>NC_090941.1:618479125-618789786 GCF_040938575.1 Ambystoma mexicanum
GCCTGGGTACGTGTACTTCGTGATGCGCGGGAAGTTCCACACGCGATTAGCCTGGGTACGTGTACTTCGGGTGCGTGGGAAGTTCCACACACGATTGGCCTGGGTACGTGTACTTCGGGATGCGCGGGAAGTTCCACACGCCATTGGCCTGGGTACGTGTACTTCGGGTGCGTGGGAAGTTCCACGCGCGATTGGCCTGGTACGTGTATTCCGAGGTGCGCGGGAAGATTCACACGTGATTTCAGCAGGGTACGTGTATTTCTGTGGTGCCGGGGAATGCTACACGTGATTTGGCCGTGTGGGTCCCCCCAGGTGTTCCCTCTACACCCTCAACGGCCCCTGCAGGCAGCCCACACCACAGGGGACTACCCTGCACCCCTGCTCATGTCCCACAGGCAACCCATCCACCATGGCCATGCCCCCCAGCCAACCCACATGTCACCTTGCACTACTGATCACCAACACATGTCTCCCAGCACCCCCAACCCCCAGCATCCAGGGGCACCCTCCACCAGGCCCCCACTCATGTGTCCCATCACCCCCACCCACCAGAATCGCGGGGCACCCTCCACCAGGCCCCCACTCATGTCTCCCACCACCCCCCACCCCCCAGCAGTGCAGGGGCACCCCTCCACCAGGCCCCCACTCATGTCTCCCATCACCCCCACCCCCCAGCAGTGCAGGGGCAGCCTCCACCAGGCCCCACTCATGTCCAACTCATGTCTCCCAGCACCCCCACCCCCCAGCAGTGCAGGGCACCCTCCACCAGGCCCCCACACATGTCTCCCAGCACCCCCACCCCCCAGCAGTGCAGGGCACCTCCACCAGGCCCCCACTCATGTCTCCCACCACCCCCACCCCCCAGCAGTGCAGGGCACCCTCCACCAGGCCCCCACTCATGTCTCCCATCACCCCCACCCCCCAGCATCCAGGGGCACCCTCCACCAGGCCCCCACTCATGTCTCCCAGCACCCCTACCCCCCTGCATCCAGGGGCACCCTCCACTAGGCCCCCACTCATGTCCCCCTGCACCCCCACCCCCCAGCAGTGCAGGGCACCCTCCACCAGGCCCCCACTCATGTCTCCCACCACCCCACACCCCAGCAGTGCAGGGGCACCCTCCCCCAGGCCCTCACTCATGTCTCCCAGCACCCCCACCCCCCAGCATCCAGGGGCACCCTCCACTAGGCCCCCACTCATGTCCCCCTGCACCCCCACCCCCAGCAGTGCAGGGCACCCTCCACCAGGCCCCCACTCATGTCTCCCACCACCCCCACCCCCAGCATCCAGGGGCACCCTCCACTAGGCCCCCACTCATGTCCCCCTGCACCCCCACCCCCCAGCAGTGCAGGGCACCCTCCACCAGGCCCCCACTCATGTCTCCCATCACCCCCACCCCCCAGCAGTGCAGGGGCAGCCTCCACCAGGCCCCCCTCATGTCCAACTCATGTCTCCCAGCACCCCCACCCCCCAGCAGTGCAGGGCACCCTCCACCAGGCCCCCACACATGTCTCCCAGCACCCCCACCCCCAGCAGTGCAGGGCACCCTCCACCAGGCCCCCACTCATGTCTCCCACCACCCCCACCCCACAGCAGTGCAGGGCACCCTCCACCAGGCCCCCACTCATGTCTCCATCACCCCCACCCCCCAGAATCCAGGGGTACCCTCCACCAGGCCCCCACTCATGTCTCCCAGCACCCCCACCCCCCAGCATTCAGGGGCACCCTCCACTAGGCCCCCACTCATGTCCCCCTGCACCTCCACCCCCCAGCAGTGCAGGGCACCCTCCACCAGGCCCCCACTCATGTCTCCCACCACCCCCACCCCCCAGCAGTGCAGGGGCACCCTCCCCCAGGCCCTCACTCATGTCTCCCAGCACCCCCACCCCCCAGCGTCCAGGGGCACCCTCCACCAGGCCCCCACTCATGTCCCCCTGCACCCCCACCCCCCAGCCAGTGCAGGGCACCCTCCACCAGGCCCCCACTCATGTCCCCCTGCACCTCCACCCCCAGCAGTGCAGGGCACCCTCCACCAGGCCCCCACTCATGTCTCCCACCACCCCCACCCCCCAGCATCCAGGGGCACCCTCCACCAGGCCCCCACTCATGTCTCCCATCGCCCCCAACGCCCAGCATCCAGGGGTACCCTCCACCAGGCCCCCACTCATGTCTCCCAGCACCCCCACCCCCCAGCAGTGCAGGGGCACCCTCCCCCAGGCCCTCACTCATGTCTCCCAGCACCCCCACCCCCCAGCGTCCAGGGGCACCCTCCACTAGGCCCCCACTCATGTCCCCCTGCACCCCCACCCCCAGCAGTGCAGGGCACCCTCCACCAGGCCCCCACTCATGTCTCCCACCACCCCCACCCCCCAGCAGTGCAGGGGCACCCTCCCCCAGGCCCTCACTCATGTCTCCCAGCACCCCCACCCCCCAGCGTCCAGGGGCACCCTCCACCAGGCCCCCACTCATGTCCCCCTGCACCCCCACCCCCCAGCAGTGCAGGGCACCCTCCACCAGGCCCCCACTCATGTCCCCCTGCACCTCCACCCCCCAGCAGTGCAGGGCACCCTCCACCATGCCCCCACTCATGTCTCCCACCACCCCACCCCCAGCATCCAGGGGCACCCTCCACCAGGCCCTCACTCATGTCTCCCACCACCCCCAACCCCCAGCAGTGCATGGCACCCTCCACCAGGTCCCATTCATGTCCAACTCATGTCCCCCTGCACCCCCACCCACCAGCATCCAGGGCACCCTCCACCATGCCCCCACTCATGTCTCCCACCACCCCCACCCCCAGCAGTGCAGGGCACCCTCCACCAGGCCCCCACACATGTCTCCCAGCACCCCCACCCCCCAGCAGTGCAGGGCACCCTCCACCAGGCCCCCACTCATGTCTCCCACCACCCCCACCCCCCAGCAGTGCAGGGGCACCCTCCACCAGGCCCCCACTCATGTCTCCCAGCACCCCCACCCCCCAGCATCCAGGGGCACCCTCCACCAGGCCCCCACTCATGTCCCCCTGCACCCCCACCCCCCAGCAGTGCAGGGCACCCTCCACCAGGCCCCCACTCATGTCTCCCACCACCCCCAACCCCCAGCATCCAGGGGCACCTTCCACCAGGTCCCCACTCATGTCTCCCAACACCCCCACCCCCCAGCAGTGCAGGGCACCCTCCACCAGGCCCCCACTCATGTCCAACTCATGTCCCCCTGCACCCCCACCCACCAGCATCCAGGGGCACCCTCCACCAGACCCCCACTCATGTCTCCCACCACCCCCATCCCCCAGCAGTGCACGGCACCCTCCACCAGGCCCCCACACATGTCTCCCAGCACCCCCACCCCACAGCAGTGCAGGGCACCCTCCACCAGGCCCCACTCATGTCCAACTCATGTGTCCCATCACCCCCACCCACCAGCATCCAGGGGCACCCTCCACCAGGCCCCCACTCATGTCTCCCACCATCCCCACCCCCCAGCAGTGCAGGGGTCCCCTCCACCATGCCCCCACTCATGTCTCCCAGTAGCTGTGCGCCTCACGATTCCAAGGGCACTTATGATGTCTGCGATGGTCTGCCAGTGTGCCTGACGTTGTGCAGGTGTGGTCTTGGATCCTGCAACAATCACCATTTCGCGGTCATGTGCGGACACATACTCTACAAGTGCATTCAGTTCGGCCTCATTGAAGCTGGGCTTCCTTGACGGGCCGGACTGTGTAGCCGTGTCTGGGGCATCAGCCTCTACTGGACGAGCACTCTTCCTCTTCCGCTTGGAAGGTGGTGGGGATCCTGAGTTTCCTACGCCGCTCTGGACACTAGGGGCAGGAGTCCCGGTGGACTCTGTACAAGGAGTGTGGGATTGCACACTCAGCATGGGAGATTTACACGTACCCCGCTCGCTCAAGGCCAATCACGTGTGAAACTTCCCGCGCATCCCCGAAATACATGCACACGCTATTTTTGACACAGCGGGTGTCCGTGTTTGTCGCGTACCCCTTTGCACGTCATTTGTCCTAGAGGGCCACAGTATGGGACATTCATCAGAGCTGTATATACATGATTTTGTTAGCGCACATTTTGGCGCACATTTTTTTCATGTGCAGGGACGCTACCGCCTGCCTTCGTGTGGCGGACGAGTTTAGGCCTGTGCGCGTCTTAGCCCGTGCGCTGGTTTGCCCTATTCGATTCCATGAATACGTGTTGTAGGCGAGAGTGTGGGCGTCCCGCGCACTTGCCTCCTGTACTTCCCCCGTGACGCCCACATTTTCACACGTTGTTCCCCATTCCGCGTGTCACACCCGTGTTACGCCTACTTTTGGTTTGTGCGGCGCGCTATGTGCGCTTTCGCTGTGGCCGTAGCGCACGCCGTTAGATGACCTGTGCGCCAGCATGCGCCACGCAGATTTTTGCAGGTTTGCTGAGATTTACGCACTTGCACTGCGATTTTCACACTTGCACTGCGATTCGCACGGTTTCGCACGCTTGCGCGGGAATTTTCAGCGCACATTAATTCCATGAATCGGCCTCTACATGTAATAATAAATAAGAAGCGGAACCTATATTTATAAGACATCAACCGTCCATTTAAATAGCATATGCACCAGATTGGAATATACCAAAACATAATATATATGCCTTCAACTATATTACATCACAGAAACTGCACAGCAAATAGCAACAGCAGACCTACACAACATTAAGAACAAAACTTACCAAAAACTAGTAAGTAAACTTAATTTTTCTTATATATTTGTAAACTTTCTGTATTAGGTACACTAAAAGTAATATATTTTTTTTTTACACAGAAATGTCCATTACTTTGGAATGGCTGGAAGAAAATTTCCCACGTGATGAAATGAGTGAAGACAGTGATACTAATGGTAGACTCAACAATTCTCTATATAAACCAATTAATAACCATGACTTTATGTGTACTTAACACATTTTATTTTAACAGACCATACAAACAGTGTAAATAATTTACCAAGAGAAACATTGGAAAATGCTCTGCAGAAAACGGAACAAAAAATGGATATGCTAATGAAACATTTCAATCTTTTGAAACATTTTGTGGAGGACCACATAAAAGAAAACATTAAGAGGTTGATTCATGGAATTAATGTGCGCCGAAAATTCCCGCGCAGAGGTGACAAAACGTGCGATTCGCAGTAAAAGTGCGAAATTCGCAGTGCAAGTGCGAAAATCGCAGGGAAACCAGCGCACATCGATTCATGGAAGTCCGTGCGCGAAAAAAACATTGGATGTGCGCTGAAAAAGTGCGCCGCGCACACCGGCGCACAGGTCATTCAACAGCGTGCGCCACGGCCACTGCGAAATCGCACATAGCGCGGCGCACATCACAAAAGTAGGCGGAACACGGGCCGTAACACTCGGAATGGGGAACAACGTGTGAAAATATGGGCGTCACGGGGGAAGTACAGGAGGCAAGTGCGCGGAATGCCCACACACTCGCCTACAACCCATATTCATGGAATCGAATTGGGCAAACCAGCGCACAGTGAAAGACGCGCACAGGGCCAAACAAGTACGCCACAAGAAAGCAGGCGGTAGCGTCCCTGCGCCTGAAATAAATGTGCGCCAAAATGTGCACTAACAAAAAGCACCCATATACAGCCATGATGAATGGTCCATACAGTGGCCCTCTAGGACAAATGAGGTGCAAAGGGGTGCCGACAAACACGGACACCCGCTGTGTGAAAAATAGTGTGTGCGTGTGTTTCTGGGTATGCGGGAAGTTCCACACGCGATTGGCCTGGGTACGTGTACTTCTGGGTGTGCGGGAAGTTCCACACGCGATTGGCCTGGGTATGTGTACTTCGGGGTGCGCGGGAAGTTCCACACGCGATTAGCCTGGGTACATGTACTTCGGGGTGCGCGGGAAGTTCCACACGCGATTAGCCTGGGTACGTGTGTTTCGGGGTGCGTGGGAAGTTCCACACGCGATTGGCCTGGGTATGTGTACTTCGGGATGCGCGGGAAGTTCCACACGCGATTGGCCTGGGTACGTGTACTTCGGGTGCGCAGGAAGTTCCACACGCGATTGGCCTGGGTACGTGTACTTCGGGATGCGCGGGAAGTTCCACACGCCATTGGCCTGGGTACGTGTACTTCGGGTACGCGGGAAGTTCCACACGCGATTGGCCTGGGTATGTGTACTTCGGGGTGTGCGGGAAGTTCCACACGCGATTAGCCTGGGTATGTTTGTTTCGGGGTGCACGTGAAGTTCCACACGCGATTGGCCTGGGTACGTGTACTTCGGGGTGCGCGGGAAGTTCCACACGCGATTAGCCTGGGTACGTGTACTTCGGGGTGCGCGGGAAGTTCCACACGCGATTAGGCTGGGTATGTGTGTTTCGGGGTGCGCGTGAAGTTCCACACGCGATTGGCCTGGGTACGTGTACTTCGGGGTGCGCGGGAAGTTCCACACGCGATTAGCCTGGGTACATGTACTTCGGGGTGCGCGGGAAGTTTCACACGCGATTAGCCTGGGTACGTGTGTTTCGGGGTGCGTGGGAAGTTCCACACGCGATTGGCCTGGGTACGTGTACTTCGGGATGCGCAGGAAGTTCCACACGCGATTGGCCTGGGTACATGTACTTCGGGTGCGCAGGAAGTTCCACATGCGATTGGCCTGGGTACGTGTACTTCGGGATGCGCGGGAAGTTCCACACGCCATTGGCCTGGGTACGTGTACTTCAGGTGCGTGGGAAGTTCCACGCGCGATTGGCCTGGTACGTGTATTCCGAGGTGCGCGGGAAGATTCACACGTGATTTCAGCAGGGTACGTGTATTTCTGTGGTGCCGGGGAATGCTACACGTGATTTGGCCGTGTGGGTCCCCCCAGGTGTTCCCTCTACACCCTCAACGGCCCCTGCAGGCAGCCCACACCACAGGGGACTACCCTGCACCCCTGCTCATGTCCCACAGGCAACCCATCCACCATGGCCATGCCCCCCAGCCAACCCACATGTCACCTTGCACTACTGATCACCAACACATGTCTCCCAGCACCCCCACCCCCCAGCATCCAGGGGCACCCTCCACCAGGCCCCCACTCATGTGTCCCATCACCCCCACCCACCAGATTCCAGGGGCACCCTCCACCAGGCCCCCACTCAAGTCTCCCACCACCCCCACCCCCCAGCACTGCAGGGGCACCCTCCACCAGGCCCCCACTCATGTCTCCCATCAACCCCACCCCCCAGCAGTGCAGGGGCAGCCTCCACCAGGCCCCACTCATGTCCAACTCATGTCTCCCAGCACCCCACCCCCCAGCAGTGCAGGGCACCCTCCACCAGGCCCCCACACATGTCTCCCAGCACCCCCACCCCCCAGCAGTGCAGGGCACCCTCCACCAGGCCCCCACTCATGTCTCCCACCACCCCCACCCCCCAGCAGTGCAGGGCATCCTCCACCAGGCCCCCACTCATGTCTCCCATCACCCCCACCCCCCAGCATCCAGGGGCACCCTCCACCAGGCCCCCACTCATGTCTCCCAGCACCCCTACCCCCCTGCATCCAGGGGCACCCTCCACTAGTCCCCCACTCATGTCCCCCTGCACCCCCACCCCCCAGTAGTGCAGGGCACCCTCCACCAGGCCCCCACTCATGTCTCCCACCTACCCCACCCCCCAGCAGTGCAGGGGCACCCTCCCCCAGGCCCTCACTCATGTCTCCCAGCACCCCCACCCCCCAGCATCCAGGGGCACCCTCCACTAGGCCCCACTCATGTCCCCCTGCACCCCCAGCCCCCAGCAGTGCAGGGCACCCTCCACCAGGCCACCACTCATGTCTCCCACCACCCCCACCCCCCAGCATCCAGGGGCACCCTCCACTAGGCCCCCACTCATGTCCCCCTGCACCCCCACCCCCCAGCAGTGCAGGGCACCCTCCACCAGGCCCCCACTCATGTCTCCCAACACCCCCACCCCCCAGCAGTGCAGGGGCAGCCTCCACCAGGCCCCCCTCATGTCCAACTCATGTCTCCCAGCACCCCCACCCCCCAGCAGTGCAGGGCACCCTCCACCAGGCCCCCACACATGTCTCCCAGCACCCCCACCCCCCAGCAGTGCAGGGCACCCTCCACCAAGCCCCCACTCATGTCTCCCACCACCCCCACCCCACAGCATCCAGGGGTACCCTCCATCAGGCCCCCACTCATGTCTGCCAGCACCCCCACCCCCCAGCATCCAGGGGCACCCTCCACTAGGCCCCCACTCATGTCCCCCTGCACCCCCACCCCCCAGCAGTGCAGGGCACCCTCCACCAGGCCCCCACTCATGTCTCCCACCACCCCCACCCCCCAGCAGTGCAGGGGCACCCTCCCCCAGGCCCTCACTCATGTCTCCCAGCACCCCCACCCCCCAGTGTCCAGGGGCACCCTCCACCAGGCCCCGACTCATGTCCCCCTGCACCCCCACCCCCAGCAGTGAAGGGCACCCTCCACCAGGCCCCCACTCATGTCCCCCTGCACCTCCACCCCCCAGCAGTGCAGTGCACCCTCCACCAGGCCCCCACTCATGTCTCCCACCACCCCCACCCCCCAGCATCCAGGGGCACCCTCCGCCAGGCCCCCACTCATGTCTCCTATCACCCCCACCCCCCAGCATCCAGGGGTACCCTCCACCAGGCCCCCACTCATGTCTCCCAGCACCCCCATCCCTAGCATCCAGGGGCACCCTCCACTAGGCCCCCACTCATGTCCCCCTGCACCCCCACCCCCCAGCAGTGCAGGGCTCCCTCCACCAGGCCCCTACTCATGTCTCCCACCACCCCCACCCCCCAGCAGTGCAGGGGCACCCTCCCCCAGGCCCTCACTCATGTCTCCCAGCACCCCCACCCCCCAGCGTCCAGGGGCACCCTCCACTAGGCCCCCACTCATGTCCCCCTGCACCCCCACCCCCCAGCAGTGCAGGGCACCCTCCACCAGGCCCCCACTCATGTCTCCCACCACCCCCACCCCCCAGCAGTGCAGGGGCGCCCTGCCCCAGGCCCTCACTCATGTCTCCCAGCACCCCCACCCCCCAGCGTCCAGGGGCACCCTCCACCAGGCCCCCATTCATGTCCCCCTGCACCCCCACCCCCCAGCAGTGCAGGGCACCCTCCACCAGGCCCCCACTTATGTCCCCCTGCACCTCCACCCCCCAGCAGTGCAGGGCACCCTCCACCAGGCCCCCACTCATGACTCCCACCACCCCCACCCCCCAGCATCCAGGGGCACCCTCCACCAGGCCCCCACTCATGTCTCCCACCACCCCCACCCCCCAGCAGTGCATGGCACCCTCCACCAGGTCCCCACTCATGTCCAACTCATGTCCCCCTGCACCCCCACCCACCAGCATCCAGGGGCACCCTCCACCATGCCCCCACTCATGTCTCCCACCACCCCCACCCCCCAGCAGTGCAGGGCACCCTCCACCAGGCCCCCACACATGTCTCCCAGCACCCCCACCCCCCAGCAGTGCAGGGCACCCTCCACCAGGCCCCCACTCATGTCTCCCACCACCCCCACCCCCCAGCAGTGCAGGGGCACCCTCCACCAGGCCCCCACTCATGTCTCCCAGCACCCCCACCCCCCAGCATCCAGGGGCACCCTCCACCAGGCCTCCACTCATGTCCCCCTGCACCCCCACCCCCCAGCAGTGCAGGGCACCCTCCACCAGGCCCACACTCATGTCTCCCACCACCCCCAACCCCCAGCATCCAGGGGCACCCTCCACCAGGCCCCCACTCATGTCTCCCAACACCCCCACCCCCCAGCAGTGCAGGGCACCCTCCACCAGGCCCACACTCATGTCTCCCACCACCCCCAACCCCCAGCATCCAGGGGCACCCTCCACCAGGCCCCCACTCATGTCTCCCACCACCCCCACCCCCCAGCAGTGCAGGGCACCCTCCACCAGGCCCCCACACATGTCTCCCAGCACCCCCACCCCACAGTAGTGCAGGGCACCCTCCACCAGGCCCCCACTCATGTCCAACTCATGTGTCCCATCACCCCCACCCACCAGCATCCAGGGGCACCCTCCACCAGGCCCCCACTTATGTCTCCCACCATCCCCACCCCCCAGCAGTGCAGGGGTCCCCTCCACCAGGCCCCCACTCATGTCTCCCATCGCCCCCACCCCCCAGCAGTGCAGGGCACCCTCCAACAGGCCCCCACACATGTCTCCCAGCACCCCCACCCCCCCAGCAGTGCAGGGCACCCTCCACCAGGCCCCCACTCATGTCTCCCAGCACCCTCACCCCCCAGCAGTGCAGGGCACCCTCCACCAGGCCCCCACACATGCCTCCCAGCACCCCCACCCCCCAGCATCCAGGGGCACCCTCCACCAGGCCCCCACTCATGTCTCCCAGCACCCCCACCCGCCAGCATCCAGGCACACCCTCCACCAGGCCCCCACTCATGTCCCCCTGCACCCCCACCCCCCAGCAGTGCAGGGCTACCTCCACCAGGCCCCCACTCATGTCTCCCACCACCCCCACCCCCCAGCAGTGCAGGGGCACCCTCCACCAGGCCCCCACTCATGTCTCCCACCACCCCCACCCCCAGCCGTGCGATTTGCCTGGGTATGTGTATTCCTGGGGTGCGCGGGTAGTCTCCCATGCAATACCATCAGGGTACGTGTATTATGGGTCCGCGTGAACTTCCACACGCAATACCAGCAGGCTACGTGTATTACGGGGTTCGCGGAAAGTTCCACGCGCGATTGCCCTGGGTACGTGTATTTCGGGGTGCGCGTGAAGTTTCACACGGGATTTTGCAGGGTACGTGTATTTCGGTGTGCACGTGAACTTCCACATGCGACTGGGCCTGTGAGAGTGGGGTACGTGTATTCCAGGGGTGGGCGGGAATATTTACTCGCGACTGGGCCTGGGAGAGCATGTTACGTGTATTCCTGGGGTGGGCGGGAAGATTCACACGGTCGCCTACAACGCGCCGAAAAATAAATGGTCCAATCCTGAAACACGTACGCCAGCATGAAGCAGGCGTACGTCGACCCGCGCAGCATAAAAGTGCGCGCAAGCAACAAACAAGCTCAGACGCCAGGATGAATATACCGTTCCTAGTAGCAGTGGCCGTGGTTTACCAAAGGAGGAGGATAGTGAGGGCCTGGATTTTCACTCCCAGAACCAGCCTTTTTGGGATGCCTGATGACCAGGTGTATGGGAGGTACAGGTTTCCACCACACATAATACTGGACCTGGTCAGTGAGTGGGAGGATGACCTCACATCACCCACCCTGTGCTCCCAAGCACTCAGCCCCCTGGAGAAGGTCCTTAATGTACTGCACTTCTTGGCCACAGGATCATTTCAGCGGACAAGTGCCATAGTGGGTGTGGTGTCACAAGCCACGCAGTCACGCTGCCTACACCAGGTCTTGAACATCATCACTGCACGCCCATCAGTCCGCAGGCACATATACCTGCCCAGGACACCTGCAGAAAGGCAGGCTGCCGCCCTCGATTTCTACGGTGTGGCACAATTCCCCAAAGTGCTAGGTGCCATTGACTGCACCCATGTGGCACTACGACCCCCCAGGGCATCTGAGCACATCTATAGAAATCGCAAGCACTGGCATTCCATCAACGTGCAGGTAGTGTGTAATGCCAAGGGAATCATCACCCCAGTATATGCCAACTATCCAGGGTCCACCCACGACAGCTTCATTTACCGAATGTCTACCCTAAGCCGGGACCTAGAAGCTGGGCTGCATGGCGATACATGGCTGTTTGGTGAGTATGAATGCCACTGCACATGCATGCATGTCAGATGCAGAGTTATGTCACTACCCCACTAATGATACCCATCACCTCCTCACCAGGGGACAGTGCCTACCCTCTGAGCACCCACATGATGACGCTAATTCGGAACCCCATCACGCCTCCGGAGGTAAGATACAACACAGCCCATATTGCAACCCGGGGCATAGTGGAGCGCACATTCGGAGTGCTCAAGTCACGCTTTCGCTCCCTTGACCGTTCTGGCGGGCAGCTGTTATATGCGCCCCCAGTAGTGTGCAGGATCATAGTGGCAGCATGTGTCCTGCACAATGTTGCACCACGCCGGGCCCTGGCTGTGGACATGGTGGTGCCCCCACATCCCCAACAACATGCACGCCCGCTGCACATGGGAGTGGAAAGGGCACGGGGTGAGGCAGCCCGTACGCAGCTGGTGGCTAATTACTTCACAAAGAAATCACGCCCCTGTGGAGTGCACACAGCCCTGGCACATACCATCTGATAAGCAATGATGACTCGACCTGACAATTATGACGAACAAAGGGACAGTCAACTGTCAGAACCATAGCAGCCTGAGATTGTTCATGTGGAAGTGTCAGAATGTGTGCATCCCTACCTACACAAACACCACCAATGCAGTGTCATCAAAAGACACACTTCCATGCTGCAGAAATGAATACCCACTTGCAAAATACTACATGAGAACAGTGCCATGTCACCAAACCCCTCCCCGGCACGGCCACACAACACACCATGGCATGTCATGCAATGTGAGAGCAAACAAATGAATCCCCACAACATGCCCCAAGTGTCACCAACTACAGTGTCCCTAATGGAAACATGGCCACACATGAAATGCTCACAGTAATGCAGGACCTACAACACACATTACCAAATACTTACCAATCACCTACACAACCTCCAACCTACCTTAAACCTGACATTACAGACTTAAAAAATTGGTAGCCTCACTACCTGATAATTCCAGCACTTTGAACACTTCCAAGTATACAGTGTTAGTGCCACGCAAGAGTGTAGGTGCACTGTTTACAACATGGGCTCCAGTTCCAAGGTGGACCGCCTTGTGAAGACATGAGAAATGGACCTGCAAATTAGGAGGATGAGATGGATGCAGAGGCACATATCAATACACCATGCAGTGTACAATACAACAACAATATGCACTATGAATGTATAAACAGTATTGACTACAGACTGCCCACACATCAAATGGGAATCCAACGTCACCATGTACGTCAATGTCACTTGGGCACACCCTTTGCAAGCCCATGGAAACGGGAAGCAGGAGGGGTGTGTGTCACACAAACCCAAGCATCTGAACCAAATTCATGACAAGCCTGCATGTGCCCAGCCACAATACAACATATGCCCACGGGAGCCACACAAGGCAACACACTGTCCAAAAAACAAAAATTAAAAAAAGAAATAATAAAAAAAATCAAAAATGGCCATCAATGGGCACGGGGGGGTGGGGGAGGCCATCCAGGATGTCCGAGGACAGGGTGCACACCAAAACCCACCTGTGTGGATCTTGCGGAAAAAAAACACCTCCATGGGCTCATGGCCTGCACGGCTACCCTATTGTGAGAGAATCACTGCTGTCGCTCTCCTCACCCTCTGCAGCTGCATCAGGAGGTGGTGGCACTATGGGAGGCAGCCCACGCAAAGCCCTAGACTGGTCCTCCATGGCAGCAAGCATGCAGGTGTGGAAGGTCTCGTTCTGGAGGATAATTATGCGTAGGTCCCCATGCAACAACTCACGGGATGCCCGGACCTCCGCCCTAGTTGCCTGCATCTCAGCTGAGAGCGTATGTGTGAGACGCTCCAGCTGCTGTTCTGTCCTTCTGTTTGTTGAAGCCTCAAGCTCAACAAGAGTCGTCCTGAGGTGAAGGAGTTCCAGCCTCAGGGTTTCCCTGTGGCCCTGGGACTCTATGGAAATGGCTTCCCGCAGAGTCGCCAGTGCCGCCCGCCTGTCCCTGTCGGACGCCAACATGTCCTCCCTGTGTGACTGGCAGATGGAGTCTGTTGCCTGCTGTAGTCGCTCCATCAGCCTTTTGGGGGGGACAATGGAAGTGGCCACCCTATCCATGGCCTGAGCCATCATCTCTGATGATGCTGCCTGTTGGGTTGCCATACCGTATATGGATTGCTCCCATGCAGTATTGCTAGGTGGCGTACGGACACCACGTCGGCGGGTACCACACCTGTCTGGGGCAAGGCGAACTGCGCCTTGCTGTGCCGGCACTGCCTGAGGCTGCAGGACTGCATTCCCCCTCTGATCTGCTGACCCAGGAACAGGATCAGATGTTGCGGAGTGTGACCCTGCATCCGTAACCACCAAAGGCGTACCTGCCAACACTGACATCCCCATTGAGGGTTCTAACCCTGGTGCAGGTGGGTCGGACAGAACAGAATCCCTCCCAGGAACACTCACCTGCGACGGCACATAGGTCTCATCATCCGAATCGACACCTGAATACAGCTCGGGGGAGGTGCAGCCAGAGACACCCCTTGAGAGCACGACCTGCAGCAGTTGTGGGTTCTCACCCACCACCACACCACGTCCCTCACTGGTGGTCAGTCGTGGCTGAGACCCCTCCTGGGTCTGCACCATCTCCACAACCCCAGCAGTATCAAGTGCGTCATCCCCTGCAAAGACATAAAAGAAAACAAATGGAAACAGGCATTAGCAATATAGCACACAATTAGCGCTGAGAAGCTACAGAAACAGTACTTGATTGACACATGTCCCACATGACTAAAACCCTCCCATACATGCACCGTCACTGCGTGTGAAGGGGAGGCAGATGGCACACATTGATGACACCAAGATGGAAGATGAACACATTTGCTGCATGCTGCCTAGCAGTGGCATCACACATTGGCCTGTGATTTGCAGGTCAAATACACATGCCATCACACAGATGGCACGACCCCAGCCATAAAGTGAAGAGGGAGAGGAGGGCACGAATTGTTCATTCAGTCTAGTTTGCTCATGAAATTGATTTTTTCATTGAAATGGTTCAAATGTTTAACCTGGAGCTGCCAGTCCAAAATGGTCCTGTAGCACAGGGACATGTCGAAACAAATCATGTCCAGGAAACAAAGCCAGTCCACTGTACCATAGCCATGTCAGGCACGTGACAATAGGACTGAGAAATGCCTAGTAAAAGTGGTGGTATGCAAACAATCTGCCTGAATAAACAGAGGAAAATAAGCAACAATGTTGTGGCAAGATGACACTTCAAGGGCAACTGGCGTGGTGTTGGGCTGGATGTCTAATGTTGGCAGAAGGGATACTGCTATACCCAAATGCTGGTGCGCAGAATGTATTGGATGAGGCACATGGGTGACCCAAACCACTCAGGCACACACACCCTCACCTGGCACCAAAACAGAAGCCCTTACACACACACCATGCACATGGATGACACACACATGCATGTGCACTCACCGGACAATGCCTCGTGTTCTGCCAGTTCTCCCACGCCTTGGATCTGTTCCTCCGTGATGTATGTCCCAGCAACCTGCTCATGTGGACTGAGTTCTATGTCCTCTGCTGGAGACCCACCTCCAGTCACTAGAGTTGCGGCATGACTTGAAGCCAGCTGATTCTTTGCCCTGCACTTCAGGTCATTCCAGCGCTTGTAGCATTCAGTAGCTGTGCGCCTCACGATTCCAAGGGCACTTATGATGTCCGCGATGGTCTGCCAGTGTGCCTGACGTTGTGCAGGTGTGGTCTTGGATCCTGCAACAATCACCATTTCGCGGTCATGTGCGGACACATACTCTACAAGTGCATTCAGTTCGGCCTCATTGAAGCTGGGCTTCCTTGACGGGCCGGACTGTGTAGCCGTGTCTGGGGCATCAGCCTCTACTGGACGAGCACTCTCCCTCTTCCGCTTGGAAGGTGGTGGGGATCCTGAGTTTCCTACGCCGCTCTGGACACTAGGGGCAGGAGTCCCGGTGGACTCTGTACTAGGAGTGTGGGATTGCACACTCAGCATGGGAGTTGGTGCAGGCACTAGTTCAAGTGTGATGGTGTCAGGGGGAATGTCAGCAGGATGGACTTGGACCGACACTGTCCTGGCTGGGAGTGTGAGAGGTGGGGTGGATGGAGCCGCAGCTGCCCCTGCAGCCTCCCCAGCCTGCCTACGCGGGGCAGCAGATGACCTAGCTGCCCCGGATCCACGTGGCCTGATGACACCAACGTGCACCGGTGCACGTGGCCTAGACCTGCTGACCTGGAAGTCAGCCATGGAGTCACCCTGTGCCAGGTCTGGTTCCACAGTGGGCTGGTCCAACAAGGGCTGAGCATGGATGGTGTCAGCCACGTTTCCCTCAACCAGGGGGGGGGCATGGGTGTCCCTGACTGCTCCTCCACACGTGGGGGGGTAGGGGCACCCTGCAAGTCACGGCCACGTCCCCTACCGGATCCACCACGGCCACCACTTGGGGCTCAGCCACCTTTGCCACCCTTACGGCTTGTTCGCCTCCCAGCCATGGCCCTGATGTTATTGTGCGTATGGGAGTCGATGTGAACTATTGTCCTGGGCAATTGGGGGTCAAAGTGGTTGGGTACCAGATGGTAATCGTACTCTAGTGCTCTAGCAAGGGTGTATGTCACCCCTGGGGAAAGATGACGGGTCACGCAATGCACAGGCACCCCAAAAAAGGGAAGTAAGGTGCACGCAACCCCTCCTAGACCACGTGTGTGGAAAAATAAACCTGCACTACGCTGTCGCACCCAGAAACACATTCAGCCTAGAATGACCTCTGAAGGGGTATGCGACACACGGGGCAAGCACAGATGTTAAATACGTGCGCGACTCACCGTCTGCCAGGAACAAAAGCGTGAAAAATATGCGTGTGTGCGCGTTGGCAACACCCCCGCCAAAAGAAGAATTGTATGCTGTCTGAGGAGACAGGACAACAGTAGAAGGGAACGCTGTTTGAGGAAACAGGCCCAGGAAAAAGAGGAAAAGAGAAAAAGCTGTCAGAGGTAACAGGGAGTACGAACTTGAAACGCTGTGAAGTAAATCGCGTGTGAACTGACAAGAAGTACAGATTTCACCCACTCGCTCTCAACTAAAAGCACGTACAAGGAAATGGCGTTCTACATGTACCTTTTATACACACGTCACAGACGCGCATACGCGATGAGGCCATTTCCACCAATTAGACGCTTTGACACTCGGACGTGTATCTTTTTTTTACACGCGCCATTCTCTACGGCCATGCGCGTGACGTCATAGCTGCGCATGGGGGCCTTTGGGCCAATGAAATCGCGTATGCCTGCATACGCGCTAAGGACCTTTCCTCGAATTACACGCAGACGTGCAGGATTTTCACGTGCCAAATCACTCTGTATCAAGCTGGCCACGCGTAAGCACACGGAAGACCACGGTCCTGCCCAGAAAGCCAATTTACTGCCCCCCAGAGCCCCGAGCACGCTCCCACCTGCCATCTGCTGCTGCCTGACTGCCTGCTGCCCACGTGCCCTGCCATTTGCTGCCTGCACATCAGCCAGGGGTGCTGTTGCTGTGACCACCCCTGCTGGAACCGAAGACTCCCGACTGGGATTCCATCGCTCCACAGCCCAGCCCCAGGACCCAGTTGTCCACCCACTCCTGCCTCTGGGGTTGTCATGTCGGGCACTGCAACATCTGGCACCACTGACAACCCCCGGCCAGAGAGGCAGAGGGGCACCAGCTTCAGTGCCAGGGAAGTTGGTGTCCTGGTGGAGCAAGTCCTGGGGCAGTATGATGCCCTCTTCGGAAGTGTGCGCGCCAACAAGGAAGGACGGACTTGGATGTGGACGGACATCGTGGCTGCCATCAACGCGGAGGGGGTGGCAGTCCGCGACTTCCAACATGTCAAGAAGCGCTGGGAGGACTCCAGGTCCAGGACCCTGAACAAGGCCCGGCGCCTCTTGAAGGCAGCGGATGCTAAGGGGCGCCGGGGCCACTTGTCGGAAGATCAGATGAGGGTCCTGGAACGCATATCCCCAGTGCTCCACGTCCAGGTCCTTGAGAGGCAGACCCGTCTGGAGTCGAGCGGTAAGTGTACATGCATCATGATTGTAAGCTGTGCGTGTGGTGATGTGCCAGTAGTGTGCCGGTTGCACATCTGTTTGTATGGGGCCGGGTATGGGTGGGGGTGTACAGGGCCGTGAGGCTAACACATGCGAGGGCTGTCATGTGTGAGACATGGATGGTGCTTGTGTGTGTAGGCTTGCATGCCAAATGCAGTTGTTTGGGCACACATGTTTGGATGAATGTGTATGTAAGTAGGCATGTTCGTGATGTCACGCATGTATGTTGTTTTCAGCTGCATGTATCAGCACTGTGTACATGTGCATGTGTGTGTATTTGACAAGGGTGCAACAGTGATGCAACATGGATGCATGTGACAGCCGGATGTGGAAGCCTGATTGGCAGATGTGACATGGATGCCCATCTGAACACTGCGACAGTTGGCTGAGGTGTACACATGCATGCAAGTGTGGTGGAGTGCGTGCATGTGTGGTGCACTCCCTGTGTTGCATGTGATGTCTGGCTCACCTTTGCCTGCTCATGCTGTTGTATGTGTATGGATGGTGCTGGCAGTTGCGATGTGGCTGTGGTACGGCTCATGTGTGCAAGTTGAAATGACATGTGTGTTGCCGATTGTGATGCCATGTCTGAGGTTTGCCAATGCCACTCATGTGCAACTGTCATGTGTGTGTGTGTCCATTGTACAGTGCCCTGATGCCTGTGTTTTAATTCTCCCTGTCTGCAGCGTCAACTGATGAAGAGGGCGGAGAAGGTGCTGTGGAGCACAGCGGCGAGGATCGCACCGCCAGCCGGAGACGCAAGGCCCGGCTCCCCTCCCAGGTTGTGATCTCGTCGGGGAGTGAGGAGTCCTGTGCCGCGTCCCAGGCCGCAGCTGCCGGGGGGAGGTCCAAGAGGCGGAGGTCGGAGTTGGACTCCTCGGCAGCAGAAGGGGCAGCTGGGACCCCACAGGGCCCAACGGGGGAAGATGGCACGGAGTCATCCAATTTGGTGGGGGGTTTGGTGGAGGAGGAGGCCGTGCAAGCAACAGAGACGGGGTCTGGAGGTGGGGATTCCACTGGTGCTAGTGGTGCAGTGCAGGACCAGGGACAGGAGGCAGCACAGGTCGCCGCAGAGGTGCCTGTGTACAATCCTGTCCTTGATCCTGTCACTGCATCATCTTGCACCAGCAGGGATGCCTACGTCCAGACCCGTTTTCAGGCAGGAGATGAGCTCACGACAACTGGCCTTCCTCTGCCTGCGGACGTGGCTATCCGGGTCCGGGTTCAGCCTGTCCTGACTGGTGTGGCGTTGCGTCAACTGGCCATGCGAGGTGACCTGCAGTCTTTTCATGAGGAGACTGCACGTCATCTCGAATGGCTCGTCGACCGCATCGGCCTACTGAGACAGGTCACCCAGGCCGGATTCCTCCGTTTGATGGGGCTTGCTACGACCCCCTCCTCAACTGAACCCCCTATGCGCCAGTCGTCCTCCGTGCCATCTTCCCACCCATCAGTCACCTGAGTGCCCTGTGGAGCTGCCTCTGACGGTGCGGCCAGGCTGGTGGAGGAGGCATCCCTGCCACAGTCGGGAGTCGGACGTCCAGCAGGGGTGGCCACATCAACGACTGCACCCCAGCCAGCGGAGGATGTGCAGGCAGCAGGAGGCAGTGCACGGGCAGAGGCACAGCAGCAGCAGCAACGTGGTGGGAGCCATGATGGCTCAGGGCCTTTGACATCGGGGGGCAGGCATCGGCCGGAGGGCAGGAGGACCCAGGACAGGAAGTGTCTTCTGTGTGGCAGCGGTTGGGCCACGCCATAGATGCGGAGCGGCAGCGGGCGGAAGAGGCACGGCTCACGATGGTCAGGGCGGAGAACTCCATGCAGAGGGCCCTGAGGCGGGCCGAGTGCCTCGGGGCAATCTGCAGGGAGTTTGGGGTGAACATGCGGACCTTCGGGGCCATGGAGGAGGACCGCCTCCGGGACATTGAGCAGTAGTTCGATGATGCCCTGGCCCGGAACATCCCGAAGTGAGCCGTCGGACTAGCCCGCTGCCCTTGTAAATAGTTCTGTAGTTAGTGTTAGGTTTCCTTTGGTTTTGCATTTTTTTTGGACCTTTTGGACAATGGGCCACATTTTTGTATATAGTTTTTTTTTTAGGTAGTGTTATTAGATAGGTTTCATTTCTTCTGTTGGGATCATGGACCCTGGATTGTTTATCTGTATATAGTTGACTTTTGGATTTTCATTTTTTTTTTATGATTTACCCATGGAGCAATGGTTTTCGATTTTAATTTTCCATTGGATTTACTTTTGTGGACTGTGACTTTGGACACCCTTCCTTTGGATTATGATTTGTGGTTTTGCATTATTTCACGGACCTGCTGGTTTATATTTTTTTAAATTTCCATTATTGTTTGTTTATTTTTGATTCAATTTATGTTGCTTTTAATACATATTTTTTCTTCAAACTTCAATGTGTAGTATCATCTCATTGGTTTCATGCATATCATGATATGGGTTTTGACATTCACTCACACCCATTGGGTGTATGTGAGGGACATGTGTTCATTTCCAAACTTGCAATTGGGGTTCTATCATGTTATTGCCATTTCTAAGTGGGTGGATGCAATACTCGGGTGGTTGTTTGGCATTTGGAGGCTGACCATAAGGGCCAGGGATCTAGATTGTGATGACATGTTGGCTGGGGGACATGAGTGGGGGCCTGGTGGAGGGTGCCCTGCACTGCTGGGGGGTGGGGGTGGTGAGAGACATGAGTGGGGGCCTGGTGGAGGGTGCCCCTGGATGCTGGGGGGTGAGGGTGATGGGAGACATGAGTGGGGGCCTGGTGGAGGGTGCCCTGCACTGCTGTGGGGTGGGGGTGGTGGGAGACATGAGTGGGGGCCTGGTGGAGGGTGTCCTGCACTGCTGTGGGGTGGGGGGCATGTATGGGGGCCTGGTGGAGGGTGCCCCTGGATGCTGGAGGGTGAGGGTGGTGGGGGACATGAGTGGGGGCCTGGTGGACGGTGCCCCTGGATGCTGGGGGGTCGGGGTGATGGGAGACATGAGTGGGGGCCTGGTGGAGGGTGCCTTGCACTGCTGGGGGTTAGGGGTGGTGAGAGACATGAGTGGGGGCCTGGTGGAGGGTGCCCCTGGATGCTGGGGGGTGAGGGTGGTGGGAGACATGAGTGGGGGCCTGGTGGAGGGTGCCCCTGGATGCTGGGGGGTGGGGGTGGTGGGAGACATGAGTGGGGGCCTGGTGGAGGGTGCCCCTGGATGCTGGGGGGTGGGGGTGATGGGAGACATGAGTGGGGGCCTGGTGGAGGGTGCCCTGCACTGCTGGGGGGTGGGGGTGCTGGGAGACATGAGTGGGGGCCTGGTGGAGGGTGCCCTGCACTGCTGGGGGGTAGGGGTGCTGGGAGACATGTGTGGGGGCCTGGTGGAGGGTGCCCTGCACTGCTGGGGGGTGGGGGTGCTGGGAGACATGAGTTGGACATGAGGGGGCCTGGTGGAGGGTGCCCTGCACTGCTTGGGGGGTGGGGGTGATGGTTAGACATGAGTGGGGGCCTGGTGGAGGGTGCCCTGCACTGCTGGGGGTGCAGGGAGACATGAGTGGGGGCCTGGTGGAGGGTGCCCTGCACTGCTGGGGGGTGGGGGTGCTGGGAGACATGAGTTGGACATGAGTGGGGGCCTGGTGGAGGGTGCCCTGCACTGCTGGGGGTGGGGGTGCTGGGAGACATGAGTGGGGGTCTGGTGGAGGGTGCCCTGCACTGCTGGGGGGTGGGGGTGCTGGGAGACATGAGTTGGACATGAGTGGGGGCCTGGTGGAGGGTGCCCCTGGGGTCTGGGGGTGCAGGGGGACATGCGTTGGTGGGCAGTAGTGCAAGGTGACTTGTGGGTTGGCTGGGGGGCATGGGCATGGTGGATGGGCTGCCTGCGGGACATGTGCAGGGTAGGCCCCTGTGGTGTGGGCCGCCTGCAGGGTCATGGAGGGTGTAGAGGGAACACCTGGGAGGACCCACACGTGCAATTCACGTGTGGTGCTCCCCGCGCACCCCTGGAATACAGGTACCCTGATGGAATCGCGTGTGATACTTCCTGCGCAGCCCTGAAATACACGTACCCTGCTGCTTTTGCGTGTGATACTTCCCGCGCCCCCCTGGAATACACGTACCCTGCTGCTTTTGCGTGTGATACTTCCTGCGCACCCCTGGAATACACGTACCCTGATGGAATCGCGTGTGATACTTCCTGCGCACCCCTGAAATACACGTACCCTGCTGCTTTTGTGTGTGATACTTCCTGCGCACCCCAGGAATACACGTACCCTGCTGCTTTTGCGTGTGATACTTCCCGCGCACCCCTGAAATGCACGTACCCTGCTGTTTTTGCGTGTGATACTTCCCGCGCACCCCTGGAATACACATACCCTGATGGAATCGCGTGTGATACTTCCTGCGCACCCCTGAAATACACGTACCCTGCTGCTTTTGCGTGTGATACTTCCCGCGCACCCTTGGAATACACGTACCCTGCTGCTTTTGCGTGTGATACTTCCCGCACACCCCTGGAATACACATACCCTGATGGAATCGCGTGTGATACTTCCCACGCACCCCTGAAATGCACGTACCCTGCTGTTTTTGCATGTGATACTTCCCTCGCACCCCTGGAATACACGTGCCCTGATGGAATCGCGTGTGTTACTTCCCACGCACCCCTGATGTACACGTACCCAGGACAATTGCGTGTGAAACTTCCCGCGAACCACTGAAATACACGTTCCCCGCTTGGCGTTTGCTGTGTTGCAGCCCTGTGAACTGGTCCAGGGTTAGCGCAGCCCTTTGCAATGATTTGGGAATTTTGAAGGCTTTTCCTTGCGCGAGGGCGTTCTTGGGGGCGTAACTGGCGCTGCTGCAGGGTCGCTGTGCCACTCTGCGCCACGGCTGGTTTCGGAGGCTAAAATCCATAAATACGCTGTGCGATGAAAAGGATTTTTTCGCACGCGGCTGGCGCAGTTTATCACACGGGGACATTGTGCGCCAGCCGCGGGCGCCACTTTTGTGCGAATTTCTATGAATTACCCTGTCAGTTTGTCAATATTTTCTTTGACAAACTATCAGAAGTTAAAAGGATAGGACGCTCAACAGCCCGCTTCGCTTCTTGTCAAAGACATGTATGTACGCAGAGAAGAATTTTCTCTAACTCTAGCATACACAGTCACCGTTCACAAATCACAAGGTTTTACCCTAGATAAAGCATGGATAGATATTGGGAGCACAGTCTTTAAAGAAGGCATGAGCTATGTAGCACTATCACGCTTACGTACACTTGACGGACTATTTCTAATCAACTTTGATGCAAGTAAAGTAAATGCTGATATTCCTTGCATTCTAGAATACAATAGACTACGTTCACTGTACACCCCCATCTAAAAACCTATCCTGTTCCACAAAAAGCAAAACGTTGTAAAAGAAAACTACTTGAAACAGAAACGATACAGGATCTCACTGCAATTCCTCTAAAGAAAGTAAAAGAAGCTAATATTTCATCAAGTACCACAACCAAGGAGGAATCTACTGCTCAAAGTAACTCAAGTACTTCTAGAAAGAAGCAACACACAATCCGAACAAATGACTTGGACACAGAACTGTCAGGTCCATTCATATTTTCAAATATAACTGGTGTAAATTGCTATGCAAATGTAGCAATAAATATTCTATTCCAATTGCCACCATTTATTGACAGCATTTACTTACACAATACAGACCAATTGTGTTTGCAAATGTTAGTCCTTCATAGAAAGGCAACCAACAATCCTGACAACACCTACAGTGTTCATGGAATAAGACAAGAATTGGACTACTGTGCTGGAATGGTCAAATTCACTATAAACTCACAAGAAGATACACAAGAATGTCTAATCTACTTACTACAAGTACTGGACAACAAAAACATACCTATAAATAAAATCTTCCAGATTTCATACATGTGGAAACATACATGCACTCTCTGCAGCCATGTGGCACAGGAACAAATCCCTAATGAACGCTTTGTGTACGTATCCATACCTAACTGTAAATCCATTCCATTTCAGAAACTTGTACAAAACACAAACCATGGCAGATTATGTAATACCTTCAATTCAGATAATCGCTCCACCTTACAAATACAAACACATAGTAAATACGTACTAGTAACACTTTTACGTTACAATGCAGATGGTAACAAAAACAACTGCAAGCTGACTGGATTCACACATGGTTAAGTATCACTTGGTAAGAAAACCTTCACAACAATAGGTATAAACTACCACGTAGGAGCCACAACTAATGCAGGTCACTACACTGCATATATAAAAAAAAAATTGTGGATGGTTCGAATGTAATGATAGTACCATTAGTCTAAAGCAGAGATTACCAACAAATCTTATAAATGCTTTTTTAATATCCTTAAAGCCAAAATGGAATAACTAATCTGTGCATATACATTAACAAAACTTCAATTACAAAACTATAAACAGTTAGAATATGCCAACAGGTATCTAATTGTCCCAAGATTCTCCAACAACCAAACAGATAAATCAATACCACTAAAATATAACAAGAAATAAACAGTTAGAATATGCCAACAGGTGTCTAACTGCCCCAAAAATCTGCAACAAGCCAACAGATAGAAGATTAGCATACGCCTATAAGTAAAAAATTAGAATACACCAACAAGTATCAAACTGCCCCAAAAATATGCAACAAGCCAACAGATAGAAGATTAGCAAGAAACAACAAATGAACACTGCAAACAAAGAAAGAAATATATTGTGCCATAACAAAAAAGGTTTTTTTTTTAATCCAGCATGGATTTTGTTTTTCCACAGACAAAATGATTTAATAAACAAACACAGAAACTGAGCACATTGGACAGTACACTGGTTTGAAATATAGTACTTCCAAAGTACTAAATATGAGGGTCGAAATAATGCAGAAAATATCTATTTTGCAATGCAATAACTCATTATGAACTACCTACACTAACATATGATCTTTTCTTTTATCACAGAGATTGAAAAAGAATATTTGTTCCAGTTACCCAAGTCATGAAAAAAATATATCCAATCACAAAAAGTCAAACAGTAAGTATATAATAATTCAACTTACAAATAATGCTGCATAACACAACCATTCAAGCAAACATCTAGCCATACACCACAATCCAAAATGTCTACTTCCATGGATATGCTATACTGCAGTGCTTGTTACCACACTCTACAATTTGGTACTGTGCATTAGATCCAGCTAGACATTTGTGAGTTATTAGCAGCAGACAGTACTCTGTCCTGGCATCAATAGGAAGTCAATGGCCCTCATTACGACCCTGGCGGAAAGGGAAAAACGATGGCGGAAATGCAATACCGCCATCGAATAGCGCTCGGTGCGACTATGACCCGTCACCGCAAAGTACGAAGCCATTAGCGACACCGTAGTGAACGCCAACGCTAACTGCACTAAGCACGCGCGCGCGCGCCATGCCAAACCGCAAACACCACCATGGTGCAACGGTACGCCAATTCCGACCCTAGCGGACATGTACCTAACGCCATCAGGCATGGCGGAATGGACCATTCCGCCATGGCGAGAAGTCCGGCATCGCGAATCAACCGTAAACGGCCCCACTGAGTGCCTGTACACCGCTCCCTGCCCACAAAGTACAACTCCCTGTAGGTGCAATGAAGTCACAATGCAACCATTGAAATGTACAAAGCACCCATGCATGCCAACGAACAAAAGAAACACAACAGGGGCCAATGGGAGCTGCAGGGCACAGATGGCACGAATACAGAAGCCATCCCAATGGACATGACCACAGTCCCCCCCCCCGAAACGCACGCAAACACAGGCACCTGTGACCAGCAACATTCCGAAAATAACAACATTCCACCAGTCCACCTGGCTGACCGCCATCTGTCACACAAAACCCAATCCCCCGCCCCTGAGCATGACAACATCCAAACTGTCATATAGGCAGCCCCCATCCCTGACCTCACGGGCTCAGTAGGCAAACGCGCCCAGCACAGTACCACGCAACTAAACCCCGAAGCAGGAACCCAATGCAGATCTCCTCACAATACATCGCCCCACATATAGGCACATGCCACATCACTTGCAAAGAAAAACGCTACACGGCCCAAATCAGAATAGAAATTTAATGCACAACAAAATCACCAAGCCCATACAACCATCAGGCCATGAACTCCAAAACACATTTCACCATTGTGGGCTGCATCCGCAAGAAAAGACCAGCCACTACTTGTGTGACGCCCTGTCCCATCATGGTACACAGAGCCACAATCACGTACGAAAAGGCAAAAAGGAAGCGCACACAACCGCAGGGCCGTCCCAATGGGGAGGCACTAGTCCAGCTGAAAGGCCGAAATGTTGCTCCGAGCCACCAGTACTGCGTAAGGGCATGTGGGCCACTGGCAATCGTCCCATAAGATCGTAATGCTGCTCCACCGATTAACACGAAGCAGCAGGTGTCGGGAGTAAAATCCATCTGCAGGAGTGGCATACAGATGGCAGTGGCAAAAGGGGAGGAGATACCTGTCAACCAAAAGAAAAGAACAAGAACAGAATGGCCATCAGAACTGCATTCGAACAACTCACTTCAATGAGCACACGAAATCCACAGCCATATGCATGCCAGCCCACTCCAAAGGATCATCAACACCCCAAAGCCACTTGCGACTCATAACCATCTATACCTAGGTGTAAACACCATCACGAACGAGTGTACCTGTGCATGCGTCTGCCAAAACAGAATCCATCAGATCGGAATGTTAACGTGCATGGACACAAGTGTCTGAGGGCGCGTCGAGACAGGGAGGGCTCAACAAGGCCAGATAGACGATGGTCCCACTATGGCAGCCCTGCATCACATAGCGTAGGGGAGGCGGATAGATCCCAAGAAGCCCTGTACATGGCAAACTCTGCACCAAATCACCTGCCCATGCATCCATTCATCATTCCCTCATCCCGGGATCAAAACGCCTGAATTATTACTCACATGACATTAGAAACGTCCATTGAGTCTGTGCGTAATGCAGCCTGCTACATCCACAGTGCCCCAGCCCGTAAATCCAGTGTTGTGAAGTAACATGTATTTGGGAATGGCCGGCCTCATCGCCCACGTAGCTATTGCGCATCCCAAACTATTCATATCAATCATTGCTCCCTCGCCATGGGCCCTGTCTCAAGGACATAGAACAATAGAACGTTACATTTGCAGTCAGACCTGTGGGCATCTCCTCGCCGCTAGCTGGAAACCGAAAGCGCCGCCCTTCGAATTCCTCATTTGCAACATCACGTCGAAAAGGCATCTGTGGCCGTTTGAAATCACTAATTATTCCATCGAGTGCGGCTGTGTGTGAAAATGGCAACTGCCTTCACCCACAAATGGGACGCCCCGCCCGTCGTTGCAACTCGGTACAGTGATGCATGAGGGCCCACCGTTACTCGAGTACTACGTTCCACTGACCCTTCACAAGTCCGTTCGCGACTGCACAGATAGTATGGGAAACAATGGGACCACAGCAGAATGAACATATCAACCAATCTTACACGCCCATCGGGTACAAATACATGATTGCAATAGCAAGATACCATTACCCGAATTGCAGCGTAGTGCGCGGGACGTGCTCGGCCAAAGGGGAGAGCCGTTTGCACAGGTGGAATCAATCACCACAGGTGGAGGCCATACAGCCTGAAAACACATAAATTGCACAGCCAGTCTCCTCCCACAACCACAGCGAAATGCTACCGGCAGGACTCGCGATGTTGGCCCTGGGGGACCTGATAGCACTGCAAGTGCTCCGACTCCAAGAAGAAGACGAACAACAACTACAACCAGCCGCACGGAGGAGACGCAGGAGGAGGAGGAGGCCAAGGCAGGGCCAGCAAGGCCCAGCAGCACAGCCACTACCACCACGCAGGCAGCCCGCAATCCCACGCCTCCGAGCACATCGTTCAACCTCACTGATGAGCAGATCCACACCCTCTACCGTCTGGACCGGGACACCATAGCCGCCATTGTGGACATGACACAGGCTGACCTAGTCAGCATGATAGATAGCCCAACCGCAATCCCACCCCTACTGAAGGTGGTGTCTGTACTCCACTTCCTGGCCACAGGCACCTACCAGCACACAGTCGGACAGTTGCATGGCATATCACAGCCACTGTTTTCACGGACACTATTCCAAGTGCTCGATGCCCTCCTGCAGCACGCAGACGACTACATCTCCCTACCACGCTCGGAGCAGGAAATTACGAACACAAAAGTGGGATTCCATGCACTTGCCGGCATACCGGGTTGCATTGGTGCCATCGACTGCACCCATGTTGAATTGGTCGTCCCACATGCCATGGAGGCCCAGTACCGCAACCGAAAACAATTTCATTCCCTGAATGTACAAATGGTGTGTGACTCCAACAGGATCATTACGCATTGTTGTGCCCGATTCCCTGGATCAACCCATGATTCCATGGTCTTGAGGAACTCTACCATACCACGCTACATGGAGCGACACGCAGGGTACAGATCCTGGCTACTCGGTGAGTCTCATCTCATGCATGATGATGTGGGGTATGTGATTTGGCAATGTACTGGCAGGAAGGGGGGGGGGGTGTGCGTACGTAGCAATGGCATTCCACATCCTACGTTTATCGTCCACATACAGGTGATGCTGGATATCCACTGAAGAGATGGCTCCTCACACCAGTCCGGAACCCACGGGACCTGCATGAGGAGGACTACAACCATGCCCACTCACGTACCCGTGTAGTCATAGAACAGGCATTCGGCCTACTGAAGACTCGTTTCCGCTGCCTCACGAGGTCTGGCGGGGCACTCCTGTACCGCCATGAGAAGGTTGCAAAGATGGTCATGGCATGTGTCATGCTCCACAACATGTGCGTACGTAGAAATGTGCCCATGCCCCCTGACGCAGAACTGCAAGAACCGGATGATGGTCATGATGAGGGTGGGGATGTGGCAGCACCTCAAGGAGTCTGCGAGGCACCGGAGGGCCGTGACATCCGTCAGCATCTCATTGATGTATGCTTCTAGCACTCACGCCTGGGGGCTGATACATGGACACGGGACTCGTGGCACTGCGTGTGTCTGGGACATGCACAATATGGACTGTACGCCTATGATGGCCTAGTACACAAAGATCAATGTCCACACATCTCATTGGGTGATCGTGCACTTTTTATGGCATATGTGATATCATGTTGAACACCCTATCGACCCGCCACCCAAGTGAGCCCAACACACCCCCTCCACCCTCCTACCTCCCACCCGAACACCAGTGTCCAAAGATGCTCATTGTCAGTGGCCTGTCGCTATTGCAAGCCCCCTCTGCGGGTATCAGGGGCACCCCTGCCTGTGGAGCGCAGGTTCCTCCCTGATCTACGTTGGGGGCTGCCCTGGACGGAACTTGCAACGGATGATGTGTCTGCCTGCTCACGTCCATGCATGTCCCTAAGGGTTTGCGAGAGCTCAGTGAGCACACGGCGCACTGCGGCAAGTTCGGCACATACGTCTTTGGACGTCGCATGCTGTTCCCCCCTCAGGCTCTCGGTGCTTCTCTCCATTTGGACTCTCAGGCTCTCGGTGCTACTCTCAATTTGTGCCCTTAGCGTCTCTGTACATCTCTCCATTTCTGCCCTAAGTGTCTCTGTTGATGTTTCTATGTCTGCCTTGGTGCCCCCACATTCATCGGCATGGTCCTTGAGGAGTGTGGCCATTTGCTGCTGTTGGACGATTAACTTGTCGAGGGACTGTTGCCTCTGCTGGGCCATGCCCATTTGCGGGGGTGTCACAGAGGGGCTGTTGTCCTCATGTTGCCTTGCCACAGGGCTTGGGGGGGATGGCCAGTCGTCGTCTTGTGGCTGCCCCTGCGTGGTATCCTCATGTTGTACGGGATGGGACAGACAGGGGGATTGGGACAGGTCATGGATGGATCTGACCTCGACATCCCCGTCTTCTGTGTCCGAGCATGCTGCCATCAATGGGGTGTCACCTATGGTGCTGCTGCCACCAGAGGCAGTGCCTTCTGTGGCATCCATTGGGGGGACCTGTGGTGGTGGTGTTGTGGCCATGCTGGCTGCTGGGGTGCCTGTTGATGTTCCCTCCTCTGTGCTACCACCTGATTTGTGCTGCTGCCGTGTCTTGATGCGTGCAGCTGAGGTGGAGGGTCTCTGGCCGTTGGTCTTGGCCCTCTTTGCAGGTGTGCTGGTAGGGGTGTCCTGTGGCTCGTCGTTTGGATCGGACCCTGTGGTGGAGTAAAGGAGGGCGAGGGTTATTGATGGGTCTGTGGGAATTGGAATGGCATTGTATCACATGCTTTGGGGTGGTACCTGAGGGTGATTTGGGTCGGGTCCTTGGAGGTGCTTTGATTTGTGTGTGGAGTGAGGGTGCAGTTGTTTGGCAGCCTGCAGTTTGGGTGTGCCTGCTGCACGTGTAGTGCGTGTATTAGGGGTTTTTAATTATTTATGTATTTATTGTGGGTTTTAACGTGCGCTATCAGGCCGATGTGTGTGGACCTTATCCTGGACATGTGTTTCTGTTGCACTATGTGGACGCATGGTGCTTCACATGGATGGACTGTGTGGCTTGTTATATCTGGCCCACCTACCTGAATCTTCGGATGTCTGCACTCCTTTCTCCATCCCTCCGACTCCCTCAATGCTCTCCATTCCGATGGTGGAGGCACAGATTTCTTCCCAGGGGGTCAACTTGATGGGTGATTCAGGACCTCCCCCGGTGGCTGTGGCAATGTTGCGGTTGGCAGAGAGTATGCTGCGGACGCGTATCCGCAGGTCGTCCCATCGCTTGCGGCATTGCTGTGGGGTGCGGGGTGCGGTCCCCACCGCACTTACCCGCTGTGCCACCAGAGCCCATATGGCCTTCTTGTTTGCAAGTGCCGTCCTGGTCATTTGCGTGGAGAAGACCACGGCAGCATTCTCCTGGAGGGTCTCTGTTAGCACGGTGAGTTCCTCACGGGAGAAGTGGACCTGCCGCTTGCGGTCGCACGCTTTCTTCGCTGCTTTTCCCATTTTTCTTGGTTTCGCTAGGGTGGTTGACGGGGTGGGGTGTGTCTCAGGGTAGTGTTTTTAGTGGTTGTGTGGTTTTAGTGTATTTATAGGTGTACGCCGGGATGTTTCCCGTTCCGGGCCCGTGTTTTAACTTCCGTTTCCGTATATTTCCGGCCACCGTACTTTGCGGTAGGCGCACACTGCGGTGACCGCTAGGAGGGGTGGCGGTATTGCACCTGGGGCCCCGTACGGCGGCGGTGTGGGCCGTTTTGGGGTCTTTTCCGCCATCGCGGACTTAGCACTTCCGCCATGCCGTGGTGCTCGTGCCCGATGGGTCGGAATGGGCCGCACTTTGCTCCTTCGTGCAATGGCGGAAACGCTATTTACGCTGTGGCGCTCCGGTCAGTCGATTTCCGCAAGGGTCGTAATGAGGGCCAATGTCATATTTTTCTTGCCTCTGATATGTGATCTCGTTTTTGTGGTCCTACTATTGGTATGATAGGTTATTTATAACACACTTAATACACAGAGGTTTCTAAGCGTGGACCCAGGGATCGAACCTGTGTTGCTCCGTGTCGTCTTGCTTCTAAGGCAAGCATGTTGCCCCTGAGCTATCCTCCCAAGACTATTGCCCTCACATCACTCTTTTGAATTATGTGTAGTCTGCCACAATAACCTTTACTTACCCCGACTAAAAGACTACTGCAGTAATCGATATTGGTAGTGACAATGGCCCTAGCCACTGTCTCACAGCTTTTTTCCGTGAGGTAAGGACGAATCTGGAATAATAGCCTTACGTTGTATGCTGATGTTGACACCAGTCTGTTGACTTGGACTCGCATATTTAGGCTATGATCCAGATAGACCCTGAGCGTTTTAACTTTCTGTTTAGTGGCAATTTTACAGCCTGACGCCGGAAAGTGTGATCATCATGGGCCCCGTTTTTGTATTCTGATGCCTATACCTAGCACCATCAATTCTGTTTTTCCATTGTTTAAGGCTAATCCACTTTTTAGCATCCAGACTTGGATCAGTCCATATATTTCATTGATCACACATGTGTCCTTTTTGTGTGTTCCTATAATACATGTTCGGATGACAAGAACATCTACTACACAGATGCCAACTACACATAACATGTGAATGTAAAACACAGAATCATCCAAAAAGTGGGGGGAAAAACGGTATGGCATATTTGTCCGAATGTTGGCTATACGAAAATCTTGTATAGCCTAAAAATTTGAACAAATATGCCATACAAAACATTACAATGAAGAAGGGCTGTGGGGGTGTCCCCCACACCCTTCTTCACTGTAATGTGAGGAGGGTTGCAGGGTCTCCCCTCTCCCTACTCAATACAATATATTTCTTTAAAAAGATAGAAAAGCGGACCCTGCGTCGCCAATTCCCATACACGCAAGTGAAGGAAACCGGCGTTGCAGAGGGATGTTGGTGATGGTGGCACACAAGAAGGTGAGTAAGCGGGTGGGGGCAAAGGCAAAGTCTGAAATGTTCAGGGGGGAGAAGACCGAAAGTTATTTTCTGAAAAATAACCTTTGGTCATTTCTCCCTCAAACATTTCAGCTTCGATGTTCCAACCCCAATTTGTAAGACACATGCTCTTATGACACATGTTCCTACCACACACACTGTTATGATGCACACTTACCACACACCCTTATGACACACATTCTTACCATCACACCCTCATACTACACACAGTCTTATGGCACACACTTTAATGACATACACTGCTATAACATGTGCTCCTACAACACGTGCTGCTATAACATGTGCTCCTACAACACCCACTTCTATAATATATGTTCAGTTTACAAGCACATCTCCCTACACACGTGCCTGATATACATAAAATGTGGATGTACAACACATGCTCTTATGACATATGTTGCAACCACACACACTCTTACGATGCGCAAATACCACACACATTCCTACAACATGTGCTCCTACTGCAAGTGCTCTTATGGAATTTGCAGCTACTACACATGCTCCTACTACACACACATGCTTGTATGAAACATGCACCTACAACATGCACTTCTACGACATGTGCTCCTACAACACATGGTCCTACAATACACATTACTACAACACCATACTCCTACCACACAGGCTCCCACAACAAGTTCTGCAATCATGTATGCAGAGCGTATGAGTTTAGCAGTTGGTATATTACAAAATTAACATCTCCTGAAAATTCACATCAAAGGCAAGTCATACGAACTGTACACAAAGCGTATGAGTTTTTCTGTTCGTACATTAAAAAATTAAAATCTCCTGAAAACTCACATGAAAGGCAAGTCACAGCTGACTTTGATGTCAGTTGTAAATTGATGGAATAAATATACACTTTCAATATGTAAATGTACACATTTCATACAGAAATGTACACTTTAGGAGGCATATAATGCATGATCAGAAATGTCAGTTTTAAAGTGATGGAATAAATGTACACTTTACATACTAAAAATCAATTTTCATGCAAAAATGTACACTATTCATTTTGAAATGCACACTCTAGGAGGCATACAATGCAATAGCAGAATGGAGGTCCATGTTATTTTAAAACCCTACACGTACATTTGTGATATTAGCATTGTATATGTAAACACTAATACCGTGCTCGTACAACATGCACACCTAATACACACGCACTTACTAAACAAAACATGTAGATGTATGACAAGTGCCCTCACATGCACCCAGGATGCATACACATATGACACATGCACCTATTACACATTTACCTATGACAAGTGCACCTACGAAACGTGCACCTACAACACATGCTCCTATGACACATGCTCCTATGACACATGCTCCTATGACACATGCTCTTACGACACATGCTCCTATGATTCATGCTCCTATGACACATACTCCTAAAACACATACTCTTGTGACACACACATACTGGACACTCTAACGACATACACTCTTATGCCATACACTTCTACAACACATGTTCCTATGCCACGTGTTGCAACATTCACTCCTACAACACACACACCTATAATACATGTTCCGATGACAAGCACACCTACTACTCACGCACCTACTACACATAACATGTGAATGCACAACACATGCTCTTACATCATATGTTTCAAACACACTCTTACGATGCACACTTACAACACACTCCTAGAACACACTCCTACAACATGTGCTCCTATGACAGGTACATCTACAACACATGGTCCTACGTCATACATTCTTACAACATATACTCCTACCACACAGGTGCCTACAACATTTTCTGCAATACATATGCAGAGCGTATGAGTTTTAGAGTTGGAACATTACAAAATTAAAATCTCCTGAAAACATGCATCACAGGCAAGTCATATAAACTGTAAACAGAGAGTACGAGTTTTACAGTTCATACTATTAACATTTACATCTAAAACACACCAAAAGGCAAGTCACAGCTGACTTTGATGTCAGTTTTAAAGTGATCGAATGAATGTACACTTTTCATATGAACTGTACATAGAGCGTATGAATTTTACAGTTTATATATTACACAATTAACATATAAAAGCTCACATCAAAGGCAAGTGATGGAATAAATGTACACTTTCAGTATTTCATATTGAAATGTACACTGTAGGAGGCAGAATAGAGGTACTTTTTTATATTGAAACCCTACATGTACATTTGTGATATTAACATTGTGTATATGAACACAAATAACATGCTCCTATGACACGGGAACCCAATTTACACATGCTTAATAAACATAACATGTACACATATGACAAGTGCTCTCACATGCACCTATGACACATACACCTATGACATGTGCTCCTACAACAAATGCTCCTACAACACACACTCTTACGGCACACACTCCTATGACACGTATGGCTGTAACATGCACTCATTCAACATACATTATTATAAAACATGTTCTGATGTCAAGCACACCTATTGCACACATGGGCACTACACATAACATCTGAATGTATGTTATGTGCTCTTACCACACATGTTCCAACCCCACACATTCTTATAATGCACACTTACCACAGACGCATTTGACACACACTCCTACAGCATACATTCCTAAAACATGTGATCCTATGACACATGCTTGTACTATACACACACATGCTCCTACAGCACACCTGTGAAAAATGTGGTTCTGTTCTGCAGGAGTACAAGGATAAGTAAGGGTAAAATGGCCCACTCATTCCCCACACTTCTAGAAACCAAAACACAATGCAATCATAAAGGTAAAACAGGGACAGTTAAGAGATATACCTCCTTCACCATTTGTGGGTAGAGGGAAGCCTATGCCTTTAAGATGGGTGTGAAGGTGAACCAGAGGTGGGCCAAACAGCACAGTATCACAGTCAAAAATAAAGGGAATTTCAAATCAAGGTTCTATAAAAATATACATACTTTAATCAAACACACCATCTGCACGTAGAACAAATAGAGATTACAGTACAAAAACTCACCCTAAAGGAAGGACAGAGAAGATTGGAGAAAGTAGCACTCTGAGCGTAGTTAAAGGGGTGGTAGGTAATTCACTAGCCACAAAAAGGATAACTTGACTGAAAACAGGAGTGATCATGACGTAATCAGTCTCTACGGTCCAAGAGGACTGAAGTGGGAGTTCAGAGTCAACAATACCTGAATTCAGTTCTTAGTGGGCTGATGAGCTCAGGCCTGATATTGAATGTAGATGCCAGCTGATCAAGCTCAGTTCTGGCACACTGGATTGTGTGGGCCCAAACAGCAAGCAGGCGTGGAGTAGGGGCAAAGGTGGGTGTTCTGTGCGGTATAACAGTGGCTCTTGAGGATGCAGGTCAGGCTGGTCCCTAGTCAGGCCGAGTCAGGCTTTAGCCACCATGAGGGGTTGATGAGTGATGATCCTGCAGTTTGGGTCAGTGTGTGACTGTCATCGAAGTGGGGATCTTGGGTGCATCAATGTGCGATCAATGTGGCGGCAGTTCAAGAGCTAGCTGGGTCAAGTCATGGTTGTAACCCCTGGTTAGAGTCAATGCGTGACTCTCCAGTCATTTGGTTTGGGTCCCAGCATTGAGCAGAAACTTCAGGCATAGCAGGTGCAAGCTTTAGCTAGGACACAATGCAGTGTGGAGCTGGTTCAAAGTGCAAGCAAGTACGAAGTGGTGGAGGAAGGCAGCAACCAGCACCAATGGCTTGCTTCTTGTTCCAGGTGCAGTGAACACAGAGCAACCAGTTCAGTGTGGTAGAAGAGGGAGCTTTGGCTAGTCTAGCCTCCAGTTGCTGTGAGGTTCACTCAGGGGGGCTCGAGGATATGATGGTACTGTTTTGGGTCTGCTTTCGCAGCTCCTGTGACATTCCAGTGCAGAGTGGTAGGTCCTGATCCACAGCAGAGGCCAATCCTGGTGTCTAAAATGATTCCCTCTTCATCTCAGGCTGAGGGCTTAGGAAAGCATTACTTTCCCAAATGAAGTCCAGTGTGATGTTCAGAGCGAATATGCAGCCTTAAAGAATCCGAGAGGATCTGAGAGAATATGAAGGAAGGGTAGACCCCTTCATTTAAAGGCAAATGTCCTCAAGTGATAGGACTAAAGCTAGACTGCTTTAGCGGTCCAATCCGTGCTCTTCAACAAATTGGACTTTGCCCTTCTGATGTCTTACTCAAAGTGCTTTGCTCCAAAGAATGTGGAGGGGACAGGAGAGAGAGAGGGACAATGAGAATCAAGATGGTGGATGTCTCCTTCCATTGACCAGAGCCCTCGTGCCTATCATACTCCCACCCCCTTACCTTCTCACTGAGAACAAAGTCCTTTAGAGATGCAGCACCCTAATGTGAGGCTACTCATTTTGATTGGGTGTGCTCCTTTGATGCACTGGCCCAGGACAGCTGCCTGCTGTGCAGCTGTCTTAGGTGTAGGGTGTTACCTGTCCTTATAAAGAGATCAAAGTGGAGGCCCGGCCCTCCAGGTTCCTGCCCTGTCATTTGGTGGGCTGCATCCAGCTGAACAGAATACACATCACCTTCCACAGCGGAGTTGACTCACAGGAGCTGACACATGTGCGATATCAATTGGAATGTAGTGGCTGTGATCATAATACCACAAACTATGCCATAACTCAATCATAGTTTTATTTTAGAGATTATCCTGGCACCATCATGAGGCACTTCTGACCATCGTCATTTGGGTACAGGGGTGCATATTCTAAATGCCGTCCCTGCACGGCAGTGACATTTCTGTCACTGCTGCTGTCATATGAGCATCTGTGACTTCTGAACTTGCTCAGAGCCACGTGTAGAGCAGGTGCTGTGAATCAGGATACTAATGCAGCCGGCCACAGAAACATACTATGATTTTAGCATAGAAATTGCAAAAGGCAAATCTGATCATCAGATTACCCTTTCGAAGATAGAACTACATGCTATATTATATTATTCAATAAAAATCAAAGACGCCAGGGCTTTACAACCTTGCCGGATGGCAGTTCCTCACACACATATAATTTAGTATGCAGAGAATGACATCAGTGCAGAATTAATTTAATAGAAACATTCGCAAGCAATTTTAAAATAAATTAATCTACAAGGCACCGCAGCAGACAGCATATCACCCAGAACGAGGAACCTAGAAGGTCCCTGCATATTCATTTTTTCTTGATCTGTGTTTTGAAAGGCACCACTGGTCAAAAACATCCAAATTCAATTACTGACTGGACAAAAAACGAGAAGTAGCAGGAATGTGAGCAGTAGAGGGAGAGGAAAGGAAGAAAGGGAATCGAAGGATGGCTACAACTTCAGCAAGACCAGAGATTACATTATTGATGGCAGTTGTTATACATTTTATAATATATATTTAAGTGCAAACATCAGGCAATTGCTATTGGATAAAAAGTACAAGTGACCTGTAGTGCAACCACACACTTGAGCATAACAGTGAATCTTAGCAGGATGAGGCAGTGCCTTTGCTGAACAATTGTACGTCCAAACCAAGGAGGGAGAGTTTCATTTAGTCCCTTGATTTACAATTATTTTCCCTCTGGAGAAATATCCTAAAGTGCAAGGAGATCAATTCACTAAATGCCATGGGCAATAGAATTGGCATCACAGATCTATTATCAATGCAGGAAGGGATGTTGCATGACCTTCGACCCTGGTGACACTGAAAAAGTAGTGTCACATAACATTTGGCACTAATGACATAACGAGAAGTAAAAGAAATTCTTAAGAAGACTAAATAATATATACAGTAATTAATGAAGCAAGCAGAAAAGGTGTGAGTTACCAACCTAATTTTTACTAGGCTTCGGCCTTTTTATTCCACGGGTAGATGGCTCTAGGATATGATTGGGGATGGATATCAAGCAGAACAAATATATGCCAAGAGACAGTACAGTTTCATATAGCTAATTACTGCCATTTTATGCCGGTCATAGACTTACATGCCAGGTGTGGACATGTACACCAGCCTCTGGCATGTAGTCCTTGGTTTGTTTTTGGCATTCTTACTGGGACCACCCTCCCCGTTGCAATTGGCTGGAACAGTCAGGTGTCTCTGTCTCTGTTCCTAGCAGCCTTTTCCACTTGCCTTCCTGACTGTAGTCTAGAAGCATCCTGAAAGGACACAACTTGATGAGCGGTCTTAGGGGTTGGTTGTTGATCAGTGAGTAGTTTTACATTGATTTGTTTACATCAATCCGTTTTGGCCTGTTTCAGGTGCTTTCGTGCAGGGATTTGTGTGCTTTCTGCAATTGTTTTTCTGCGTAGCTTGTGGTATTATGTGGGATGTATCTTGTGTTTTATGTGGACTCCTACCCAGCTTTCTGAGCTGGTCTGCATCTACAGTGAAGGATCAACATATGTTGCATTTAAATAGAACTGTTAAAGACTAGCATGCATCACATCCAGACAGAATTTTGAAGATAACCATGGTCACATCCAGACAGAATTGTGAAGATAATCATGTGCCCCATCTAGATAGAATTGTCGAGATTAGCCTGCATCACGTCTAGATAGAACTTTGAAGTTAATCATGCATCACATCCAGATAGAATTGTGAAGATAATCATACGTCACATCTAGATAGAAGTGTGAAGATAATCATGCATCAGATCTAGATAGAAGTGTGAAGATAATCATGTGCCTCATACACATAAAACTGTCGAGCTTAGCCTGCTTCACATTTAGATAGAATTGTGAAGATAATCGTGCATCACATCTAGACATTGATGCCACTAACAAACCCTACTAAACAAATCTCACCCCTCTGCATACACCTCTCAAACTCTAACCAAATGCAACCATACCTCTAAAGCACTACAAATTGCAACAACAAAACAAAGCACACATACCTTCGCACAACAACACATGACAGCTACTAGACGAAAAGCACACCTAAGCTCAGCGAACAGTGTTAACCGAACTGTAGCTGCCAACAGGACATCACTGCTATCAAGCACTTTTCCTGCTCAATTCTACTAACCTACCCTCCCCCGCTTTCATTTCAGATCCACCAGAGTGTCAGGGGACCACTTTGGTGGTGATGGTGCGCAGTATAAGTATCCTTTAACATTAACATTAACATTACATTCTCAGGTTCTGCCTTATTTGCATGTGGCCTCCTACACGCACATACCGACATCTCATATTCTCCAGGTGAGATCCCAAAACACACCTCCCATGCCCGGAAATGTCATCTAAACTTTGGTATGGCCTCACATGTATGGTATAGTTACACCATGAAAGGTACAGCCTTACATGCCCCGTTGCTACAATCATGTGCCAAGCTAAGCCTCAAATGTCTTAATAATTCCAACCAGTAGCAGTTAATGCAATGTATACATGGCAGTCACACATGTCCAGTTCCTACCATCTTAAGCTAAGGGCATAATCACGTGGCCCAGTAATTACATCCAATCCAATGGCAGTTAATTGCTCATATGCACAACGAAGTTCCAACTTAAGATGGAACCTCACATTTACACCTGGGGCCTCAAGGGAGTTGCCATGTCTATCATTGGTGCTAAATTAAGGTGCAACCTCACGTGTGCAAGTTGGGTACCAAGAGAAATCGGCAGGTGTATCATAGATGCTAAATTGCAAGTCAAATCAGCAGCACTCTGTGATGCTGGATGTGTATTGGAACTCAAATCAACCTACTAACCTACCAATCAAAATGAGAAAGATCAATTATTATTTCTTTTGAACTATTATAGTTTTTGAGCTTATATCCATCATTTGAATTTCAGAGAAGAGATCCCTGGACAGTGAAGTAACAGTCGCTGGAGCAAAATATGATGATTGTCTTTAAAGGAAGTGCATTTGACTTGGCTGATACTAGTGAAGGAATAAGTCATGGCCCAGCCCCAATGTGCTTTATTTGTAATGCACAGTGCTTTGGTGTTATAATGAAGGAGTACTGAAATACAGTGGAGGCGCATAAGGACCTGTAGTACATGCTGCACAATTATGTATTTGGTACAAATATCAACATGTCTCCCTGGGTAATGCTTTGTGAACATCTGCATTTCTCTGACCCACCAGCTCCTTAATTATTTCAAGAATAAACTATGCAAACTGGTTTTCCATAAGAATTCAACACTACCTCACATAAAAAATTCAATGGATCCAAAAACACAGCATCTAGATTGCCATTCAGGCTCAACAGGAGGGACCAGCTCTCTGAGCCCTCTGCTGGCTACCAATAAAAACAAATTGATCCAGTTCAAGGGACTCTGCATCACTCACAGAGCGTATGAAGGTCAAGGAGTTGACTTCTACAAAACAAAATCTCACTCTACTAACCAACCAAAGTCTTAAGATTCAGAAACAACATAGTACTAAAAACCAGAAGAATGTGCAGAGAAAACACAGAGGTTCTGCATGTCCCACTATGGTCAAATCAGAATAAAGGGCACCTGGCTAAGCCCTGATATACCCAGGTGGGTAGCTATTTATGTACAAAAAATCAGGGTGTGATATCCTAACAACAGGTTTTTTCTGGGTGTATTGATTTTTTTATAAAGAAAGGCAAAACTACTTTGTTTTGTAGATTCTCTTCTTGGCAAAACAAAGACAATGTTTTTTGTTTAGACAATGTGGGGGTACTGCTAAGTACCTCCCTCTAAAATGTCCAGGGAATTTCCTCACATAAATACACAATCTCTTAACAAATCAAATATGTTTTAGTGACAAAGGATGACTGCGTGTAGCCCTGGACAGCTTATGGTCTCAGGATCTCAGAACATAACACACAACAACATGTGGGACAAAATGGTGGAACAGGACATAGTGTCATAGATCGACACTATAGTGTTTTGGCCAACAAAAGCGGTTGATTGGTGCTTGTTGGTGGGGTGGCCTTCTTCAGGATTGCGGGCGAGGGATACTCTCTGTCCGTGTAGTATCTGCCAGAGGATAATGGAAATGGGAAATGCTGTTATGAGGGTATGCAATCTCAGTGGTTGGTTGTTATTTAATTTAAATGAGCTAATTAATAGGTTAATAAGTACTATTGTTGCATCCAAGAAGGTGCGGCGATGGAAGCCTTACCGTCAAGAACTGTGGCAGTGAGACTTCGTGTATGATCCATCAACTTCTGTGGGGGATCATCAGTGAGGCAGTGTGGTAAATACACAGTCCCTAGGAGTGGGGAAGGCAGGATTCTCACTCAGTACCCTGGGCACAGAGTGGCGGCCAGGAGGTGGCAGTGTCAATAAATGGCAAATTACAGCCACCGATCTAGGCAGGAAAATAAGAATGGATATTGTATCGTCTCAGAGGTCAGAACTTCTGTCTGATATAGATCTAGTGCCTGGGCATGTGAGGCATGCATCGTGTCCCCTTGCTCCAAGGGACTGTGTGGGGAATATGCATTCTAAGAGAATACTTAATGGTATGGATCTAGTACCTTGTGAATGTTATCATAACTAGACGTTGAGGCATGCAACGTGTCCCCCTAGTGTGATGAGGTGAGGGCGGAGATGCCCGTTCGGGAGAGGCTATGGTGGGACATCATACTGTCCTTTGGTGATTATGAGGCTGCCACTGGTGAGTAAAGCATGGTAAGTGTAACGCTCACCTGACTCCCACGGAGGCACTGGCCTGGTTTGCGCTGCTGTGACCTCTTCTAAGGTGATGCGCAGGGTTCGGAAGACGGACTGGACCGGGCCCCCAAATCTGGCTTGTCTGGCTCGCAGAAGTATCCTTCTGTAGGCAAAAATAGGGGATTAACTGTCTGCGGGGTAATGCAATCGGCCTCCCACTTTCCCCTCTCACCCTCCTCGAAACCCTTCTGTGATTCCTCGTAGCGTCTCACCTTAGGGTCTGGAAGGACAAGCTCTCCATCCTGCTTCTAATGCAGGGGCGTGTTGGTATCCAGTTACTTCACTGGATTTTCAGATTGGTGAGAACCAAACTTGCTTGGCTTCCAGGTTAGTTTTTGATAAGAGGTTCCCCTTGTGTCCATGCATTAATGTACTAATGCTAGTATCTTTTTCCCCATAGGGGCCGGGGTACGGAATGCCGGGGAACAGGCACGACCCGAGATGAGAGGTGAAATCCTTGTGGAAATCAGGTAAGTCTTTAATGAGCGTTTTTTGGTAATGTCTTTTCATTCGCTCATTAACGCTGATGTCTCTTTTTCCCCATAGGGGCTGGGGTCTGGAAATGCCAGGATGCGGCACAGACCCGAAATGAAGAGGGAATGAATCAACAGGTAAGTCTTAACATGGAGATTTAGCTTTCCTTATTCCCTTCTATCTCTCTCCATTTGTTCTTGTCTTTTTCTCCCTAGGCGCTGGGGCGTGACTGCGAATCCGGATGATCGCTGCTGAACATGGAGGCGCCCTGTAAAGGTGAGTGGAATGCGGTGCTGCAGCGAACGGCGCGATGAGCTTTTAAATAAAAGTCTTCCTTTTCAGGATTGTCGGCGAGAAGTCTCCGGGATGCGGAATTTAGCAGGTAAGGACTTTTCCTTCTTCTGTTCTCTTCTTCTCTTCCTTTGCAGGTGATCTAGGATGCTGGCAGGCGTGGCAGAAGTCAGGATGCAGGAGCAGACACGGTGAGCGTCCAGCTGCTAGATGCAGAACAACGCGAAGCACGTGTGGCTGTTCGGGTGGGGTTTAAATAGCCTTGGAAGAAGTTCCAGGTATGTATCCTTCCTCCAATCAGGTATGTATGCTTCCCCGACCACGCCCGGATGGTAAATTAGTCCCACAGATAAAGTAGTTCCTTTCAGGCCTCAAGAAGGCCGGGGTCCTGCAGCATGGTCTGCATCAGGTAAGTGCACCCAAGCACTCCCATAATGAGCCTGGCGCCTATAGCGCCAGGACTGATGTCTTGTATGAGCCTGGCGCCATACGCGCCAGGACACTGTCCAAAGGGCCCCTATATGGGGTTGCTGGGTCCTTCCTTGGGGACTGGATGTCCACTCTCGGGGACACAGGGCTTGAACCGGCTCCCCGGGAGCGGGCATCATGACAGTAAGCATAGAATTTACAAGTGCAGTTGAATGGTAAATGCACGTGGCAATCAATCACAGCGATAACCTGTCGTGAGACAGTGTGGAAGTGGTCTAAAAAATATACAGACATACTCAGGGTGGCCCGTGTTGAAAAGGGTCCGATGTGGATTAAGGACCCAATGTGGTCCAGGGTCAAGAATCTACTTACTTGGAGAGAGCTGCATGAATAAGTCGCTCTTTGGGCGGTCTGTGTCCCTGTGTTGCCTTGGCTATATAGGCAGCGTCTTGCTGTCTGGCAACACACGCCCCCAGAAGGTTCATCTAATCAGGGAGTGACTGGTGGACCAATGAGGAACGGGGAGTGTGCGTACAGCTACGTACGCGGAAGAGACTAGTTGTTAAGGTCCAATCCGGACAAAAAACGCTCTGGCTAATGGGAAAAGGGGTGCGTTTGTTGGAACCCCGCCGTTGGTGGGGACTGTCAGAGTCATATTGCGTGTTGGCAAAAAAAATGCCATGCGGGGCAAGCCTGGACATCTACAAAGTACAGGCATTTTCGTAGTGTATGATGGGACGGGTAGTCACACAGAGAGGCGTGATACATCATTGCGCCCATATCAGGACGTGCCGCATGTTAACAGTGCGTCGGGCCAGTATGAGGTTCCAGCATCCTCAATGTCATCCGTCTGTACTATGACCAGACCTGGGTAACCGGGGCAAATATTATGCAATGTAGCTGTAGATACATTTTGTGCAAGAACCGCATTATCTGATGGTATAGGTAAGATAGGCTGGTGTAGTCAGTTATGCGGAATAGGTACATAGTTTGTCATTTATACATATAGTTGTATATCAATTTTTTTCAGCATTGTCTGGTGATCTCGACACGAAAAGCAGGTACAGACACATCTGTAGACCAAATGCATATTTTCTTAATTATATAGAGTAGACCAAAAACATATTTTCTTACTTATATAAAGTGGTAGTGTGTGAATATGGTATAGAGTACACATCATGTAAAAATCAACATATTAAACTACCGTCAATGCGGGAGAGATACAAAGGAGTATGCATTTCTAAATATTCTTGTACATACATGTGTCCCTGGTGTAGCATAGTTTGGTGGCCTTGACATATATTACTGATGCCTACAGTAGTGGACCTGATATAGATGATTAATGAGGACCTAGTGATACCTACTAGTGAGGTTGGTAGCTTGATTTTCTGCAGAAGGTTTCCTGATCCACGGAGAAAAAAGTGTGGCAGTAAGTGTCCTGTATCAAGGATTAGTATATGATCTCCGTATTCAGTGTTGGGTAGATCATGTGTACATGGTGGCTCAGTTCAAAAAATGCTTCGATTCGACTGTTATGTTTAATCCGTTCTTTACTGTGTCTAGTCTATGGACCCATTGTTGTTCCAACTTTGGGAGGTATAGATTAATGTCTCTGCCTCTTTTCTGGGGAGTCAGTTGTATGATTTTCCATGTAAGGTCTTCATTGGTGTGTTTCTTCTTGGTGAAATGTTCCACCAGCGTTTTTTCTGCAACTTCATTCTTGATGCAGGATCTGTGCTCATTGATTTGTTATTTTATGGGTCTGATGGTTTTTCCGATGTATATCAGATCACAGGGGCATCTGATGACATAGATTATGAATTTGGTTTCTCAATTAGTGTGGTTTCTCAGTGTCCAGTGGAAGTCCTTATGGGTGAAGGTTTTGGTTGTTTTTGTGTATTTACAAGTGACACATTGGCCACAGCTGAAATGTCCCGTTACTGGTGGTAAATCCCATAGGGTATTTGTTACTTTTTCTGGTTCCAGGAAGGTATGTACCAGAGTATCTCTCACATTTTTTTTATGCGAAAAGTGTTTTTTAGCCAGCGTCCCCTCGTTTTTTATGAGGTACCAATGTTTGTTAATAGCGGTCTTGGTGAGGTTGCTGATTGGGTCGTATGTGGTAACACATACAGTCCTATTGATGGGGTTTTTTTTCTTTGGTGGTGAGATAGATTGACCTGTCTGTGTTGGCAGCTCTTTTCCTTGCCGTCTTTATGGATTTCTTGGGGTAGCCTCTTTCAGTAAGGCGTGTTTGTAGTTGTTTGGAGTGGTACTCAAATCTTTCTTTTTCCGTGCAGTTTCTTCTTATACGAAGAAGTTGGCCGTATGGTAAGTTGTATTTGAGTCCTGCTTCGTTATAGCTAGCAAAATGCAAAAGACTATTCCTATCTGTTGTTTTTCTGAATAGTTCTGTTTTCAGGGTGTCTCCGGAGCGATATATATGGAGGTCTAGGAAGATGACTGTCTGGAAACTCCACTCTAGGGTGAATCTAATGTGTTGGTTTTGTAAGTTCAGCCATTGATGGAATGCAAGGAGAAGATCCTTCTGTCACTTCCATATCAAAAGCACATTGTCTATGTAACAGCGCCAGAGTAGAATATTTGCTTTGTATGGGTTGCTGTTGTTGTAGATGTGGTTGTCATCTTATTGTGCCATGTATAGGTTTTTCATATCTGGGCGAAAGTGGCGCCCATGCTGTCTCCCTTGACTTGTTGGTAGATCTGTTTCTCAAAGAGGAAAACGTTTTCAGACATCGCTAGACAGATACACTCTAGAACGAAGTCTGTAGGTGTACTGGTGGTGTTGGTTCTCTTGTTGAGGCAAATTGTTAAAGCATCTAATCCCTCTTGTTGGGGGATGGAGGTGTATAAGGAATCTACATCCATGGTGGCCAAAATGCAGTTCAGGGAGAGCACAATGATTTGTAAAATCTTGATGGTATCGGTGGTATCTTTTAAATAGGATTGCATTTTTCCTACAAAGGTTTTCATGAAGAAATCTGTGTATAGCGACAGTGGTTCCAGTAATGAGTCACAGGCAGAAATGATAGGTCTCCCGGGGGGTTTGGTGGCGTGTTTGTGTATCTTTTGTAAGATATAGAATGCCAGCATCCTGTGGTGTGTTTTATTCAAGAATCTGCGTTCATCATCACAAATCCAGCCCTCCTCTTCTGCATGTCTCATAAGGCTCATGATTTCCTCTTGTAGTCTTTGTGTGGGATCTCTGTTGAGTTTCTTATATGAGGTGGTGTCTGCAAGGAGTCGTGAGCATTCATCGTTGTAGGGGATGGTGTCCATGATCACTATTCCACCCCCTTTGTCAGCTGGTTTGATGGTGATGGATCGGTCTGTGTTCAGTTCACTTATTGCTTTTCTTTCTTTTTTACTGAGATTGTCTTGGTAGAAGTTTTTGGTGGAAAGTCCTTCTGAGACTATTTTGATCATGACTTTCTCAAAGGTGTCAAACTCAACTGGAATGGTGTGTGAAGGAGGCATGAAGTTAGACTTCAGTTTGAGGCCCATCGTATTGTCTTGTCTTTTATCTTGTCTAGGTTTGGGAATATTCATAGTTTCTTGGTATTTGGGTAAATATACTTCAAAGAAGTATTTTAGTCTGAGATTTCTAAAGAATCTCTTGAGTTCAACTTCAGTGTGGAATGAGTCCCCTTTTGTCGATGGGGCAAAGGAGAGTCCTCTTTCAAGAAGTGCTTGTTCAGCACTGTTCAATATTCTGGTGGATAGGTTGAAAATTGGTATTTGAGTCATGGCTGGTTCGAATACCATTGTCTGGTGCGCATGTATTGACCCGTCTGTTATGGTCTTCTCCTTGGTCGTCCCCATTGCCCCCCTCTCTGAAAAAACAGGTGTTGGGGTGGCGGTACTGTAGGGATGTTTCCGCCTTGTATGCTGGAGTTGCTGCCACTGGAAGATCCCGAGCTATCTGAGAAATTGACAGCTCTATTACGCCTATTGTAATTTGATATTGTTGTTGTTGGTAGTCACTAATAGCTTTCTCTTAGGTAGGGATATGTTTTTTCTTCTCTGTAGTTGTTGAGGTCTTTTTTAAAGTTTTGCACCTTCCTGTCTATGGTGATTTGTTTGAACTTGGTGACTTCTTCTAGTTTCTCAAGTTTTTGCTTGGCTTCTGCTATAGTGGTATCCTCTTTGAATTTTTTCTCGAGTGCGAGCAATTCTTCTCCTTGTTTTTTAAATTCTTCTTCGGCTGTATCGATGATCAATATGATCCAATCGCGGCTGCACTTATTGCCTACTCCACTGAAATTTGTTTTGAATTTCAGGTTGTCCGTAAAAACTGTAGGAATATTTTTGACCTGAAGTTCCTCTGGTATGACGCCGGCTTTGAGGCATTCAAGCATGAAAGTTCCATGCAGCTCCGTGCGGATTCATTTCTTCTTTTTTTGGAGTATGGCATCAAGGCCATCTTTGTTTGATACTCCTTGTGATCCAAACGAGGAGGTGGTTCCTAGTAGTTTCTGGAAATATTCGTCCGTATACGAGACTATGTTAACTTTTTCCATAGTTTGGTACAGATGCGGGAAGACGTGAGTATTGTTATGGATCCATACTCAGGATCAAAAAATTGACCCTACAAACATGGGTTGTACTAAGTCAAATCAGAATAAAGGGCACCTGGCTAAGCCCTGATATACCCAGGTGGGTAGCTATTTATGTACAAAAAATCAGGGTGTGAGATCCAAACAGCAAGTTTTTTCTGGGTGTATTTAGTTTTTTATAAACAAATGCAAAACAACTTTGTTTTGTACATTCTCTCCTTGACAAACCAAAGACAGAAACTGACAGTTTTTTGTTTATACAATGTGGGGGTACTGCTAAGTACCTCCCTCTAAAATGTCCAGGGAATTTCCTCACATAAATACACAATCTCTTAACAAATCAAATATGTTTTAGTGACAAAGGATGTCTGCGTGTAGTACTGGGGAGCTGCTGGTCTCAGGGTCTCAGAACATAACACACAACAACATGGGGGACAAAATGGTGGACAGGACGTTGTGTCATAGATCGACACTGTAGTATTTTGGCCAACAATAGCTGTTGATTGGTGCTTGTTGGTGGGGTGGCCTTCTTCAGGATTGATGGCGAGGGATACTCTGTGCGTGTGGTATCTGTCAGAGCATAATGGAAATAGGAAATGCTGTTATCAGGGTATTCAATCGCAGTGGTTGGTTGTTATTTAATTTAAATGAGCTAATTAATAGCTTAATAAGTAATATCGTTGCATCCAAGAAGGTGCGGCGATGGGAGCATTACCGTCAAGAACTGTGGCGGTGAGACTTTGTGTATGATCTTTCAACTTCTGTATCTCTCCCACATTGATGATAGTTTAATATGTCGATTTTTACATGATGTGTACTCTATACCATATTCACACACTACCACTTTATATAAGTAAGAAAATATGTTTTTGGTCTACTGTATATAAGTAAGAAAATATGTATTTGGTCTACAGATGTGTCTGTAACTGCTTTTCACCCATGTGTGGATATTGATGCATTTCTGTTCGTGGTGTTCAGCAAATAAATAAAGCTGCAAAAAAATATACAAAATCCCATTGGTTTTTCCAGAACTCATTTGATACACTTTACACCCAAGTAGGAAATGTGGGATTGCTTCCATGATAAACAGCTCAACAGGGTGTTCTGATATACAACAACTTGTTATACACAAGATTTTAGGTACAATGTTTGAAGGTGGTGGTCAGTCACAATGGGAAAGGGTATCCAGTTTTAATGTCACCTGGGAAAAGGTCCCCAGGGTGGGCAACATTTCCCCAAATTTGCACTACTGCAAAAATCAAGCACTTTACCCAAATATTCTAGGATTGGAGTTATAATAGAAAAGTGTACCCATTCTAGAATATGTGGGGGAAGGCTTTTGGGAGTGCATGGAAATAAGTTGCCTACTTGGCAGCCTTTTTCCCAGGGGACATTATCACATGGAACTTGGCAAAGTGGCCCATTGTCAATGTCTGTCTTTCTTTCACCAGCCTGCCTGCAAAATATACCACTTGCCTGGCCGTATGACCATGGCTGCATATGCTGATTCACTATCAATAGCAAATCAAGCTGGGGAGCAGTTCCCTTTTGTAGGAGGAAGTCATAACATTCCATCACTAAAGATTATTATGTCAATCAATTTATGAAGCTCAACCCCACAACAGTGCAGTCGGAGTAAGCCTGATTTGCATATGGTCTTTCCCCTTTCTGTACCGGCTTGTCAGGCTGAAGACGATTGATTGCATGGTTGCCCAGAGCAATGCCAAAGGTTAACATTAATTCTAAACCTTCCAGCCAACACCTCTTTTATTTTGCTATGGCCAAGCATGACCAACGAACGTACGTCCAGAAGGACTCCACCCACATATGCTAAGGAATAGTTTACCACTGTCATATATGCAGGTGTATGCCATTACCACTAGCCTGACAGCCACAGGAGAATAAATAATCTCAGCCACTATCGTTGCTTCATAACTATTCCCTCTAATACAACAAGGGCAGTTCCTGGTGGAAACATACCGTTATAGAATCATTGGTTATTGTATTCAGGGTCTGAATGTATCCAAGAGATACTTTGAACTGGGTGGAAAGAACAAGGAGTGGTTTATTTTCACTCATATGTAATTTTCTTTTAACCTTATTTTGTATTATTTAGAAAGACAAACATATTCATCAATTCATTTGCATCTGTGTGTTTATTTTGAAACCTTTAGTCATGGCAATAAGTCTATTGACATCATTATGTCCACAGAGAAAAGGAGTATCCCAACATCTCGCAGTGCTTAAAGATGAGAGGTGGGGCAGTTGTGCAAAACAGGGTGTTTTAGGTACAGTAAATAATAGCAGACTAAAAATGTGATTTGTCCAAAATAGCCAAAGACAAACAAGCAGGGTCAATCGTAACAAATTGAATAACAATTTGAAGCACATATGAGTTAGATGCACTCACCAGAGCGTTTCAGCGTAGTCAGTAGATCGCCTTCCTGTTGACCAAAACTGTCCCCTAGTGAGGTTAAGGAAAAAGAGTTCAAAATGTCTAAAAACCAAATAAATTGCGATTTGAAAAACTATTCCCTCTACTGAAGGCAACAGAGACTCCACTCTCCTGCCTATTTCTCAGGGCTCCTTGACCTCATACCTACTCAGAACCATAACATAGCTTCATGGTGATCAGCGAGTTCAAGAATACTTTACAGAGTCCATAACCGGAAGACATTTTTTAAACCCAGTGGACTCTGCAGAAGTATTTCACTTCCTGTCTTTTTAGGATTTATGACACACCCTGTAGCCACTCACTATAGTCCCACCACCACCAACACAGTAAAAAACCTTGGATGCTTCATGGGCATGGACCTGTCCCTATCACATCACATCAATTCCATGGCAAAAAGCTGCTACCTACACATGCACATTCTCAGCCGCATCTTTCCTTACCCGACCTTCCCTCACAAAATATATACGATTGTTGCTATCATCCTCTCTCGCTTAGACTATGTTAAAGCCCTATACATGGGGACCCCCGCTTCACAACTAAGAAATCTCCAGTGGATAGAAAATACTGCAGCAAGGCTCCTCCTTGCCCTCGGCCCTATAGAACGAATCACACCCACTCTATGTCCTTCATTGGCTGCCAATCGGGCGACGATCCACCTTCAAGGCAATAAACTCGTCCTTCCAATCAGGTATAGTCCCAAATAACCTAAAGGACGCCAGGGTCAACCCCTTGCTCAAAAAAACATCTCTTTATCCCAGCATACCAACAAATTACAGGCCCATCCCCACAGTACCTTTCATGCTTAAAATATTGGACCGAGCTGCCTACTTTTAGATCCAGGACTACCTGGAAGTTAACAAACTCCTTGGCCTTAGGCAATCTGGTTTCCATCCGAGGCATGGGACAGAGACCGCCCTTATTGACCTTAAAACTCAGATTGAGGTTCTGAAAGCCAATGGGAAACTAGCCTTGCTACTCCTATTGGATCTTTCAGCAGCCTTTGATTTGGTGAACAACCAAATTCTTTGTCAGCACCTCAAATCAGCTGCCTACTTTTCAGATTCTGCCACCGCCTGGATTAGATCCTTTCTAGATAACAATCTATGTGGGTATTCTCCCCCTCAGCATCCGCAGAGCCTTCTCCCATTCACTGTGGTGTTCCCCAAGGTTTGTGTGTATCACTGACACTTTATAATGTGTTCACCAAACCACTCTTCGATATCCTTGACTATCTGGGTGTCACGTACACCAACTACGCTGACGACACCCAGGAACTCATACCTATTACGGGTGACCACAAAGCAGACACTAAATCTCTGAACGAGGTCTACACTGTTATACAGGCGTGGATGGCCCAACACAAACTTTGCCTCAATGATGACAAGACGAAACTCCTCATTTTAGGACCCCATCAACGTATCAGAAAACTTGACCCTTCCTTCAAGTCATTCATCATTGACGGCAATGCCATCACGGTATCCAAGGATACCAAAACCTTAGGAGTTTATCTTGATTCTTCACTATCACTGTCTAGACAAACTAATGCTGTCAGCTCAGCATCTGCTTATGCCTGCAAACTTATCACCGCGTTTAGACCCTTCTTGACCTCTGCCAATAGCACCACTCTGGCCAGAACCCTTGTCATGTCTAAGATTGACTATTGTAGTGCCTTGTATTTAGTGACTAGCCAAAGCACTCTAAATAAACTACAAGTCACACAGAATAATGTCATTAGAGCTGCCCTGAATATTCCCAGAAATCAGCACATTTCTCCCTTCCTAGATACAAGCTCCAGAAGGCGGGTGGGATAAACTTCCCGGTCCTAGTCACAAAATTATGGAATGCCCTGCCCAACGCCATTAGAGATGAACCATCCTTTCAGTCCTTTAAGAGTAAAACCAAACTCTGACTCTCAGCTCAAGTCATTTGAGACACCACACCACTACCGCCCAGGCCTAACTTGCATTGCGACGGCACCTTTGTGTATCTCTTGTAGTCAATTCTGTTATATTTTGTATATTGACCACTGCAACCGCACCTTTGTACACTACTTCTATGTAACTAGGTTTACTATTGCGACCTCATCTGTGTACATTACTTGTATAATATTCCAATACACTATGGTATGCTAACCACCTTTACACAACCTTTTAATATTTATCATGCCTGTACATACTTTGGAAAATTTACTTTACTGTACTATTACCTATTATATGTTTGTAAAATGTACCTTTCTGTGTAACCTTAAGATATGTGCCCAGATGCCTCGAGGCAAGGCACGCTATACAAATAAACAAAATACAAAATACAAATACAAATACCCATCAAGCTCTACACAACACAGGAGCAGAATATCTGCAACATAAACTTACAAACTACAAACCCACTAGTAACCTTAGATCAGCAGCAGTACTCCTGCATGTCATCCGAGTGGCAATATCACCCAGAATAAGGGGCTTGTCCTTCTCAGTCCAAACACCCACCATCTGGAACTCAATCCCATTTACCAATCGCTGAATGGAGAATCACCTCACCTTCAGGACCTTGCTTTTCCCTTCAGCATCCTGACAGACTTAGTCAATTTCCTTGATGAGCTATTACAGGACCCCACTGACAGGAATGAGGGTGGGGGCACCTGATGAGTCAACAAGCAGAACCTAGCCCCCACAGAAAAAATGTCAGTCAAGCCTTATGAGAAACTCTGCAAGGCATTGCCCAACCTTGCTTCACTGTAACGTCTAGAACTCCATCACAATGGAACATACCTGTATCCCGCCAGCATTCATCTGCAATAAACACTGCTTAACTTCACTCACTCAACACACATCACTACTCCCAATAGAATACGGTTGTCGCATGAAAGCATGGTTCCATGTGATAATTTTGCTGTGAAAAAGTCGCCAGGTTGGTGGTGCTTGACCCCAAAAATGCTATCCCTAAATTTCCTAGGACGGGTGTAATTATATATTATTACCTCTAATCCTACAATATTTGGGGAAAGTGTTTGATTGTCTGGTGGGTGCATTTTTAGGGGAATGTTGCCACCTGCTGGCCATTTTCACTGCTTCATTATTACTGGATACTGGCAAAAATTAAGTCCAGCTGTGCACATTATCAGTCTCCTTGACTCTCCTTCTGCCCAGACAGCCTGTCACGAACCCTTCCTCTCTTCTGATTTCTATGGGCTGCTAGTATGGGACTAGCCAAACCCCACCTACTTGGGCTGGCTAAACAATGCAGACATACATTAGAATATTAGGGAACTGGCCACTCCCTACCCACCTTTGTGCTGGCTAAAAATGCACACATGCATTTTAAAATCCTTCCTTCACATCTCACATTTGCGGCCACGGTCCTCTAAAGAGGGTGTTCATCGCCACAGCGCTTCGAGGCCATACCAATGGCAGTGACACTATACAAATGCCATATAACATAACATTGTTGGCTTGTTTTGGTCATGAAAACACCCACACAGGCCCTTAAATGTACAGAATTAACATTGGTGGATGTTTACTGCATGTTCATGAGATGGAAACCTCCTAAGCAGCAAGTCCCCTAATATTACTCCCTGACTTCACACCTACTTCCTAGTACCATCACCAGGCTGGATGGTTGGCCGTGTAAAATATGGTCAGATTGAAATATCTTCTCTTGGTTCACAAATCTATCCATGGTAAGGCACTGCTGTATCTATCCTGCTCTATCCAAATCTACAAGCCTTCTCATAATCCGTGATCTGCCTCCTCGACTACCCTTGTGGCTCCTCGCCCTCCCTGTGCTAACTCTCGCTTCCACTCTTTCTCTCTTCTTGCTCCACTTGCATAGAATTCTCTTCCCTGGACATCCGAGAAACAGTCCACAACGATTTGTTCAAAACCAAACAAAAAACCTACCTTGTGGCCTCGTAGTTACGCTCTTTACACACCTCTCATCTGCCTTCTAGCTAACATTTTCTCCTTCGCTCTAACCTGTCTGTGTCCCTCCCTTTCTCTGCCTCTACTATATCACTTCATCCATCATGTGCACATCCCCGACAGCTGGCTGTACCACCGACCTGCACTTAAAAATATCCAATGTTGATTGTCCTTAATCTTTGGAAGTTCCCTGAAGACTGTTCCAGTTACTCCCCTCCACAACCTGGTGAGAATGTCACTCAAACTCCCCACATTGTAAGAAGCTCATTTTTCCTGTGAGATCTTATTTATTTTCTATTGCACATTCTTTTGTGATCAAAAGAACATTGTTCCTTCTGGTAAATAAATGAATAAATAAATAAATAAATAAAAGGGCTGGACAGAATAGGGGACCAATCCCAATCTATGCTGTTATACAGTTTTAAGACTATAACCGGCTCCCACTAAAATCTGGCCAGTGATGTGAAACGTGTCTGTTCCCATTACAAGGGGGTATTCTGATCCAATGATGGGCCTGATAAACTCACAAACACAGACTTTATATTAGTAACCATTTCTGAAATAAATAAAGAGCACTTCCAAGTCAAAGCAACAGTGGAAAGTAAGCAGTGCAGGGAAAAAATCCTATTAATAAGAACTGAACAAATATATCAGAGCCGGTCAAGTGGCACAGTGAGTAGAGCGCTCGCTTTGACGTCAGTACAGAGCCTGCGAATGCAGGTTCGAATCCCGGCAGCGCCAAACTCAGCGTTTCATCCTTCCGAGGTCGATAAATGAGCACCACACACCTTGGGTAATAATAAGCAGCGCTCAGATACCTAAGGGTTCGTAGCGCTATATAAATGCCAAATTCAAATTAAATTATATTATTTGAAAAAGAAACCCCATTATGTAGTGTTCTGAAAATAATTAGATGTCTTAGTTCAATAGATGATTGTGTTTGTGTTCCCCCTGCAACAAGCATAATCTGAAACCCCACATTCTCTCGGTCCCAGGAGATGCAATATGAGTGGGTGAAAATGCTGATTTCTCTTTTATTGCAGATTGATCCAGAAGGGAAAGAAAGAAACTAATCTCAGGCACCTGATAGTGTTAGTGCTGACTGGTCGCATTGCGCCATCTGTGCAGCGAACTGCAATGCCCTGTCCTCCAGGCAAAGGCGCTGCATTCAGGAATAAATACCATTTCCTCGAAGGGATCTTTCATAAGATTAAAGATTCTGTGCAATGGAGATAACTGGATTTTCATCTGCTCTCAGCATTTCAAGGAAGACAAGATTCCACGTACTTAGGTAACCAGCTGCATCTTAATCTAATTGGGTCGCTTTAGAGAACTTTGGCAAATAATGGGCGGGGTTGCAAAAACAGACCGTTCGTGTTGAACACAACATCGAGACAAGTCTGCAAGACCTTGTCAGGCATTGTAAACACGTTGCCACAAGAAGAACGTTCAGAAGGAAATTGTCACCGTGCAAAGTTAGCAAAGGTCGCAATGTGGTCAATTATCAAATAGCCTGACAGTGGAAAGCCACGGGCGCAAGGGGAAGGCAATGTTGCAATTGCAGAACCGTCAATCAGGGTGACGCATGCGCAAATGACAACGGCAGACATGGCGTAAGAGAAGAGATGAGAACGGTAAAGTCAGATCAAGCTATGGCGTAAAAACACAAGGCCGATTCATAAAAGAAATGGGGTGCAATTGCATGGCAAACACGCATATACACGTTGACAAAACAGCCATATTTTGTTCTTCTGATTCACAAAAGCGAATCTGCCTGTGAGAAAAGATTGTGCATGGGTAGTTTCGCTTTGTGATTCAGCACCAGCGCAAAAGGCGGGTGAGGGCAAATATGAGACAGATTAAAGTTCATCCAGATTCACAATCGGAGGACCTCGGACCTGCTTCAGATCTCTGCCTCTCCCCTGCACCTCATAGGACAGGTGCAGGGGACCTGGCTGCATTTATACGCCTGTAATAGAAAGGTCCATGCTTTGCATGTGTATGTTGTTGTAATTTTAGAGAAGGGTCAATGAATCGTGGTTTGCCAAATAAAAATGCATACAAACATATAATATTACTTATGATATAACAACATTTGAACCTCCCTTGGACCACAGCAAAGGTTGGTTTGCAATAACTACACAGCTATACAATATTATCCATCCTTTGAGGTCTTGAAAGATAATTGCCAAAGTAAAGCTAAAACCCCTGAAACGCGTGTGTTGATATATCATGATATATAATGTCCTTCCTTCCTGAGTGATTTTTGCAGAGGTTGCCCGTGGCCTCATTAGCAGTGAGCAAGTAGTTGGCATGGGAGACATGGACACAAATGCAGCCACATCAGGTTAGTGCCATGTGTGCATGATGAATACGCGTACCTCAACATATGTATGCTATGCTATCACATGTAGTAATAGAGTTGGTAGTGGTCCCTCATCACCCATCCACGAGTAGGACAGTAATGCATACATGGACACTTCCATTCCATGTTGTGCATTCTGGAAGGTGGATGCATGAACCATGTCTACAGTTGACATTGATCTTAAAGCACACACCACTGTATACAGTAGTCTTTAGAATCGTCGCTATGGGCCTCATTACGATTTTGGAGGTAGAAAATCGTGTGTCCGGGTCCAGGTTCCCTGAATGGGGAAATACCGGGCCATTTCGACTTTGGAGGGCCCATTATTTCCTCCTCCAGGGAACCTGGACCCGGTCCTTCTCCATTCTCATTCGAGCCCCCATAGGCCTCAATGGGAATGGGGAGAAAGCTAACAACGGGCCTGTTAATAACGAGCCCGTTGTTAGCTCCCTGGTCCCTTCACGGGACCCGCTCTGGACTTCTGGTAGAACCAGACGCCCAGCATGGGCAGCAATATTCAAACTCACAAATAGGAAAGTGCTGCAGGTTTCTCTCACACACAGAACAGGTACAGCCTGTGGTGGCTGATGGATTTCTAAGGTGGTGTGTGTAAAGGTTTTAACCAAACTAGCGGGAGCAAGCTCAAAGCAACTGAGTGACATTATATGGCGGCCATTTTAGATCTGGAGCGTGGTTAGCTCTGTGATCTATCTGGTGGCACTAAAAACACACCTAAAAGGTAAGAAGCCACTATGACATGTAATGCAAGACAACTAACATTGACCAGCATAAGACCCTGAAATCTCTTTATAGAGACATTAAGGATATTCAGTACCTCTTCTTCAGATACAATCCTTGAATGCATCTTGTAGAGTGCTAAACATACTCATGTCAAACAATCACCCCCTCACATTCCAATAAAGGTGAGACCTTTTCTATATAATGATCAGTTCATAAACTTATTTATTTAGCCTCCACCTTACTAGAGAGTCTGGAGCGTTCCCTAACCTCCACCTTATACAATGTATTGCAGGTGACGTGCAGAGAACGTGTACTCTCCATGCACAGCAAGGGGGAGTGTCACTTCTCTGTAATCCTACTTTCTACTTGTGTAAGTACTAAACGTACCACTTACACAGAGCTTTATCAGTTGTTTACAGATATTGAGACAGGTTCAGCCCCTTGACACATAGTGACCATCAGAGATCGTTTTCAATGCACCTCAGGGTGCTCTACGTATTTACTTTGAGGAATGCCAAATTGTCCCATTTCGGATGTAGTACATGGATTTTTTATATGCTATTTTTATAATATTGTTGGTGACTTGAATTACAAGGAAACACTTGTTCTTTTTACTATCTTCCCCATACTAGGTGGAGAGCTGATTCCTTAACATTAAGGATCTAAATTGACAAATATTGATGTAAGAATTCTGATGAAAACTCCTCACCGTGACGTCAGCCAGGTGACTTGAGATTTATATATTTTATATTTTTTGTAAAGCGCTGCACAGCAATGGGCCTCAGAGCGCATGGAAGAAGACGAGAATCCAGAAGCGAAAGCAAGAGTAAGGCTATTCTACTGAGAAGAAAAGGCAGGGACGTCATTTGGGAGTAACCAGGGGTCGCAACTGTGACCCCTGGGGGCCACAGTTGCAACCCCTGGGACTCCCTTGCAAATTTAAAACGGAGAAAATAATAATTTTGAAGAATAGCATTTTTTTGCACAAAAGAAAACAGGTGCTCCTGGTGTAGCGGGCCCTCCTGCGGCACAAGGGGACCAGCCACACCAGGTGTGGTGCATCCCCAGCTAATTACTCTCCCATCAAGATGAAGGCTGGGCCGGGGAGGCACTCAGTAGGGTTTGGAGCTGACCATGACATGTGGCACATGTCACATGCCACCTTCAGCTCCAACCCCTTCTCCCTCGGCTTCCTTGCAGCTCACATACAGGAACCAGGACGCTGGTTCCTGTTTGTGAGCAGCACAGAGGAGCCGAGGGGGCCTGGAAGGATGGACCGAAGCTGCAAGAAACAAGTAAGAAGGCTTTTTTTTTGGGTAATATGATGTGTGTTTTCCATGTGTGAAGTGCGAATGAGATGTATGTATGTGAATGGTGGGGGAATGAGAAGTTATGTGATGTGTGTTTTTGAATGTTCTGGGTGGGTGTGTGCCTGTGTAAAGAATGAAATGACGCGATGTAAGAGAAGTTGTGAGCGACTGGTGGGTGAATGATAAGTGATGTGATGTGTGTTTTGCAATGTTCTGGGTGGGTGGGTGTGTCCCTTTGTAGAGAATGCAATGAGTGGATGTACGAGAAGGTGTGAGTTACTGGTGGGTGAATGATAAGTGATGTGATGTGATGTGTGTTTTTTAATGTTGTGGGTGGGTGGGTGTGTGCCTGTGTAGAGAATACAAAGGGTGGATGGAAGTGAAGGTTTGACTGGTGGGTGAACGAGAAGTGACGTAATGCATGTTTTTTAATGTTCTGGGTGGGTGGGCGTGTGCCTGTGTGGAGAATGTAATGAGTTGATGCAAGAGAAAGTGTGAGTGATTGGTAGGTGAATGGGAAGTGATGTGATGTGTGTTTTTGAATATTCTGGGTGGGTGGGTGTGTGCTGGTGTAGAGAATGCAATGAGTGCATATAAGAGAAGGCGTGAGTGAGTGACTGGTCGCTGAATGAGCATATATGTAGTGTGTGTTTCAATGTTCTGGGTGGGGTGTGGTGAATCTTGTGGGAGCGAGTGTGAGAGGAGATGTATGTGTGAATGACTGGTGGGGGATGCATGTGTGTGTAAGGCCCTGGGAGACTGGGGATCACTGGAGCATTTTTGCCAGATCCTTTATTGACTTTGCATGTTTTACTGGTATTTTTGGGCAAAGGCAAGTTCATGTCTGCCATTCCCTGGGTAGACTGGCATTTTGGTGCAGTCAGTCTAGCCATTGCTTACTGTGGCATGACATTTATTACACATCATCTTTAAAAAAGCAAGCATGATAAGTAGTGTTACCTCTCTAGATTGATGTTTTGGCATAGCAACCTGTATATTCTTCACTGTAGCATGACTTTGTATTAACTGAGCATCTATGATTAATCAAGCAAGATAAGTGTTCTTGTGGGTCTAGACTGGCTGACATTGGAACCAGTTTGGACATGTTATCCTGTTGTACCATGTCACTTTTAATGGCCAAGCCAACAGGAGTATGCACTTACATAGGAGTACTGGCATATATTGGCAGAGCCAGTTTTGTGCCCAGTGCCAATAATGATACTATAGAAAAACCTCATAAAACGAACATAAGTATGGGCTTATATGGGAATGCTAGCATATGTCGGTGGAGCCAGCATGGAAATGTATGGCACAGCCAGCATACAAATGTTTTTTATACTGGCATATATTGCAGGGACTGGCATGATAATGCATTGGGAATCGCCCTGTGCACTTTTGGTGACTTGCATCTATTGTACTTTTTTCATGATTTCACCTACACGCTGCAAAACCGATTGTTGGCCTTTTACCCACATTGTTGGCTTTTACCCACATTTTCCCAGAAAGTGTGCATTTTAATGCACCATTTTAATCCATTATTCAAAGCATTTACTCTGGGGAGGGAGAAGAATCCCCCCGGACCCCCCAACCCATTTTCGTTAGTTCGGGCTCCCTCACTATGCTCAATCCCAACACTTTTTACAAATAGTTACATCCTTCAAAAAAACAACTTACCAGTCACCACTGCTGTCTGGTATATTTTTGGACCAGGCACCACCCCCTTCTCTCTATGTTATGTCAAAGATGTAGGCCCTCATTACGACCCAGGCGGTAAGTTACCGCCTGGGTCGTACCCTTACCACCATGGCGTAAACTACGTTTACGCCATGGTGATTGGTGGATTTACGCCCCATTCCAAGGTGAGTGGGGCGGTAAATCCCCATTTCCCATTTTACCCTTCCCCATTCCCATTTCTGCCCCATAGGGCATAATGGGAATGGGGAAAGGCGATAATTACGGCACCGTAAATTACGGTGGCGTAATTAGCACCAAGGTTCCTTTGCGGCATGGGTTTTAACGCCTGCAAAAAGCAGGCGTTATAATCACCATCCCGCAAAGGGACCTTGGAATCAGGCGTTAAGGGTCGGCGCCGTTTACGGCGCCGTAAACCCCTTAACGCCTGGGTCCTAATGAGGGCCGTAAGCTTTGATTGAAAAACATATTTACTTCTTTCACTTGCAGTAGTGCATGCCCCTGCAGCAGCAGAATCATCATGGACATTCCGCACACGTGGTGGCCCGGACCGGCCCGGGATGTGGTGTGCTCTGTGCTTTGTTAAGAAGCTTGGGGGCCCCCAAAGCATGGCTCACAGTGGAGCTTCCAAATGCTGTCCTAAGCCATTGGGCACCACTGGGTCTGACAAAGAAGGGGTAGTGATATGATATGATATGATATGGCATGGCATTTATAACGCGCCTTTACACAAGTGCGGTGCAGTGCGTCCCCGGGTGAGAAGCAACTCGTGGTTGCTTTCAATTTTAAATGTGCAGGAATGATATACATTAAATGGTGTTTTTTTAAAAAAACTCCTCTGGCACCCCGTATTACGCTTATATAATAAAACCTATGGGGGGGCTGGTCTTGGCTATATTGAAATAAACTTTCCCAAGTATTATACTCCAGCAAAGATACCATTATCAGGTGCACTCCCCTCTGTGCATGCAGACCTGTCTACTAGGTTTCTTCTATCATAGTGGTAGCTGAATCATGTATACATTTCTAACCAGGGAATTTTATTGATACTAAATCCTGGTCAATGATTTAATTTTCAGGCCTTGCTCGTGCAGCATTTTGCTCCTGGTTAAACAGCAATGCAGGCCTCCCCAGGTCAGTGGTTTTTTGGCTTGTTTAACACAGCAATGCCACAGATAACACGTACATCTGTGTCCATTGATCTATAGATGTTTCAAACACTAGCTGTAGCCTGCATTAAAGATTTCGGTTACCCTGTTAGAAATACTTGCATTACATATGTTTTACATATATAGCTTCTTCAACGGCTCCAGATTCTGCAAAACTAGGCCACTAGGCTTGCTCTTAATGCTCCTAGACTGTCCCACTCTCATGACCTTCTCCAAAGCCTACATTGGCTGCCTGTTAAAGCCCTGGTGAACTTTAAGATTTTATGCATGGTTCATCGTGCTATTCACTCTGCGGGAGCCGAATTTCTTCAAACTAAGGTCTCTCTTTACCAAAGGAAGAGATCTCTGTGCTCTTCCAATCAACTTCTGCTCTCTGTTCCCTGCTTTCGGCAGGCGGCAGATCTTTTTCCGTGCTGGCCCCGTCATTGTGGAACGCCCTTGCATACTATTTTAGGAGCAACCATGTACCATCAAGCTTTCGCAAACAACTCAAAACACTGCTGTTTTAGAGGGGGCTGCCTTCCGCTCCTCTCTTGCTCCATTAGTGCCAACATACCAACAGGTCTTTGCTGCGCTTTATAAGTATTGTTACAAGACAATACAAACAATAGACCCCACGTCGATCTGGAAAATGGAATTCCCCAAATGGGTAATCATGGACATATCATGCCTCCCTCTGTGCCTCGGTTCTTATATCTGGCTGAAATGAGAGCACCTGGAAACACAGGTGTTAGATGCATCTAAAAAATCTGAAGGTCGTTTACCATCACCTCGTGTGATGTCATTTGGGGGCGGGGTCAAATTACATAACTTCCTGTGATGTCATCAGGGGCTAGGGTTGTGTAATGTCACTTCTGCTACTGCTGGCATTTTGGTGAAATGACATCCCTGAGAGAATGGTTTTTATTTTCCTTGTAAAGGATGTGAGGGGGTTTAACCTTTTTATATCAGGAGGTAAGGCATTCCATTCCCAGGGAGCTTGTATTTCAAACCTTTTACCGCCAAATGTTTCTAGCCAAAAGCACGGTGGAGTCAAGGCATGCTTCATATAGGAATCTGAGATCTGGGCTGGTTGCTTATAGCAGAGTCTGTCAATTACGTTGTGAGGGGCAGCCTGGTTCTGATATTTGTAGGTAAGTGAAAGAATGTTATGTTTGATTTTTGCTTTACGGGCAGTCAGTGAAGTTTCCTTCTGAAGGAAGAGATGTGATCACGTATTTCAAGACCAAAAGTGGCTTGAACGGTGCCATTCTGGGTGGTTTGCAGTCCTTGCAGGTTTTCTTGTGAAGTACCCGAAAGCAAGCTATTACAGTAATCTAGTCGAGAGTTTAGAGAAAGATAAGGTCTGATTTGATGAAGTAATTTTACAACATAGCCACATGAGAAGCGAATATGTGTGACATGTGGTTTCATGGGCAATTGTTGATCAAGAATGACAGGTTTTTACAGATTTGCCTACTGGGATTTGAAAGCCTGTGATGGAGAAGTGTGAGTACAGCGGGTCAAACTTTTTCAGACAGGGGCTGGAGGCAATGATGAGAAGCTCTGTTTTCGGAGCAATTGGCGATGTTAATAAGTCTTTCTTGCAGCATGTTATGGTCCATGACGTTGAATGCTGCAGAGAGGTCCAACAACATTAGCAGCACATGGTGGCCTTGTTATATGATCACTGAATTGTTGGATTTAAAATCTAATAGTGCAGTCTCGGTTCCATGTTGGGCTCTAAACCCAGACTGATGGGTACCTAAGACTTAATTTTTTTCAATGTACTTCAGAAGCTGTGAGTCAGCCACTTTATCAATGATTTTTCAAAGAAACGGCATGTTGGTTATTGGACGGTGGTTCTTCGTCAGTGCTGGGTCCAGGGTGGGTTTCTTTAAGAGGGGAGTTATACAAGAGTCTTTTAAAGACGCTGGCACAATGCCTTCCCTAAATGACATGTTGATCATCTTCATTATCCAGGGGGTTAGGATGCTCAGGGATTCTTTCAAGATATCGGGAGCACATGGGTCTCCTACATATGATGTTGATTTAAGTTATGTGATAATGGCGAGGACCTCTGCCTATGAACAGTCAAGGAATACGAATTTGGGGATGGAAAGGTCAGCAATGTTCCCGTGGTTGTAGTGATGACCTCCTGGTTTTTGTTGGATATCAAGCAAGCCTGCTGATTGGCAATTTTTTGTTGGTGGCCTGATGTTTTGGCCAGGAATTAGTTTTGCATGGTCTGACACCAGGGCAAATCTTTAATGACGGCAGCAAGGTAGTGGTATGAATTTCAAATTCTTTACGAATTTTAAAAATTCACTTGGACTAGATCTGGCATTGTCAATGTAAGTGCTGTATTTTTCCATTTTTGCTTTGATGATCATTTTTTTGAAGGCGTGCACTGAGCCTTTATACGTACTCAGTGTAGAGGGGCAATGTTTTTTTCTCCATTGCCGTTCAAGTGACCTTTTTAATTTCCTAGCTTCAATGATGTTATCACTGAGCCAGCATTTCTTTTTGGTTTCTGTTTTATATCATTTTTATTCTTTCAGGAGCTAGTGTGCCAATAGAATCTTTGATTGCTGATGATAAATATGACACTAGGGCCCTCATTACAACCCTGGCGTTAAGGGATTACCGGTACCGGTAAGGGTACCGGTACCGGTAATCCCTTAACGCCTGATTACGAGGTCCCTTTGCAGGTCCCGACCTTAACGGCTGGTCTGTACCAGTCGTTAAGGGAAGGACCCGCAAAGGGACCTTGAAGGTGATTACGGTACCGCATTTTGCGGTACCGTAATTACCGCCTTCCCCATTCCCATTGAGCCCTATGAGGCAAAAATGGGAATGGGGAAGGGCCAATGGTAAATGGGGAATTACCGCCCTGCCAACCTTGGAATGGGGCGGTAATTCCCCATATCACCATGGCAGATCCGGTACATTACCGGCATTAACCATGGCACTAATAGCGCCATTGGTTAACGCCAGGGTTGTAATGAGGGCCTAGGTCAGATGAGTTATCAAATGTTGTGGTGTCGTTCAAATTAGAAGACAGTAAGGTGGAGAAGGTGAGTGCTGAGACATTTTCAACATCCCTGCATTTTGTTTCAATCCTGATGTTTGAGTTGAGTCTAGGTGAGGCGTTGGGAAATAACATAGTCATGTTCAACCAACGATGGTCCGACCAAGGACAGAGTTGAACGTCTATGGCCATACTGAGTAAGTTGCGGGTCAGGATCCAATCCAGGGTGTGTCCCCCTTGATCGGTGGGGTGCTTTATCATTTGCGTAAAACCAATAGTCTTCAGCAAAGTATAATATTGATGTGGGTTGTAGATCAGTTGGGTGTTCTGCCCAGAGAGTAAAGTCTCCCACCACAATCATTGGTGAATTGGATTTTGTCACACCATTTAGTAGTGAAATTAGCTGTTCTTCAAACAAGGGTAGATTATGAAGAGGCTTGTACAATGTGATTATGGACAGAGAGACATCAGCGTTTATTTTCAATTTTACATGTAAAGTTTCACAAACCTCAATAGGCTGTGTGGATTTAAGATGTGGAAGTCCATGCAATTTTTCACCATGAATGTGACTCCTCCTCCTCGGCGCCCAATGCGGTCTGTTAGGTATTGCAACTGAGTCGTCTGCAGATGACTGGACAACTTCATGTAGCCACGCTTCTGTAATTGTGACCAGGTCTGGGGTGTGCATGGCAACATGGTCTGCAACCTCTATTCCATGTTGCACTAAGAAGCGTGTGTTAAGAAAGGAGATTGAAGTGAATTTGCTTCTAGATGCTTTTTTATGTTAGTGTCCAAACTCTGCCACCTCTGGGGGGGAGTGGTGCAGGTAGTGGTCGGTTGAGTTTTAATGTTTTTCTCAGCAGGAGTGGTAACATGAAGGTTGTGAATATTAGGTGCAGGACAAGACTGTGAGTTATTACCCTCTCCGCTAGCTAAGATTAGTTTGTCTTTGCTATGAATCATTTTTGGAGTATAAATGGTGGTGTTTGGAGCAAGAATATGGGCTACTTCAACCCTGTCAATGGTACTGACATTGAGTGTCGGGTGGTCCCAGTTTCTGGTGATTCCGGAACAGGGAGAAGTCCTAATGCAGTATATTTTGCCAAGATTACAGCTTGTTTGCACTGGTACCGAGTTCTGGGCATTTCAGGCATGCTAACAGAATGGCCAAGGATGGCAGTATAATGGTGTAGGAGGTTGTTTAGCTTACCCTAGATGTACTTCAGGAGCGAGAGACAGGGAAGCAGGTAACCAACTGGCGATAAGGTAATTAGAACTACCCAACACTACGCAGCACAAACTTGCACTAACCAGCACTGACCGACCTGACAAATGCACCGGCGCTAACACGCTGACAACGTTCCTTTAAGGCCCGGTCAGTGCTGGGAAATGTAGTTCAGCCGAACTACAAGGAAGCTAGGACTGCTCTCCGACTCTGCAACACCAATTAGATTGACGCAGGCTCTGATGTAATGTAAATAAGGCAAAAGGTTTTCTGAAAATGTGCTGTCGAATCTAGGCAGATTAGGAATGACGTTTGCCGGGATATAAATAGTACGGCAAACAGGGCATGAAGAAATGCTTGGGAGTTCAGGTTCAGATTTAACAGAACACCAAAGTAAATAGGTTTCACTAGCCTCACGTATTATTTAACAGTTCTTGCTAAAATTATTCTAGCAGTTCAATGATATTAAGAGAAGTAAGGCACAACAAAGATTCGGGCTCATACAGTTCAAACAAAATCGTACAGGTTTTTCGTACTACAAACAGAAATTCACAACAATCATACAAATACAGAGATGGAATTAGAATCTATTATTTTCATTGGTATTCAAATACAAACTTCTTAAAAGTGTTAATAACAGATTTCTACTATATTAGTTTTATAGATGACTCATAAATGATGAAGAGAGTCATTAACGCTAATTTCATAAAAGTTCAGCTCCTGACAAAGGGTTTTCCCAAAACGCATAGAGCTAATTTGTATGATTTGTTTTGTATCAAATAAATAATTAAATGTATACCTCTATCATTGACATTGTTAAATGTACCTTGAGTAACTATTGACTGACCCTGATCAGTATTGAAGGTGTGCGGGGGACGGAATTGTCCAACACATAAGGACACTGTATTTGTTTGTGTAGTCTATCAGAAGCTGTATGTGCCAGAGCTGCATTTTCTCCACTGCACCCTAAATTTGTGAAATAGCATTTGAAAACAGTTTTACTCCAGCAATTCAAAATAGCGGTATGCAAACCTTAAGTAGGAGTCTTGTGACATTCTGGGGGCTACAGCCCAAGAAATGTATTGAACTAGCGAGTCAGAAATGGTGCATTTTACCATGTACATTTCAGAAATATATGGTTAAATCCAGTTCTTTAGAACTCTATAGATTCAGGTAGCCAAATATATAATTGAGCATTTTTGAAAAACATGTTCATACTGTGCGTAGCCAAAGAAAGCCACGAGTTCCTTCACAACTATATATGCCAACCCTAGCCCCTTGCAACGATGTTAGCACCCAAAGAGAATCAAGTCGCTTGTCACAACATATGCCAGTGCTGGCCCCCTTTCATGCTGGTTGTGGATTCCTTGAGAAGCTTTAAGAAACGTTATTATTCTATACCTCCATGAGAAAGGGAAGGGGGGCACATAGCACCAATGAGATTTCCTGGCTGCTTTGCATAACAGCACAGAGCATTTTGGGAACATTACAATCAACACAGATCTTTAGATACGACAATAATGCCTGCGATAATGCGGTTGTATGATTGAATCCAAAAGTACATAATATGCACTGGGCATGGTGCGTGCTTAATTTTTCACAAAGCTCACCCTGATAGTAAGTTTGTGGAACCATGAGCCCTATATACTGATGTGGACAATCTTCATTGCAGCTTCGGGATTGGCTTGGGAGGCTGTTGTACCAGACATGTTGTGGTCACCTATATTTGTATTTCTTAATGAACTATGTGGATTTGCAGCTCCCAGAACCTCCAAGCCAATAAAACACAACTAAATCAACCGTCATGTTAGTTTGAAGAGTGAAAGGTGTGGGTGTGAGGTGTCAGATAAGGGTGAGCTCGCTCACTCACAATCAGGGGTTCATCTAGAAATGTTTGAGCGGTCTCTAAAATTAACACATTCTGAAAGATTTCTGAAGTAATCAGAACCAATAGATGCAAAATTGAAAAGACCCATAAACGTTTGTGAAAAAAAGGTTAGACTTTAACATAGAGTAAACTCCCCCTCCATACAGAGCTAAAACACTGCCTCACAGACTGGCTTCTTTGCAAGTCAAACCTCTGACGGTAAAAGTGTAGATATGTAAGTCCACCTAGACAGTTTTCTACGAGAACAAAAATCTCTGGTCTGAAAAAATCATCAGAGTTTTTTTCTGAATACCAGGAAATATGAGCACAAGCATCTGATTGCTTTTCAGTTCTCTGCTTCCTATGAGAAATGCAGCAGGAGGCAACAGGATCTTTCTCAGAGATGGAATGAACGCCCCAATGTTTCTGGAGGTGGACGATGCTATCACTAATCCAGCAGTTTGCACAAGGACGGAATGCTATTCTTCCAGCTGGGCAAGCATATATTTTCAGAAAAGGTCAAAAAATGTTCAACAGTTTTCTCTTCCCATAGAGATCTCATTCAATGTTTTAAGGCTCCTCACCTAGAAGGGTTTATGCTCAATTTCTCAATTTCCCTTCTACTTACAGGAAATCCTTGTTTTGCCTCTTTATAGATGGCTCTCACCTGTCTCTGCTTTCTCACCCTCTGCAGATCCTGCTCTGCCCCTAATTCCCTTTTCTCTCCATCGCTCCAATTCCTCTCCTTCCACCCACCTCCACTCACATACACACACACATTCATAGACATACATACAAACACACACACAAACACTGTTTTTAACACTTACCTTTCTTCATGCTGGGTTCATTGACTCCCTCTTGCTAAGCTCCTCCTGCAGACCTGAATGCAGACATGTATGGCAATGGCCTACCCGCACCAGGACTGGTCCCTCTTTTGGCACCAGCACACCATCCTTGTTCAGATTTACATTTACATGAACAGGGTGCACCGCGCTAGCATTTCATGTTTTTATCAAATAGCAATACATTCAGAAGTGAACTGTGTGAGCATGGCACCTATGCCCCCCCACTCTCTTCAATGCGCTAAAAGTGAGCGTCTTGTTCACTTAATGGTCCCACTGGCCCTCGGGCATTGGCAAAAATCAAACAGTCAAATAAATGCCACTGCCTGCCTAATAGACCAAAGGGGGAACTAAAGTGTGATGATCACTGTAAAAAAGAATACTATACCAACACAGGAATGAAGCTCCAAAAAAATGTATGCAGTCTATAAAATACATGATGAACTGGGCAACCCCAACAATGAAAACCTAAACCAATACCTTCAGAGAAGTTGGCAAAGACATGACTGCATTCTTCCAGAAGATAATTATTTGAATTCAATCTTCACCCATACAGAGCTACAACCCTGCCTCCCAGAACAGGTTCCCCACCTTCCACACCATCTCTGTAGAAATAACAATCAAATTCGTCCAGAACATGAAAGCCCCAGAAACGTTACCCTAGCTTTGTCTATCTGCAGTCATCCCGGAAGACATCTTTGCTCTATAGCCCCTCTTTATTAAGTTTTGTCATTCTCCCTTTCAAAGTAGAACGTACCAGGCCCTCTAAAACAAGCATTTATGAAACCAATCTTAAAGAAACCTAACTCAGAACCTCTTTCCCATTCTATTTCAGACTATTTCCAATCAATCCTTGTTTGCTAAGATTCGCAAAAGATATAGTACATTATTTTTTTTAAAACACTCTGTGAAGCAAACTTCCCTCTCCATGACAGACAATCCTTTTTCACTGACCAATCAAACCAAATGATATCAGGTCAGTTTCTGCCCTCCCCCCTACATTGGCGTAGTTGAATAGAGATCATCCCTATAGCCATGGCATTTTAATATGTGCATGCCACACTTGGTATCCTCCTGAAAAACTTGACCAATTTATTCCAGCTCTGTGTGGATGACATCAAAATGATTTTGTTTAAAATCTATTTGATAGTTTTTTCATAACACGCCAAATAACATAGCTGAGTGTGGCTTCTAAGCGCGGATCTGGGTTTCGAATCTCTGCTGCTCTGTGTGGTCTTGCTTCCAAGTTCAGCACATTGCCCCTCTGCTATCCTCTGTTAAATTATCTTTCTTATGATCCAACCCCCTCCCTTTAGCTCTCTAAGTGCTTTAGTATGCTCCATGGTTGGCTGAACACCAAGAAACTATGCTTCAATACTAGGAAGACAAAGACGATCTGCATAGCAACCCCACAACCCAGCGTCTTACCCTTGAAATAGCTGACCATCCCTTTGGGGACCTACTGGCTCACTCATGCATAATTATGAACCGTGGTAACATCTTTCACTCACAGGCTATTGTTCAAAGGACAGACCAGAAATTCCTACCTTAAAATCCAGCCATTAAATGAAATCAATAGCTTCTTTAATCTCCAACACAAGGTGCTGATTTTCCAATTCCTAACCAGACTGTATACCCTGTATGTGGGTTTGGTGAAAACCCCATGAGGAAATTGACTTGTCATGAGAAGCAAAAATCATCTTTGGTCTAGACAGCCACAATCACCCATTTGCTGAAAGCAGTGCATTAGCTTCCACATGAGAAGATGTTATAGTTTAAATCACTCGGGGTCACCCAAAGATGCTACTGGAAAACAGGTCCTGAGTAACTATCGGAATGTCTTCCTCACTCTCCGACTGAGAGATAACTTTATCTATTTATCTCAGAGGCTTCAAACAAACTTTTCCAATAGGTTGAAAATTAGATGATAACTGCTTTTTATCCAAGCCCCAACTTTATGGACCAACTGACTACTGGATGTTTGACAAACACAATGTCATCAAAGATTCAATAAGGCACTGAAAGCAGAACTGTAACACATGCCATTGCTTATATATCTCTAGGGGTTTAACCCTTTCAACTCGTACAGAAGACTGTTGACTGAAAACATGTTCTTGTGTATCCTGGGAGTGTTTTTTATAGTATTTTACCCTGGGATGACAAATCACCAAAATGCCAGGGACCGTGGAAGTGACACCATGTGACTGATATGATAGGTTATTTATAACGTGCTTAATACCCAGAGGTTCCTAAGCAGGGACCTGGGGATGGAACCTGTGTTGCTCTGTGTTGTCTTGCTTCCAAGGCGAGCACGTTGCCCCTGAGCTATCCTCCCAAGATTGATAAATCTCCGGATGCAGCATCACATTGGGCCTCATTACGAGTATGGAGATAGCCATGCCACTAAAAGCGGCATGGCTACCTCCATGCCGGGTACCATGTGCGGGTCCGACCTTGGAGGGCCCGGTAAATCCCTTTCGCGGGACCTGGTCCCGGTACATCCCCATTCCCATCTGAGCCCCCACAGGGCTCAATGGGAATGGGGAGGATGCTAACAACAGGCCCGTTAATGACAAGCCCGTTGTTAGCATCCTGGACTGCTTGCAGGACCCGCTAAGGACACCTGGTCTGACCAGACGTTCCTTATTCGGTCCCGCAGCAGTCCTCGTAATAGGGCAGCCCGTAATGAACGGTGCCGGTCTCGTACCGGCACCGTTCATTACGGGACCGCCAGGGTCCTAATGAGGCCCATGGTCTTTAGCCCTGACAACCTTGACGAGATTGATGTCTTAAACTTTGATGGCAGCAAGTGACATCAATGATGTAAAAAAATAACTATGTGTAAAATGAGTAAAATATCAAAAAGGTTACCAAAGCAGACAAAGATCTGCTTTCATTTTCAATGAAATACTTATTAAGGACCGAACTTGATATGACAGCAACACAGCCATGCTAGGCAATGGCCACACACATCAGTACTATTATTGACTAGAGACACTTTTTCTTATCCCAGTACAGCCCCATAGAACCCATTACTGTCATCTTAATCATCATAAGCCACATGCAGCCTCATGTGCCCAGTGGCTTCCATAATATATCACGTGCAGACACATATATTCAGCTACTGCTTTCTTATGCCTGTTGCAGCCATGATAAGAAGAGTACATCATTATGAACCAAGGTTCTGCCAAAATACAAGAGGTGCAGCCTCAGAGACCAAAGCATTGCCATATTATGCCGGGCAAAGGATCAAGGCAAGGCACATCTGCACAGGCACAGATGCTGCATCATATGTAAAGCGCAGCAAGAGATACCCGAGGACTGACATTTTCTGCCAGGCTATGTAACAAATGCCAGTATTTCTGACAAATACGAGTTGTAGCCTCACAGGCTCGATTGCTGCCCCCATATATCAAGTGTAGCTTCAAAGGCCCAGGTAATGCCATTTTATGCCATGTAAAACTTCCTATGACCTTTGGATCTTCATATCCAAGCTACAGTCTTGTAAGCCTAGATCGGGTCATCATATGCTATTGTAGCCTGTGGCCCAAAAGGGGACCGGCTTGTAAGGCTATGGGCTGAATGCTTGTCCGCTAAGGGAACACCTATAAATAATGACGCAGACAACAGGCCCCCGGCATCTTGGTATGGGCCAGGATGTGTGGGAGCCCTCACTAAATAATCCACAGGGCCGGAGCTGCTTGGCAGGGGCAGTCGGCCACCCATGGGGCCTTAGCAGCTAACGTCCTAACCAGCGGCCTGACCGGACAGGACCATAAAAGTTAAGGGCCAAGGCAGCATGTGTTGGGGATCCTGTGTCGAATATGAAAATCCCAGACCGGTTCGCGTGAGGGGGGTGGGCCAGGCCCCAGCCAGCCTCTCTTGGCCAGTGAGGCAGGTCCTTTATAAAAGTTCTCCCGGGCTGTGTATGTCAGACATGGCCAGGAGGTTGAGAGTGGGGAAGTCCTCTCGACCACGGAGGGTGGATCGGTAAAGAGAAGTGAAGAGCTGGAGGAGTTGAAGTCCAGGGCTGCTCCATCGGGCAGCCTGGGTGAAGAAATGTCCTGGGTTGCCACGACACAGCAGCCTGGGTGAAGACCACAGGGCCAAGAAGATTCAAAGATCGCAGGAACGCGCTGTGACAACGGCACTCCCCATTGCGATGGGGACCATCTGATTCGAAGATGGGGCCAAGAGCGGCAGTGAATGAAGCGCCATCCCCACATTGCAGGGGAAGACAGGGTGGTGACCACTAGGCGCATCAGTGATGCAGGCAGCCCCCACTACAATGGGCCCGCCCCAAAGAATAGAAGATGGCCATGGGTTGCGACAGTGATTGTGGGTGGGCTCCCCAGCATATGTGTCCCACTCTGAAGATAGATGGAAAGAGGGCACAGGCATGGTGGTGACAGCGGGCGGACCCCCACATGTGTAGGGGCCACCCAGGAAAACTGTGTAAGTGTGGGCCATGCAGTGAGTGTGGGTGACCCCCACGTGGTGGACGCAATCAATTAGGAGGATGAAACGGGGGGGCCAGTACCCAGTCCCAACAGGGGCCAATGGCCCAGTCACCCACCATGCACAGCACCATCATTAGAGACAGCACCAAAGTAATGTGAAGGGATTAAATGGCTGCAGAAGTCACCCCCATTGTGTTTATATATTGTATACATGTTTTATGAAAATGTACATATGTCTGTATTTTTCTATGAATATATTTAATTAATAAATGTTGCGTAGAATGTTAAGAAGGGGAGATGTAGAGTTTGGGGAAAACATTAGAGGGAATATTATGTAGGGTTAAAGTGAATTAGGGGTTGGACGGTAAGTATTTGTAAGAAAATGAAATAGATAAAAGAGGGTAGAGGGGAGTTATCCTGCCGTGAGGTAGCTATATCATGTTTTGGCCTGCCTGAGGCCTCCTCTAGAGATGGGACCACCCACAGAGGCCATCCTTCGGCCTCACACTCCATGTGGGTGGTACCTGAGTGGAGGTAAGGGGCCTGTTAAATCAGCCTCACCCTCAGGGTCCTGCGTCCCATCCAAGTAAAGGTGAGCTGATATTATTGTTATTATTATTTATAGCAGGTGTCTATTTATTTGGTGCTCACGCCAGGGGAATCCTAAGAGAGAAAAAGGGAAAGGCATTATAAGGATAAGTGTTTTTATAAATAAAGAGGGGTCCCTGTTGGATCACTATAAAACCCACTCTGTTTTCTGTGTTAATTGGCAATCTAAGAACTCAGGGTGTAGTCCATCTCCTGTTAATAGTGGTTTTATTTGCAGGTGCGGCACCCCTGCCTATCTACGTGGACTGGTGGGTGGGGCTGGTGATGTCAACGAGGACTGGCTCTGACTTAGGGCAGGAATGGTGCTCCGTGGCTTGGGTTAGGGACAGAAAACAAAGGCTACACTAAGTATAGCCTCATAGGCCCAGAAACAATTACCATGTCCTCAGGAACAACCCCTAATACCCTGCCAGGGCATAAGATGGTTGTTTTTGAGCAAACTGATATTGCACCTGCACATTTGAGGCTGTACTAGACGCACAAGACTAGACTGAGATTAAGGGGGTGGCAGACAAAGCCTCTTGTGACTCACTACAGTCCTTGCCTTCCCCCTTGCACCTGTCATGTCCCATCATCCATATTATCTTTAGGGTTCTTCTGCCTTTGCTGTGAAATCTCTAATTATGGTAAGCATGTTCACATTAAATTGAAAATGTGTATACTAAACCTCACTACAGCATACATTTATTATAAGACTGTCAATGGAAGATACACATGAGGTCATTATGAGTTCGGCGGTATACAGTAAAAATGGTGGTAACAGAATTACCACCACCTTTACCGTACCACTGAATCATGAGTCAACGGTATACCATGAGCAGTAATACCATCAGCGGGTAAACAGTCAGTGGATAATCCACTGATTTTATCGCCAAGATCCCAAGACGGTATTACCGTCATATCACAAGTAATACTGCCAAAAACACAGCGCAGTTACCTTCACCTGAAAAGTGGAGCTAAATGCATACAGGTGATGGAAATGAAGCCACAGGTGCACTAAATGCACTCAGGAAGGGTACATAAGGCCCAATCCTTCCCAAAACACTTTTCAACACCATCCTGCTGCCACTGGCTTCTGTGCACATGGACATGCCACTGCTCCAGCTCTGCATTGAGCTTCAGGGACTGGAAGAGCAACATAGGGTACAAGATGCAGAGAAGAGGATTAGGGGGAAGTGGAGGAGGGGGAGGAGGAGACACCATGCAAGGCGAGTTCCTAGGGGCCAGATCAGGCCCTGACCCTGGTCCTTTACAGACAACCAGCTACTCACCGTGTACCGGCTGAACAGGGAGACCATTGCTGAGCTGCTGACCCCAATCCAGGGTGATATAGAGAGCAGGATCAACATAAGGACAGCCTCACCACCACTGCTGAAGCTTGTGTCAGTCCTAAATTTCCTGGCAACTGGTACCGTCCAGCACAGCAGTGGGCACACTGCATGACATGTCCCAGCCCACGTTTTCCAAAGTGGAAGCCCTCCTGTACCATATCTCCTGGTACATCTCCCTGCCCACCACCCCAACAGAGGTGAACGCCACAAAGGCACGTTTTTATGCACCATTCCAGCTGTGAACTGCACCCATGTGGAGTTGGTGGAACCCCAGGCATCAGAAAAGGTATTCTGCAACCGGAAGCAGTACCACTCCCTCAATGTATAGGTCACCTGTGATCCTGACATCATCATCACACACTGCTGTGCCTGCTTCCCTGCTTCCACCCATGATGCCATGGTCTTGCGGAACAGAACAATGACAGGATACATGGATAGGTATAGAGGGCAACAGGCGTGAATATTGGGTGGGTGCAAGTGCCATCACGCTATTCTCGCAGCATAATTGACAAGCCATGTTACCGGGAGGGATTACCACAAATGAAGATTGCATGCACTGTCAAGGCCCTGTACATGCAGGATTTGCCCTCACACACTGCACATGACAGACTACAACCCACAAGAATAGGACTTGAGTGACAATGCTGCATTAAATGCTCAAAGAATGTTTTCCAGACTGGCTAGCAACACACACGTTGAACTACAGGAACCACAATGCAACCTTACACATCCCTTTGCATATGTGGTCATCAATTGGGGGGCACCCCCCCTCGGGGGCCCAAGGTATGTCAATGGGAACCCCCAGAGTCCTCAGAAAAGGATTAAGTTGACTGTTCTTAATATAAAAAGGATTCAAATGACTGATTTTAACAGAAACCATAAGCAATAATAAATGTTTGCATTTATCAGAGAGCCATGCCCCCCCCGGACATCTATTGGGCCTCCTTGGGGGGGGGGGCAGAAACACCATTTGAACTCCAGGGGGCCTCCGTAGTTGGAGACCATTGCTATACATGGATCGACATGCTTCTCAACTGCAACTAAGAAATGTGGTGACACTGGCAAATGTCATGCCATGTACTCAGGTGACCATTGATGTTAATCCATTATGGAATATATGCAGAAAATCTGCACAGGTAAAACTAAACACTCATCAAGGCACATGCATGGTAGCAATGCACAGACCCAACACGGGCACAATGGCATGCTGCCCTGTCAATCACAGACCCTGAACGCAGTGAATGATGGCTGTATGCATGATGTACCACGACAGAGAAAATGCACCCCTGAGTGAATGACTCCATATGCAAGTACTGGAATGCTAAATCATGTTGTGTGACAATACTTGTGAAATGAATGTGCAAACAGTCTATCAACATGCCGTTGGATCTGGCAACACATCCACCATGCACTGTGACTGACACCTATGACCTTTGCCCTTTCAGGTAACTCTGGATTCCCCCAGCTTCCATGTCTGATGACAGCAGGGCAGAATCCACCTACGGCACAGGAGGTCACCTACAACGAGTTACACGTCTGGACCAGGCTCTGCTCTGAGCAGACCTTTGACATGTTAAATTCTCGTTTCCGGGGCATAAACCACTATGGAGGGGCCTGAATGTACAGGCTGGATAAGGATGGGCAATTTGTTCTTGTCTGTGCTATGCTGCACAACATGTTCTCCTGCCCCCTGATGAGGGCTTGCTATCCCCGGAAGAGTAGGACTGTGCTGCCACGCAGTGAGCAGGAAGAGGGTAGGGATGGAGCTTGGTTTGCCATGAACTGATTGACAATTTTTTTAGATCACAATTGATATGCACTTGCTACACACCACTGTATATAGTCACATCATTAATTAAACACTTGCACAAAATAAGGAATGTCTTAGCGTTGCTTTAAGTGAAAAACTGTTTAATGTGAAATTACCTTCCCCAAACCCGCCAACCCCCCTCCCCAAACACGCTCCTTAAGCGCCCTCCCACAAAACCCCTCACTAAGCCCCTTCCCCAAAACCCATCCCTGAACACCATCCGTAGAACACCCTTGCAGTATCCGACAGTCACTTTCGGTGTGTCTTGGGCATGGAAGCCTGCTCCGGCTCCTTGGCAGTCAGGTGGCGCTTTGAGTGGTTACTTGGGGTGCAGGGTTGGGAGCCCTCTGTGGGGGTTACAGAGATAGAGGGCTCTGACCCATGAGCTCGGATAAAATGCAGGGTGAGCAGCATGCATATATTGTGTGCTTCAGCAGAGGCTAATCTTGCCTCTGTGTGCTCCTGCACTCTCTGACCTACTGAGGTCATAGAAGCGGTAGCATGGCCGAGGGAATGGGACATCCTGCGGATACACCCCTTCAGGCAGTCTTGCATGACCTCCATGTGTTGAAGCTGCTTTCCCGCCATTGCCTGAATAGATGGCTGCCACCACTCTATGGCATCTAGCCTCGCCCCTTCAGCTGCCATATTGTGCACGGGCAGAGGTAGTGGGCTGTGCGGTGGGTTTGGGCTAAAGCATGGGGAGAGGAAGCCCATGTCCTGCTCCTCTTCATCCCCCTCATCCTCATTGGTGGCCACAATGGACTGGTGGCTGCACTGCCCTTGATGGAGAGGTGGGCGTGCTGGTATCCTGATGACTTGCAGCCAGTGCAAGGATGGTAGCAGTATGTTCCACAAGATGCACTGGCTGTGGGTTGCCAGGGCAGCTTCAGTGACAGCCATGTCACCTGCCTGGCAAGTGGAGGGGCCACTGTGAACCACCATGGGGATGATAACATCCTCCATACCTGCTGGAGTTTCCACTGTGGTGGTAGGTGGCGGTGGTAGCCTTGTTGTCCTACTATGCTGCTTGCTTCCGCTGCCAAGGGGTCTGTTCTGTGCAGGAGTGGAGGTGGATGATATGGCAGCAGTGGAGGGTCCTGCCTCATCACTGAACGTGGGAATAGAATGACATACTACCAGCCATCTTGCAGACATGTCTGCGGGCTTGCAAGACACTCATGGAACATTGTGTGTGTTCCAGGGATGCCCATTTTGTATGATTGGCATGGGTAGTCTTGGGCATTGTGCACATTTCTGCTGGGGGATGCATGATTTTGGCCACTGCATTTACATATGCGTGGGGTCAGATAGACTTACCGCCTTTGCTGTGGGTCCCTGCTCCGACCTCTGCACTCCCAATCCCCTCTATTTTCTACATGTGGAGGAGGAAGCCGGCCTTCTCCTCCCATGGCTGAGGGTGAAGGGTTCCATAGTGCCACCTCATTTGGTGGTACTCTCCCTCCCGTGGTGTGCGATGAGGATCTGGACCCTGCACTTAAAATCATTCCATCGCTTGCGACAGTCCTCCGTATCGTGTGGAACAGTGCCCGCTGCTGCCATCTTGTCACTGACGGACCCCCACATCGCTGCCTTCCTCTGTGCAGAGGTATTCCTCTGGCTGCTGCCAAACAGCTCCTCCATGCGCATGACGACCTCATCCACCAGGGCATTCAGCTCAGATTCACTGGATTTGGACATCCTTAGCCTGAGGTCTGGGAGGTGTCCCTTACTTTTTTTCTGGGACATGGTTATCATGGATGTTTGCTGTCCAGATGCCAATAGAAAATGGGAGATTCAGTGGATTGAGTTTTTCAAAATGGCTGCTGCCATGCTTCCCATTCCAACGGTGACGTTATTTCTGCTGGTAGTAATATCGCTGGCGGTATTCCACTGGCTGTTGTGGTGGTAATGGTAATACTGTTGTATTGGGGTGGTATTACTGCCCATAGACCATTGTCAGCGGTAATACCACCAGATGGTATTACCATTACTGCCCGGGAGGTTTACGTGCACCCGCAAGGTCATGATACAGTGATAATTACGACAGTCATCCCAGTGGTACTAGTAATACCGCTGGGGTGGAATTACTGCAGTAACAACACCAAACTCGTAATGAGGGCCATGCTGAATGGATGAAATAAACCTTCAGCATTTCAAAAACCTGTTTCATAACCTCAAACACACATAGATGAGATGTTTATGGCTATAATGTGGGCTTTATAAATGCGTACAATTTATTAAATCTTCGATTGTTCCCAGACAGATGGCCTTAGAACTGGTGCTAATATTAATACGTCTTCCTGGTAAAATTTCCAGGATAAATGTCCAGCCGATTGGATTATCATTGAAAAGAATCTAGTTTCTGAGATTCCTAGCTTTCCAATCTGCCCAAGTTCTGAAGCTTTCAATAGATAACTCTTGCTTTTTCACAAGTTGAAAGGTGCAATTACTATCAAACAATCTCAATGCAAAGCAGAATTTCTCAGTAAGTATTTCACATGACTTCACCGAGGAGCACAATGTGCGAAACAGTATCAGACTCCTTCATATACCCCAGCATCCTGAAACACTTGCTGAATGTAATGACCACCAGGGGCCAGATTGCAGAAACCTTGCACTGGTGCAAGTGCAAAGTTGCATGGTATTAGCACTAGGACAAAGTTTGCACTATTTCTAAAAACTCTGAGATATGTTAGAAAGTCATTGCACCATAACAAGTGCAGTTTGGCATGTTATACGCACCAGGCCAAAAATTGCCTTAGTGCAAAAAAGAGACATTTCCGATGATTTTTGCACCAGCCCTAGACGATTGACTAGCAAAAACGATGTCCGCTTTTTCTATATGATCAATCCAACTTCCATTTGAGGAAAACCTGACTCCCGGGTTGTCAAAACCTCTGGCCTGCCTGTTTTATCTGGGTGCCCTCAATTGATAAGTTTAGTCTTGGGATTTTTGTGTAGGAAGTCAATCTTTAGGTCTCTGCCATGACAGAACTCCTGGAATACTACCAACTGCTTCTTAGTTCCTGCCTGAGTAAGGTATATTAAAACTGCATCATTAGCAAACAGTATAATAGGACATTTATCCTTTCCTAAGGTTTGTGCGTCAGTTGGGCAGCGATGCATACAGTAAAAGAATGACTTTGTGGGGCGGCGTGGTCTGCAGCCGAGCGATGCAGGAACGAGGCTCAGAACTCAATGGCCGACCAATGAAAATCATGTGGTTAGACCCATTGATTGTTTGAAAATAATGGAAAGATAGAAGGAAGTAATGGAGAAGACACTGCAGAGTGTGAGGAGGTGCCATCTTGGTGGAGATGGAGGCGGCTCGCCAGCATGTCAGCCAATGGGAAATGTTGCCGCCCATGGTGGAACCCGCTTTGGAGGATGTCTTGAAGTTGGTAGGGAAATACCCTCTGCCCGAGAGAGGGTTCTGGAGGTGAGGGAGCAGAGCAGTAGTAGGGGAGGAAGAGGCACAGAGAAGAGCATGGTGACATGGCGAGGCTGGTGCCTAGCCAGATTTGTATTGAGAGGAGCCGATCCAAATAAACACCAGGCGAGAGGACTGGAGAGTCACCAGATGAACAGCGTTCAGTCTAGGAACCCGGTAAAAATGACTGGGACTTTGTATGGCTTGGGCTGCGGTCCGTGATTGGAGAGGAGTTCCAGGCATGGAGGCGCCAGCTGGTACAGAATGGATCAATTCTAGCGATGAGGACGGGAAGGGGGCCCCGGCTGGAGTGAGCCATCTCTGGGTGCGGTCGAAGGGGGTCGCAAGTTTGAGGTGGCCAATCGATAAAATGGTGGTCCATTGCTCCCAGCACCGTTCATAAGCAGAGTGCTGGCATGGACCCCCTGAACAGGGGCAGACCTACGTCATCCCTGGGAGCCTGTAGCCCACAATTACAATGATAAGGAGGTAGTTTCACTGCCCCAGGCAGAGCGGTCTGAACCAAGCCTGATCCGCCCATCGGCTGAGTGGGAGAAAGGTACCCCTGCGGCACCGGTGGAGATTGCACGAGTCAGCAGGCCCTTGAGTAATAAAAGATGGTCTGGGGACTACATGGGGGGGTGTCTGAGATCGAAGGGAGATGGACACATAGCAGAGTCCTGAAACAAAAAACAGATATAGGAGGGGCTGATAACAGGACAATTGAGTAAGCCCTTTGGAGGTAGTCAGGGGCTTAAGGAGGAGTTCAATAAACCTCCAGTGGGGGAACCAGCGGATACTAGGATGGTGAAGGGCCAACAAAAAATGGAGCACTATGCCGGCGCCAAGCATGGCTAACAGATTGTGGTGGCAATAGCGGATGGCAATGATACGGTGAAGGAGACAGAGAGTGTCACAATGGAAGGTCGCCTGGCTGCAATCCAATAATCCAGTGTTCCTAGAGGGAAGGATTCAAGAAGCAGGGGTGGATGACTCCATTGTACCAGCAGATTTGAAAAAGGTGAACAAAGAGTGACCGCGAGGGAACAAAGAGTGAGCAATTTGGAAGATACAATGACCCTGCTGAAAATTCATGTGAAGTCTCTCACAGGGGCAACAAGAGTACTGGAAGAAAGGGCAGAAGATGTAGAGGGTGGATCCCGAATGTGTAACATATGGATTATCGGGGTGCCGGATGGAGAAGAAGGCCAATGCATGGAGCTATTCGCCGAAAAGTTACTATTGGACACCTTTCACCTAATGGAGCTGTCCAAATTGTTCACAGTGGAATGCCAGGGAGATCACCACCTACAGGGGTATCTCCCAGAACAATTGTGGCTGAAATGTGGAACATCTGAGACAGGGACACGATTCTGCAGGAGGTGCGGAGGATCAGACATTTTCCATTGGGTAATTCGAGGATCCTTGTCTTCCCAGATTTTACTCAGCAAGTCTAAAAACAGAGGAGACCATTTGATACAGTGAAAAGGAAATTACGGGAAGAAAACTGAAAGTATATCATGTTTTTTCCAGCAAAGTTGAAAGTGTAGTTGGATGAGACGTCATACTTTTTTCTTTCTGCGTCAGAAACATGGAATTGGCTGAAATCGAGAGATGGGAGACCCGGACAGCAGGAGAAGAGTTGGAATGGTGACAGGAAGATGTGACAGAGAATTTGGAATGTAATGGATCATCTTGTCGTTAGACTAGGGGAGATGAATGGGGTCTGCTCCCATGCAAGGGGGAAGATGTAAAAGGGATACATGATGGTTTGATGGGGCATTACATTGGCCGAGTCAAGAGTGGTGGCCAACTACCCCAAACCACTTGTCCATTCATCCCATGGGGGAAACCTGAAAGGGGCAGAAGGGAACCAGTGGTTATGGATAGTTAAGGAGAATGACGAGCAGCAGCAGGGACTTGTTGCATAGTGGTGGGAGGAAGGAATGTTTGATGTATACCAATTGGGGGTTGTTGCAAGGGGGAGGGCGGGAGCGATGAAGAAGGGAGGTTTGAGATATGTGAAATGCTTCAGGAAGAGTTTAGGTTTACAGATTTTGTTAGGCAATTGGATTGCAGCACACAATAATATGCACAAACGGGTATATGACACATGGAATAGGGGAGAGAAGGGGACTCAAGGGGGGGGGGGGGGTCTTTGATACAAGCCTTACTGAGCACAAAATAGGAACTTGGAATTTCCAGGGACTGGTAAGGTGGGTGAAAAAGGCTGAAAGTAGGGCAGTTTCTGAAGCACAGCGGGGTACAGATAGCACTGTTGCAAGAAACGCATTTGTTGGATCCGGATATAGAAGAGGTGTGTCGTAAAAGGGGCAGGATGGGGCTTGGGTACAGGTTTTCATAATACACTAGGGGGGGCTTAATCTGGATTCGCAATGGGATCCCAATACAAGTTAAGGAAACAACAGGAGATTCTGAGAGACGAAACCTGATGATGCGAGATACAATAGAGGGATGAAATCTCTGCATAGTAAATTCATAGACACCTAATACAGACAATGAGGAATACTTCCGTTGCATATTAGCAATAGTAGGGCAAGACAGGGCTGATATCTTTATTTGGGGGAGGGGGTTTAATTGTTGGTTGGACACAGTCAGGGACCCGTCGAGGAGCACAGGTCCGATTAAACAGAAAACATCTGGTTCCCTCAATAGTGTGGTTTTGGATTTGGATTTAGTGGAGCCATGGAAAGGGTCTCATGGGATGACAGAGGGTATTCTTTCTTTTCGCAAGTGCATGGGTCCTATATCAGAGTGGATTACATGTTCGTTGGCAGAGCGTATGCTCAATGGTTTTCAGATATGGAGTACTTGGGGCGGATCCTATCAGATCATGCTCCACTGGTGACAAAGTTTAAATAGACGAAAAGGAGACCAGGGAGAAACATTGGTAGATTTCTAGGTTCTTTGAAACGAATGAGGGGTCGGTGACGGGAGTGGGGGTCATGTAGGAGGCCTTTAAAAATAACCATGAGAGGGCTGTGCATACTAAAGATGGTGAGAGTGCTCACAATGTAAAATGAATCTTTGTATCGGGTTGAGCGGGAGATTAAACTGTAAGAGGATGAGCAGTTGAGGAGGAATCAGGTAGGGGACCTTCTTGCAAACGCACTCCTAAACCAGCAGGAACTTCAGGAAGCATTACTTAAATTCTAGTATGGTCAATGTACGGGTTGGATCCATGGGGAGGGGGATACAGCAGCCCATTTATTGGCGATGCTTATACAAAAGTGTAGAGTCCCCAGATCTGCAATAACACAAATTTATGATTCGGAAGGGAACCTGGTCATGTCAAAAGTGGATATTAACAAAGTGTTTCAGAGGTATTATCAGAAACTCTACACTAGTAAGGGGATGTATTATAGAAAGGGAAGCGGCAGATCTACTGGATGTAGCACAGTTGCCCAGACTGGCATGTTAGCATAGTGTTGAGTTGGTCGCACCGGTGGAGGTGAAGGAGGCCGCAATACGATGTGCATCGCGGTCTATGCAGATGGGCAGACCCCCTGGGATAGATGGGCTCCTGGTAGAGTTTTATAATACATACGCTGATCTTTTAGTTCCCCAGCTGAAGTTGATGTATGATGAAGCATATAATAAAGGGATTCCCCTGCAATCAATGTTGGAGGCACTGATCACAGTACTACTGAAAACTAGAAAAGACTCAAATCAATGTGGATTATAAATGCCGATTTCATTCATTAATGTTGACCCCAAGATCCGAGGGAAGGTTATTGCCCTAAATTTGCCAATGGTGTTGCCGGGATTAGTGCATCCGGACCAATGCGAATTTGTGGGGGTTGGGAAATACTTCTATGAACCTTAGGTACTTACATTATATTATGGAGCATGTGTGCCAAGGAAGAACGGACATTGGTCTCTATAGATGCGTTCAAGGCTTTTGCTTCTTTGGAACGGGAATGGTTTTTTAAAGTATTGAATGCATTTGATCTGGGACATGGCATAATCTGATGGATAAAGCTGTTATATAAGGATCCAATAATTAGGGTGAAGCCTGGGGGAATGGGTCTCTTTGCAAAGGGTACTGGAAAGGGGTAACAAGCAGGGGTGCCCTGATATTATTTGCAATGGCACAGAAGTCATTAATCCAGGGACCTCATTTAGGGGTTTCCAGGGGGCGCACCTGCGACCCATGAGGCCTCCCTTGCTACCCCTGCCGTCTCCCTTGCAACCCCCAAAAAAATGTGTTTTTTTTAAAAGATTTTTTTTTTTATGGAGGCTCCTGGGCTGTGGCCTGCAGCATGTGGATATTTGTTTCTGGAGTGTAGTGGCTGGTTTTCTGACAGCTATAATTGGTAACATAGCTCAGCAGTTTGAGCAGCTGCAATGTCTGTGTGATCTGCAGGTTGCAAGTTCGACTGCTGGTAAAGTCAACTCAGCCTTTCATCCTGCTGAGGTTGGTAAATGAGTACCAACACAGGTTGGGTGGTATTGTATGCATATTTGTTCTATGTGAAGTGCTGAAGCGTAAGTGCTATTTAATAACACATCATTATCGTTTGGCCTTGGACATCCGCTTGCATTTACAGTACTTTGGTAATATGGGCCTATACACACTGATGTTAATGATACACATGGTAATCCATTCTTTTATAAAATGTATATATCACTTTACAGTGATATCGTAACCATATTTTTCATAGTGTACTTAGAAACAATGTTGTGTGATGTCACTTCCTGTTACTTCAGGGTTGGGTCAGATTACATCACTTCCTGTGATGTAATCTGAGGTCACTCCCACCACCCCTGGCATTTTGGTGAAATTATGTCCTTGCATTAGCCAGATATTTTATTAAATTTGTACCGGAAATGGGGATTCGGATTATTATGCATGGACAATGTTTTATTATATGTAAGCAACCCTCTAGTGAATGTCCATATTATGTTAGTAATGTTAGGTGATTATCAGGGTTCCTAGTGAATAACGAGAAGTCTCTACTGTTTCCATTGGCTGCATTGCGAGAAAAGTGAAGGGACACATTCCCAACTATGGGGCTGCAGTGGGAATTTGACTCCTTTCGGTACAGATGTTTCACGAGAGTGCGGAGGCCTTTGTGTACAATACAGGCAGGGCGGTGAAGCAGTGGATATTTGGGAAAGGTTGCCCCTATTCTTAATGGCGAGAATAACCTTGTGTAAAATGATGGTCCCCCCAAGGCTATTATATTACTTAGTGAATATCCCATGAAAAATAAAAAAGGTATTTTTTAAGATGCTGGATGCGAAGATAGGGGAGTCATTGTGGGGTATGGGGAGACAGAGAGCTGCCTTGAAGACGCTCCGGTGGCTGCATCAGGATGGAGGGTTATCTCTTCCGAGTTTTGAATCATATTTAATGGCAGCCCAAATGCAAGGAGTTCTCCAGAGGGGGATTTGGGACGGCTGTTGGGTACCCTCCCTCGACATAGGCAGTGTATTGAGTTGTTGAGGGGCCCACTCGGATCCAAAGGGACGGCAAACATAGGCAAGGAACCAAGGGTGATGTGGGGTAATCTTCTCCACAACCTTCATACTGCAGAAATGTATAGCCCAGACCGTCCCCTAGGGTTTGACGAATAATCTGAGAAGCATTGAAAGGCATGGATCTATCAAGACAGCAAGACAAGGGATGCAGGAGGATAGGGGACCTCTTCTCAGACGGACAACTGCTCACTTTTGAACAGTGGAGGGATAAATACGGAATGCAGATTAGCTCCTTCCTGGCATATGCATGGGTGGTAAAGAGGTTAGCTGGATTCTGGGGGGATATTCTATGGGAACCGGAATCAGATTCGATATTACAGATGATGTTGACGATCAGTGAAGATAAAGGGATTATCAAGCAGCTATATACAGGGCTTCAGGAGAGGCTACCAAGGAAGGATCTGGGCATTAATGCTAAATGGGAAAGGGATGTAGGGTTTGCAATATCAGAGCAGGCAGGGTTCTGAATATGGGAACACGTTAAAAAAGTATCAAGCAATACACGGTTCCAGTTGATTCAATAAAATTATCTACACAGGGTATATATGACCCCGTCAAGACTGCATGCCATTAACCAACAGGCGCCTCATTGCTGCCCATGATGTGGGGGTAGCTCAGCAGGAATTTGGCACATGGTGTGGGGAATGTCCAGTGATCATTAAATACTGGGGAGGGGGTGTTGACCACGGTCAACTCGTTAGTACATGGATCTTATGAACATACAAAATCACATGTGTGAGCAAAAAAAGGCCCTCTTTTTTGTTGTCAGTGGGCTTGTATGATGAGGGGGAATTAGCAATATAGAAAAGAACAGAGACTCACAAGCTACCCCACCCTTACACCCAATTGGGGGTCAGGTATGGTGTGATCTTTACAATATTGATATGTATAAATCAGCAATTTTCACTAGATCAGGAGCAGTTAAAAAACAATGTATTCAAGGGTCTGGCAAATAGAGATGATGGCACTAACCACTTTGATATGTTGATAAAGACCCGCTAATGGTTGAAACACGTGTCGTCACTCATGGCGATCAATAAATCACAATGGTATCTAAAAACAAAACGTGTGGACTATACCTACTGCGCATTTTACTTAATAAAGGCAATCTATATAAATGTGCACAAGCGCCATACTAGTAGAAACAGCAAAACAAACTTGCATAGACTCTTGCAACAGATACAATTTATTCTTCATACTGTAAGTGATTTCAATCTGGCACACACACAAGTCTGCCCAGCATGTAGTGCACAAATGATACCCTTATTTATTTTGATCTATAAGTTCAATATTCTGAATGATATAGCACTCATATCACATCCTTCTCCTGAGCCCCCCCTGCCCCCGGTCACACTGAACCAGGAATCCGGCTAGTTTGCAAAATGTAAATATTTATTTAATTGTTTAGAATTTAAATCACAATGTATTTTAATTGGTAACAACAATCACCAATGGGGTGACAGAACACTGAATAATATCTTTAATGCACTGGGAATGAAGTAATGAACACAAAAAGAATGCAGCACAGAAAAGAATACTTTTGGGTTGGTTTGGAACAGATAGCACTATAGTTAGAGGTTACCCATGCAACACCCCTCAACCCACCAATAGGCAATTTAAATAGATGTGAGGAGAGAGCAGGTACTCAGGAATAACACAGATCAAATAGAATATCACTCCCACCTTCCCCGTTTAAACACAAGAGAAAAACAGAATTGACTTTTCAACTGTCAGGATGGCTTTGAAATTGGCTGAGCAAAAACACTAAATGTGGTCAAAAATGCTTAATTTATTATACATTTCTATGGGAGCAACTTTGAACAGATGCAAGCAAACAAAAGCAATGATTTAATCAAAAGAAAACATTTGAAATCTCAAAGGCCAACGAGGAAATTTGCTGTAAACTTTTCTTATGCGGTTTTTGATATAACGGGTCAATCGCAGTGTTTAGCACTGCTGGGTTGTAAAGATAGCTAAGGATGTTAGGTACAAGTGGGAGTTGAAATGTTGCTTCTATCTTAAAAACTGAGGGGGTTATGGAGGTTTTAGTGAGAGGTGTTTTTCGAAAATAAAGACACGAATTTGAACAAGGACTCAGTTTAGAATCAGATAATATGGCTTATGCTTTTACTCAAGGCTAAAGCGTTTAGGCTAGGCAACCAAGTTAGGACAAAGTAAGCTCTGAGACTGATTCATGACTTCAGTAACAGATCCCCATCACCTTCACCGGCGGCACCAGTCCAAGGACTCAAAGTGGTATTTATGGATCAGAGTTACACAAATAAGATGACTATGAAAATGGCGCTTTAGCAACTAGACAGAAAAAGATATCACTAAAGATTTTGGCACTGTTGCTTGTTATGAAAGTAGGGATAGTTCAAAGGTTCGAATGGAACAAGATAATGCAAGATATACAATATTTCTCTAGCATCCTATTAATACTCACAATCCACTGGGATTTAAGATTTTTGACAGTCACGGTTCTGGTCAATGGATTGGGTCTATCAAGGAAGGACAGCACATCAGGTGCAGGACTGGATCAGCTAGGCCGGTCACCGGAATTGCACAGGATCTGTCCTTCTTGTTTCTGAGTATCTCAACTCAGTGGGATAGCGAGTTCATCAGTCAAGCCTTATGGTAGCAAGCCAGATAGTTTCAGGATGCTAGTTCAGGATGCTTTCGCACACCACAGCGCTTCACTGGGTTGTAAGGATAAGTTTGAGGATTGAGGCCTTGCTGAAAATGGTTCAGCTACTGCTTGGCAAGATTCTTGGCATCTGGATCTGGAAGAAAGTTGAAGGCTGGATGTTGAATGCTGGAACAAAGTGCTTCACTGGAATCAGAAGAGTGAGTGAGTGCCTATGTGTTGTCAGCTTTCTCTATTTATCCTTTCAAATGACATCACAAAAATGGGTGGATGGGCCGGCTTAAGTAAGCTTGCCCCTGTGAACTGGGATTGGATCAGGGCCTCATCTCCGCCATGCATCTGAGTGATTGGATCAAGGACGGATGATGTCACATTTATGGTTTGGCTTTTACAGTCCTTAGAAACCTCATCAAAATCCCACAGCTGTGAGACCTTGTTTCACCTTTCTGCAGAATTTTGGCCATTTCGCCATGAATACATTTTCCACTTTCTGCAAATTTCCACGAATATGTGTGTTTACCATAGGGATGTGTGTGTAAAGTTTAACAATTCAAGCATTAATACAGTTCACATAAAAACACATATATTGCCATTCCTGTCATGAATATGTTACACAGTTCCACTGTCTCTTGAAACGTAAAGCCAAAAATTAGACTAACAAATCTGTCCTTTTTATATTTTTAACCACTTTGGATAGCAAGTTATGAGTCTCTAAAAAATGTTCATTATTTATTCTTAGCAGCAAATGGTCTGCCTTTTGTCTCTCCCTGGAGCTCAAGGAGTAGTCCCCTCCTTCGGGGTATTCCTTCAAGGAGCAGTTTATGACTTTTTCACATGTCCTTTTCCTGGCCTGGAGAATCTGCCATTGTTCCTTCTCTGGCTACAGACAAAAGTCTGGCCTAACCCACAGTTATCATGTGTCAGTGAGTTTCTGCTGAGAGGATTTCCCTCCCCTTGGGGGAAACCTGTTTTTCCACTTCTTGCAGGCCCAGCTAGGCTAATTTATTCTTAATTTCTTGTCTTAAAATCCAGCAAAACCCAAACTAGTTGCAACAAATGACATAGATAAATGACATTCTTAGCTTTAAACCTGTGGAATCAAAAACAACTGAGATCTGTATTCCTTTTAGCACCAATCCTTTTATGTTTGCTAATCCAGCAGACTTTTAGTTTAGATAACTTTGAAGTTTCATCAGGACAGCCCATCTGACAGGGTGGTCATTCACAGGTAGCCCCAGTGTGCTGCACACAGATTTGGACAGGGGCTGTCATTCACAGGCAATCCAGTTTTTCTGAGAAAATGTTTTGCTCTTCACATTTTAGGACTTTTTTACATTCACAGTGATTCATTAGATTCATGGATTCTAGTGCCAAGCAAGATTTTGAGTGTTGAAACAATATTATGTACAGGCCTTTTTGAGTTTTCGCAGCAAAATAATTGTCATTTACAGGCATATGTTTGAGTTTCATTTGCACAGCGCTGCTTCTCCCTACGTACTCTATGTTTGCTTGTCATGGAGCCTACTGGCACTTTTTCTAAAGTGTGTGCTCTATTCCACCACAAATGCACCATGGGTGGCAGGTTGCGCAGCCATCTTTTTGTGTGTTAGAAAACGTGGTTTTGGAGGTTTTGGCGTGCACAAGAGTTTTGCTGCCATTGTTGCTGTTTCTTGCACCATAAATAGCAGAGTGATGCTGCATAGTATAGCAGAGTGGATCAATACATCCCACAATACAAATGAAATTCTCAATAATGGGGTACCATACCGGCTAATCTGTTTTTAAACACTCTTAGCTGCATAGAGCAGTAAATAAATCATTTATCCCAATCACTGCTGGATCTACTATTGCCATTTCCTGTGTTTCTAAATCATCTCCCATGAAGAACCGGGAAGCTAAACACCTATTATAATGTATTTGGATGTATTTAGAACTGTCTTCTTTTTGAATTGAAATGATTTTAAAATCTTTCTTGAAACCAAACCCTTTTTGAGAAATACTCCAAAGGACTTTACAGTGGTTATCTTTGTCAGGGCAATACATTTTCCCCCAAATGAGTAGTCTGTGATTTCTTCTGTTTTACTCCTACAACTTGTATAGCACTCCTTAGTACTTCTGGCTCCTTTTTAAATTTCTTTTTATCAATCAAATGGAATTCTCTTTTATTATTTAGTTATTGCTTTTCATGTTTACAAACTGTGCTATTGCACCAAACCTCAATGCGTTCTGGACCACCCCGGTAACATTTCTTAAAAGGAGTAATGACAATGATGTGTTATTTATATAGCCCTTGTGCCTACGAGCTTTGCATAGAACATATATAAATACAATTTCACCCAACCAGAGTTGGAACTCATTTATCAACCTTGCAAGGATCAAAGGTTTAGGGGGCATTGGCGGGATTCATACCTGCGAGCTGCAAATCACATACACATCGCAGCAGCAAGTACTCAACCTACTGAGCTATCATAACAGCTTAAGAGAAGCTTAGTCCTATGGTAACCTTAGCCATTCTACTGCCTTTTCCCCTTGTTCCCCTTCACGACCCTCTTATTGGCTGCTGGCTGGGCAGGCTGGCAACATGGGGTGGGAAGTAAAGAAATTAACAATCCTATTTCCTTTCGTTTTTCCTGGTGCTGCTGTGACCTCTGAGCCAGGTGTCAAAAGGACAGTGACAAGGGTATTAAAAAGATTACCAGCTGGCATATTTGGTTATCCCAAAATGACATTCCTCTGGTTTCCTAACACTAAAAATGGAACATATATACCCATTTCTCTAGTACCCAGTTCCCTCTTTTAACACCCTTTTCACTGGCACCTTGAAGTGGCTTCTTATTCTGATTGTCATTTTAAAAATCAAAATAAAAGAAAAATACACTTGTATTGTTTGTCGGCTTCGTAAAGCATATGTTCACGCAGTGGTTTCTTGACACAAAGTATGAATGAGGAGCAGTAATGATCAAAATACTTCAAGGAAGAAAACCGTTATTCAATGACCTCCCAAAATCCAGATGATTTTAAAAAAAGACAGAGTTTTACCAGGTAGCCAGTTCTCCACATGACATCAAAGTAGAGAGAAGAAGTACAGAGAAAGCCAACCACCTAATCTTGTTTTACAGTATGCAGGCACATGTAGGAAAAGAACAGATCCGGACTGCAGAGTGTGAGTTGGAATGTGGTTATATTTCTGTACAACAAAGTAAGTATGAGAGCTATGAAAGGCCCTGTGAATAATGCAAAGCACTTTGGACTAGACTCATCACTGAACAGGGAATGAGTCAAGACCCCACACAGTAGGGCAAAGGCGACCCATTTTGTTTCTACCAAACAGGAGGTGAGCAGGAGCATTCTGTTTAATCTGGAGACACTTTATAATATATATTGGACTTCCAACATAGTGAGATTTACCCTAAACCCGCCAAACAGAGATGGTGGCAGTAACCACCTTGAGATGTTCGGAAGTGGGTAGAAAAGACAGAATTTCGGTAGCATCTTCAATTGAAGAAAATAAGTTCAGGTGACCAAATTGACCGGTTGCAGAAGGGATAGAGTGTGATCAAGTTGAATGGCCAGGTCCCAGATTATCTAACATTTGCACTGGTCTTAAAAAGTGGGCACATGCTTTTGTAATGCAAAATGGGGCAAACAGATGTTGTCACGATCCATATTATCTAAAAGCCTTTGCACCAGGGCTACAATTGATCAGGCTGTTTTAGCACTATATTTGCTACATAGCATACAACAAAAGGTGTCTACAACATTTATTTTCATTTTACGCAGTAAACATAGCAAATTAAAGAGCCTGCTCCAATTTCCCCCAGATTCTTGTTTTTTTTTTTAGATACCATTGGGGGCTAAACCTTTTAGCTCCTTTTTCTATTATAAGAGGAGCAAAGTTAGTGCTAGATTCATTTGCTCCACTTTTTTGCACACGTGCAAATCTTTGATAATCTAGCCCCTGATCCCACCCCCACAGTTTGGGAGCCAGGCAAGCGCCCATTGAAGAAGGCCACAACGAATGGTCCCACACCTTGTTGCTTTCACCAACAATGAAAACCCTGGTTTTATCCAAGTTAAGTGTTTGTCAATTGGTGCATATCCACCATCTCCTGTCAGACGGGCCTTGAAAGAGCAAGCCGATAATATACACAGGCCGATTCATGGAATTAATGTGCGGCGAAAATTTCGGCGCAAGCGTGCGAAAATGTGCGATTCGCAGTGAAACAGCGAAAATCGCAGTGCAAGTGAGAATATCACAGGGAAACCAGCGCACATCTATTCATGGAAGTCCGTGCACGAGTAAAATCAGGGATGTGCCCTAAAAAAGTGCACGGCGCTCGCCGGCGCACAGGTCATCTAATGGCGTGCGCTAAGGCCACAGCGAAAGCGCACATAGCGCGGCACACATAACAAAAGTAGGCGGAACACGGGGCGTAACACTCGGAATGGGGAACAACTCATGAAAATGTGGGCGTCACAGGGGAAGTACAGGAGGCAAGTGCGCGGAATGCCCACACGCTCACCTACAACACGTATTCATGGAATCGAATAGGGCAAACCAGTGCACGGGCAAAGACGCGCACTGACCCAAACCCGTCCGCCACACGAAGGCAGGCGGTAGCATCCCTGTGCTGGAAAAAAATGTGAGCCAAAATGTGCGCTAACAAAAAGCATGAATATACAGCTCTGATGAATGTCCCATACTGTGGCCCCCTAGGACAAATGACGTGCAAAGGGGTACGTGACAAACAGCGACACCCACTGTGTGAAAAATTAGCTTGTGCGTGTATTTCATGTGTGCGTGGGAAGTTTTACACGCAATCGGGCCTGGGGGAGCGGGGTACGTGTATTGCAGGGGTGCGCATGAAGTTCTACACGCGATCGTGCCTGGGGGAGCGGGATACATGTATTCCAGGGGTTTGCGGGAAGTTTCAAATGCGATTGGGCCTGGGCGAGCGGGGTAGGTGTACTTCAGGGGTGCGCATGAAGTTCTACACGCGATCGTGCCTGGGGGAGCGGGATACGTGTATTTCAGGGGTTCGGGGGAAGTTTCAAACGCGATAGGCCCTGTGCAAGTGGGATGCGTGTATTCCTGGGGTTCACGTGAAGTTGCACATGCAATTGGCCTGGGTACGTGTGAATCTCGGGTTCACGGGAAGTCTCACACACGATAGGCCCTGTGCGAGTGGGGTGCGTGTATTCCTGGGGTTTGCGTGAAGTTTCACACGCAATTGGCCTGGGTACGTGTAAATCTGGGGTGCGTGGGAAGTTTCACACGCGATTGGCCTTGGTCGAGAGGGGTACGTGTATTTTGGGGGTGCACGGGAAGTATCACACGCGACAGGCCCTGTGCGAGTGGGGTACGTGTATATCTGGGGTGCAGGGGAGTCCTACACGTGAATTGGCAGTGTGGGTCCTCCCAGGTGTTCCCTCTACACCCTCCACGGCCCCTGCAGGCAGCCCACACCACAGGGGACTTCATGTCCGGCAGGCAGCCCATCCACCAGGGGCATGCCCCCAGGCAAGCCACATATCAGCTTGCACTACTGATCACCAACAAATGACCCCCTCCACCCCACCCCCCAGTAGTGCAGGGCACCTGCCAGCAGACCCCCACTCATGTCCCCTTGCACCCCAACCCCCAGCAGTGCAGGGCACCTGCCAGCAGGCCCCCACTCATGTCCCCCAGCACCCCCAACCACTAGCAGTGCAGGGCACCTGCCAGCAGGCCCCCACCCATGTCCCCTTGCACCCCCACCCCCCAGCAGTGCAGAGCACCTGCCAGCAGACCCCCACTCATGTCCCACTCATGTCCCCTTGCACCTCTACCCCCCAGCAGTTCAAGGCACCTGCCAGCAGGCCCCCACTCATGTCCCCTTGCACCCCCAGCAGTGCAGGGCACCTACCAGAAGGCCCCACACATGTCCCACTCATGTCCCCTTGCACCTCCATCCCCCAGCAGTGCAGGGCACCTGCCAACAGGCCCCCACTCATGTCCCCTTGCACCCCCACCCCCCAGCAGTGCAGGGCACCTGCCAGCAGGCCCCCACTCATGTCCCACTCATGTCCCCTTGCAGCCCCACCCCCCAGCAGTGCAGGGCACCTGCCAGCAGGCCCCCACTCATGTCCCACTCATGCCCCCTTGCACCCCCACCCCCCAGCAGTGGAGGGAACCTGCCAGCAGGCCCCCACTCATGTCCCCTTGCAGCCCCATCCCCCAGCAGTGCAGGGCACCTGCCAGCAGGCCCCCACTCATGTCCCCTTGCACCCCCACCCCCCAGCAGTGCAGGACACCTGCCAGCAGGCCCCCACTCATGTCCCCCAGCACCCCCACCCACCAGCAGTGCAGGGCACCTGTCAGCAGGCCCCCACTCATGTCCCCTTGCACCCCCACCCCCCCAGCAGTGCAGGGCACCTGCCAGCAGGCCCCCACTCATGTCCCACTCATGTCCCCTTGCACCCCCACCCCCAGCAGTGCAGGGCACCTGCCAGCAGGCCCCCACTCATGTCCCCTTGCACCCCCACCCCCCAGCAGTGCAGGGCACCTGCCAGCAGGCCCCCACTCATGTCCCACTCATGTCCCCTTACACCCCCACCCCCAGCAGTGCAGGGCACCTGCCAGCAGGCCCCCACTCATGTCCCATGGCACCCCCACCCCCCAGCAGTGCAGGGCACCTGCCAGCAGGCCCCCACTCATGTCCCCCAGCACCCCCCAGCAGTGCAGGGCACCTGCCAGCAGGCCCCCACTCATGTCCCCTTGCACCCACAACCCCCAGCAGTGCAGGGCACCTGCCAGCAGGCCCCGACTCATGTCCCCTTGCACCCCCTTCCCCAGCAGTTCAGGGCACCTGCCAGCAGGCCCCCACTCGTGTCCCACTCATGTCCCCTTGCAACCCCACCCCCCAGCAGTGCAGGGCACCTGCCAGCAGGCCCCCACTCATGTCCCACTTATGTCCCCTTGCACCCCCAGCAGTGCAGGGCACCTACCAGCAGGCCCTCACTCATGCCCCACTCATGTCCCCTTGCACCCCCACCCCCCAGCAGTGCAGGGCACCTGCCAGCAGGCCCCCACTCATGTCCCACTCATGTCCCCTTGCACCCCCATCCCCAGCAGTGCAGGGCACCTGCCAGCAGGTCCCCACTCATGTCCCCTTGCACCCCCACCCCCCAGCAGTGCAGGGCACCTGCCAGCAGGCCCCCACTCATGTCCCCTTGCACCCCCACCTCCAGCAGTGCAGGGCACCTGCCAGCAGGCCCCCACTCATGTCCCCCAGCACCCCCACCCACCAGCACTGAGAGGCACCTGCCATCAGGTCCCCACTCATGTCCCCTTGCACCCCCACCCCCCAGGCCCCCACACATGTCCCACTCATGTCCCCTTGCACCCCCACGCCCCAGCAGTACAGGGCACCTGGCAGCAGGCCCTGACTCATGTCCCCTTGCACCCCCACCCCCCAGCAGTTCAGAGCACCTGCCAGCAGGCCCCCACTCATGTCCCACTCATGTCCCCTTGCAACCCCACCCCCCAGCAGTGCAGGGCACCTGTCAGCAGGCACCCACTCATGTCCCCTTGCACCCCCACCCCCCAGCAGTGCAGGGCACCTGCCAGCAGGCCCCCACACATGTCCCACTCATGTCCCCTTGCACCCCCGCCCCCAGCAGTGCAGGGCACCTGCCAGCAGGCCCCCACTCATGTCCCACTCATGTCCCCTTGCACCCCCACCCCCCAGCAGTTCAGGGCACCTGCCAGCAGGCCCCCACTCATGTCCCCTTGCACCCCCACCCCCAGCAGTGCAGGGCCCCTGCCAGCAGGCCCCCACTCATGTCCCCCAGCACCCCCACCCACCAGCACTGAGGGGCACCTGCCAGCAGGCCCCCACTCATGTCCCCTTGCACCCCCACCCCCCAGCAGTGCAGGGCACCTGCCAGCAGGCCCCCACACATGTCCCACTCATGTCCACTTGCACCCCCACCCCCCAGCAGTGCAGGGCACCTGCCAGCAGGCCCTGACTCATGTCCCCTTGCACCCCACCCCCCAGCAGTGCAGGGCACCTGCCAGCAGGCCCCCACTCATGTCCCCTTGAACCCCACCCCCCAGCAGTGCAGGGTACCTGCCAGCAGGCCCCGACTCATGTCCCCTTGCACCCCCATCCCCCAGCAGTTCAGGGCACCTGCCAGCAGGCCCCCACTCATGTCCCACTCATGTCCCCTTGAAACCCCACCCCCCAGCAGTGCAGGGCACCTGACAGCAAGCACCCACTCATGTCCCCTTGCACCCCCACCCCCCAGCAGTGCAGGGCACCTGCCAGCAGGCCCCCACACATGTCCCACTCATTTCCCCTTGCACCCCCACCTCCAGCAGTGCAGGGCACCTGCCAGAAGGCCCCCACTCATGTCCCACTAATGTCCCCTTGCACCCCCACCCTAGAACAGTGCAGGGCACCTGCCAGAAGGCCCCCACTCATGCCCCCCAGCACCCCCACCCCCCAGCAGTGCAGGGCACCTGCCAGCAGGCCCCCACTCATGTCCCCCAGCACCCCCACCCCCCAGCAGTGCAGGGCACCTGCCAGCAGGCCCCCACTCATGTCCCTCAGCACCCCCACCCACCAGCACTGAGGGGCACCTGCCAGCAGGCCCCCACTCATGTCCCACTCATGTCCCCTTGCACGCCCACCCCCCAGCAGTGCAGGGCACCTGCCAGCAGGCCCCCACTCATGTCCCCTTGCACTCCCACCCCCCAGCAGTTCAGGGCACCTGCCAGCAGGCCCCCACTCATGTCCCCTTGCACCCCCACCCCCCAGCAGTGCAGGGCAACTGCCAGCAGGCCCGCACTCATGTCCCCTTGCACCCCCACCCCCAGCAGTGCAGGGCACCTGCCAGCAGGCCCCCACTCATGTCCCCCAGCACCCCCACCCACCAGCACTGAGGGGCACCTGCCAGCAGGCTCCCACTCATGTCCCCTTGCACCCCCACCCCCAGCAGTGCAGGGCACCTGCCAGCAGGCCCCCACACATGTCCCACTCATGTCCCCTTGGACCCCCACCCCCCCAGCAGTGCAGGGCACCTGCCAGCAGACCCCGACTCATGTCCCCTTGCACCCCACCCCCCAGCAGTGCAGGGCACCTGCCAGCAGGCCCCCACTCATGTCCCCTTGCACCCCACCCCCCAGCAGTGTAGGGCACCTGCCAGCAGGCCCCGACTCATGTCCCCTTGCACCCCCACCCCCCAGCAGTTCAGGGCACCTGCCAGCAGGCCCCCACTCATGTCCCACTCATGTCCCCTTGCAATCCCACCCCCCCAGCAGTGCAGGGCACCTGCCAGCAGACCCCCACTCATGTCCCCTTGCACCCCCACCCCCCAGCAGTGCAGGGAACCTGCCAGCAGGCCCCCACACATGTCCCACTCATGTCCCCATGCACCGCCACCCCCAGCAGTGCAGGGCACCTGCCAGCAGGCCCCCACTCATGTCCCACTCATGTCCGCTTGCACCCCCACCCCGCAGCAGTGCAGGGCACCTGCCAGCAGGCCCCCACTCATGTCCCACTCATGTCCCCTTGCACCCCCACCCCCCAGCAGTGCAGGGAACCTGCCAGCAGGCCCCCACTCATGTCCGCTTGCACCCCTACCCCCCAGCAGTGCAGGGCACCTACCAGCAGGCCCCACTCATGTCCCCCAGCACCCCCACCCCCCAGCAGTGCAGGGCACCTGCCAGCAGGCCCCCACTCATGTCCCCCAGCACCCCCACCGCCCAGAAGTGCAGGGCACCTGCCAGCAGGCCCCCACTCATGTCCCCCAGCACCCCCATCCACCAGCACCGAGGGGCACCTGGGTGAAGGCCCCCATTCATGTCCCACTCATGTCCCCTTGCACCCCCACCCCCCAGCAGTGCAGGGCACCTGCCAGCAGGCCCCCACTCATGTCCCCTTGCACCGCCGAACCTGCCAGCAGGCCCCCACTCATGTCCCCTTGCACCCCCACCCCCCAGCAGTGCAGGGCACCTGCCAGCAGGCCCCCACTCACGTCCCCTTGCACCAACAACCCCAGCAGTGCAGGGCACCTGCCAGCAGGCCCCCACTCATGTCCCCCAGCAATCCCACCCACCAGCACTGAGGGGCACCTTCCAGCAGGCCCCCACTCATGTCCCACTCATGTCCCCTTGCACCCCCACTCCCCAGCAGTGCAGGGCACCTGCCAGCAGGCCCCACTCATGTCCCCTTGCACCCCCACCCCCAGCAGTGCAGGGCACCTGCCAGCAGGCTCCCACTCATGTCCCCCAGCACCCCCATCCCCCAGCAGTGCAGGGCACCTGCCAGCAGGCCCCCACTCATGTCCCACTCATGTCCCCTTGCACCCCCACCCCACAGCAGTGAAATGGCAATCCCATGACACAAACCAAAAGTCAACTATGTACATCAACACATGTCCGCCACACGAAAGCAGGCGGTAGCGTCCCTGTGCATTAAAAAAATGTGCGCTAACAAAAAGCTGTATATACAGCTCTGATGAATGTCCCATACTGTGGCCCTGTAGGACAAATGACGTGCAAAGAGGTACGCGACAAACACGGACACCCGCTGTTTCAAAAATAGCGTGTATTTCGGGGATGCGTGTTAAGCGGAAAACCTGTGCAGTTCCCTCTGGGACCACTGCAAAAGATTTAAGCTTACAGGTGTTGGCAGTAAACCCACTTGGTAGCTTTTTGTACCACACAGATTCACCTGGTAGCTGTGGCTGAGCAGTCAGACCTCTCTCAAGAAAAGTTAGGCAGTATGTGGAGTATACAAAATAGGACAATTTACACAGTAGAACAAGCAAACACGGAACAGAGATTGGGTGTAAAGATATATAGGTATTTATTTATAACAACACATCTATGAAAAACACTCTGGCACTAATACAGCAAACAACTTCAATTACAATTACTATAAGTAAATCAATCCCCCTAACAATAGTTCGACAAGTCTAGGTTCAACGGCACCACTTATTTGCAGACAGAGGTGAATGCTTTAACCTAGATGGCACTCTATTATTCGTTAGGATGGGAGAGAAAAGGCAGGGTATGAAATAAACTCGGTACCAACACTTTTACAAACAAATGCAAGGCAAGTAAGGCAGGGTCTACTGTAGATCTCAAAGTTCAGAGGCCAGGCCCACTCGGAGAGAGGCAAGGCGATATGTCCCAAAAAGTATCACAGTGGAAATGCACTTCGAGTCTTTGTCGCAAAATGTTTTAGAAAGATTGGACAGTTCAGAACAGAACATTAAGAAAGCTTGGAGGCGACCCAATGGAGAGGCAAGGATTAAGACACCTCACGCTAACCGTCACAAGGGAAGCCAGGCGGACATGGTACCTTGTATGTGGAGAGACAGCTCCGGCGGGGGCAGTTGTTCCTGGTGGTGGATGCAAGTCGGGGCTTTGCCAAGAGAAGTGATGATCTTGTCGTCGAAGGAAAGTTGAAGATCGTTGCACCACCAGGGAAGAGACCAGCCGCGGAGTGCTCAGTCACAAGGCACCATCTTTTGGTCACGGTATGGGCTAGTGGCTATCCGGTTGCTGGGGTGCTCAGCACGGGCAATTCGACCACTACGCACTGGAAGCGAAGAAAAAGCAAAGGGGACTGGTTGTGCCCACCAGTCAGGCGAAGAAGACTCTCTGGCAGGGAGATCTCCTCTGTCGTTGGGAAGTGGTGAATCGGTTCAGCAGGGCTCCACCGGAGGTGTCGTCGTTGCAGGTCGGCTCAGCTTTACCCTCGTCGGATTCTTATGTCCTGTGGCGACTTATGAAGATCCAGTCCCAAAAGCCCTGCTTTTATGCAGAAAACCCCCATTCATTCAGCCTAGCTATCAATCAAAACACGCTAAGTGGTGAGCGGGGTGGCTCACCACTTGGGCCAATCACACCAGAGTGCGACTTGAGTTGGCAAGGCAACTCAGTCCAGGGTGCCGAAACCCCCTCCCACACCCCCTGTGGTACCCAGACAGAATGGCACCACTTTGGAGGGCTTCTGTGCAGAAGCCCGCCAAAAGTGGAACAAAGGGCTCAACCTTTGGTTTAGGAGTTACAGAGACGAACACAGACGCCATTTTTAAAAACTGAGTTCTGGCAGAAAATACCATCCGATAGATTTATTTAAGACAAATAAACCGGTGGTATGTTAGAGACTAACGAGAAAAAGTATTAACCTCCAACAATGGGAAAAATCCCATAGAGTTATATTCGGGGTCGAATATAACAAGTAGTTTCCACTGCCACCAGCCAAAACTCGACGAGGGAGGACGGGACAGTGCCCCCTCAAATAACAGACCCAGGGGTAATTGAATTACCCCTACTAATACGTCCACAATAGGATGGTTTGTACTAGTTCTGTTAGTAAATTTAGGTCTAGTAAAGCCAATGGTGACTTTACATGCCCTGGGAGACAGTAGTCAGTCCCAGGGTATGGAGTCTATGGTGGGGGTCCTCTAGGACGCCCCGGTGTTACGGCACAGAGGGTGCATTGTAACACACATAGCAAAACATATGAGACCCTATGGAGTAAAAGACCCCATAGCCCATAGAACACATTGATATTCAAAGGAATTAACCACATTCATGTCCAAGAGTGGGAGAAAAGAGTCTCACTCTTGGCAGGATGGAAAAAAACAAACTCCAGAAATCCAGCAAAGCTGCTGGGGGACTCACTAGGTTAGGAAATTCAGCCTAAACAGAGAATTCTCCCTAACACTCGCCCCCCTCAGACTAAGGGACAGGAGGATTTAATCCACTCCTGGATGAATCTCATACCTCTAGTCGATGACATACATCCTAGAGAGACCATCAGCATTTTGGTGGTGACACCCTGACCTGTGCTCAGTGGTAAAATCAAACCCTTGTAGGCAGATTGACCATCTCAGTAGTTTTGGGTTTTACCCTTTCATTTGCATTAACCATCTCAAGGGTTGGTGGTCAGTCTGAATGACAAAAGTAGAACCATACAAGTATAGCCTAAACTTCTTCAGAGCCCACACGATAGCAAAGCATTCTCTTTCGATTGTTGCCCACCTTGTTTCAGGATCCTTCAGCTTGCGGCTGATGAAGCAAACGGGGTGCTCCCTACCTTTCCCATCCAGTTGACTGAGTACTTCACCTATTCCTACATTTGAAGCATCTGTCTGCACAATGAAAGTTTGGCGGTAATCAGGAGCTCTGAGTACTGGGGCTTGGCAAAGAGCCTTTTTCAGGTTTTCAAAAGCCTGATTGCACTCCTTGTTCTATCTAACCTTTTTAGGAAATTTGAGCGAGGAGATGACATTCAGAGAAGAAGCTATGGTCCCATAGTTCTCAATGAAATTCCTGTAATACCCAGTGAGGCCTAAGAAGGCTCTCACCTGGGTCTGAGAAGTAGGTGTTGTCCAATTTTGCACAGCTTCAATCTTACTGAGCAAAGGCCTTATTTCTCCACCTCCTACCTCATGTTCAAGATAGACTACCTTACTCTGTCCAATTTGGCATTTACTCGTCTTTATGGTCAGATTGGCTTGTCCAAGAGCCTGCAAAACATCTCTTAGGTGGGTTCCATGTTCTTCCCAGGAATTGCTGAACACTGCTATGTCATCCAAGTATGCCATGCAGAAGTCCTCCATCCCATTCAGAACCTGGTTTACCATCCGTTGAAATGTGGCAGGTGCATTTTTCAATCCGAAAGGCATTACCTTAAACTGGTATAAGCCAACGGGGGTAGAAAATGCAGTCTTCTCCTTGGAATGGTCTGTCAGGGCTATTTGCCAATAGCCTGACGTCAAGTCAAATGTGCTGAGGAACTTGGCTGCGCCAAGTTTATCCACCAACTCATCTGTTTTTGGCAAAGGGTGGGCATCAGTCTTGGTGACTGCATTAAGAGCTCTATAATCCACGCACAATCTAAGTTCTTTAGATCCGGCCTTTGGTACTAACACAACTGGGCTAGACCATGGACTAGTAGAGGGCTCTATTACCCCGAGATCAAGCATCTTGCTGACCTCACCTTTGATGTGGGTTTGTACGTTTTCTGACATTCGGTATCCTCTGCTTTTGACTGGCAGACAGTCACCAGTGAGTATGTCATGCTGGCCCCAAGGGGTCAAGCCTGGTGAAAGTGAGAACAGAGAGGCAAACTGGTTTAACATAGATTTGCACTCTTTTTGTTGCTCAGGTGTCAGATTTGAAGAGAGATTTACTCCTTCAATTTTTTCATCCAAAGGTAAGCCTCTGAGGAGATCAGGAAGAGCTTCACTCTCTTCTTCTTCCTCTGATGATGCTAGAAGCAACGCTCCTACATCAGGTCTAGAGACATACGCTTTGAGTCGGTTGTTGTGGAAGACTGTCGGAGCCTCCTTGGGATTGCCCAAGTCCACCAGATAGTTGACCTCTCCAAGTTTACCCACAACTCTGAAGGGTCCCATCCATTTGTCTTGCAAGGCCCTCTGCCTTGTTGGGATCATAACGAGAACTAGCTGGTCTTGAGTGAACTCAACCATGTTAGCTTTTTGATCTTGCCAGTGCTTGACCAATGCTTGTCCAGCTTTCAAGTTATCGCTTGCTTCTGTCATCATGTGCGACATTCTCCTCCGGAGACCTATCACGTAGTCAGTCACTCTGACTGGCTTGGGGGAAGGAGCACTCTCCAACCCCTCCTTTATCAGGGCCAATGGACCTCTGACGGGATGACCATAGAGGAGCTCAAAGGGAGAATAACCTACTCCCTCCTGAGGGACTTCTCTATAAGCAAAGAGAAGGCATGGCAGTAGAAGGTCCCACTTTCGTTTAAGGGGTTCTTCTAAAGCACCTATCATGCTCTTCATGGTTCGGTTGAACTGTTCTACCAACCCATTGGTTTGGGGGTGGTAGGCTGTCGAGAACTTGTAAGTAACTCCACAGGTTTTCCACATGGCTTTCATGTAGTGGGACATAAAGTTTGACCCCCTGTCAGAGATTACTTCCTTAGGAAACATGACCCTGGTAAAAATACCAAGGAGGGCCTTAGCCACAGACGGAGTGGTAACAGTCCTCATAGGAATTGCCTCAGGATACCTAGTAGCATGGTCTACTACAACAAGTATAAACCTGTTGCCTGAGGAGGTTGGAGGATCAAGGGGACCAACAATGTCAATCCCTACTCTCTCAAATGGGACTCCCACAACTGGGAGAGGCACTAAAGGTGCCACATTCTTGGCGCCAACCTTACCAGAGGCTGGCAGGTGCGGCAGCTCCTGCAGTGTTTTTCTACTTCTGCCCCCATCTTCGGCCAATAAAAGTAGAGAGAGAGCCTTTCCTTAGTCTTCTTGAAACTAAAGTGACCAGCCAAAGGAATCTCGTGGGCTAACTGCAAGAACTGTGGTCTGTTCTCTTGGGGTACTACAAGTCGTTTGTAGTCTCCAGGTGCAGACTTGGTTGGTTCACTGTAGAAGAGGCCATCTTCCCAGTGCAACCTGTATTTCCCAGGCTCTTGCCCTTCAGCCTGAGCTTCTGCCTGATGGCGAAGACCTTCCAGAGTTGGACATTCCCTCTGTCCCTTACTGAAGTCTGCCCTGTTGGGTCCACCTTCTGCCAGTAACGACTGCAGCTCAGGATGGTCAACAGGATCCAGATCTCCAATGAGTTCCTGGCCTTCCATTAGCTCTTCTTCAGAGTCTAATTCTACCACACAGGGTTGTACCTCCCTCTCAGCTGCAGCTGGAGGTGGAGTTACGGGTGTAACTTTGGACAACCGCTGGGAAGTCCTTGTTGGCTGCACTGAAATGCTGGCTGCTGGTTGCGGTATAGAAGTCTTAGGTTTCCCTTTCGCTTCTGATTTCTTTGAGACAGCAGTTGACAATTCCAGTGGAGCAGGAGTGATATCTTTCTTCATCATCTCCTGGAGAGTACCTCGCATGGTTCTCTCCCTTGCAGGTCTGGTTAGCTCCTGTAACCGTTTACTAGGAGGTCTGGGGGTATGCGACACATCTCTGAGAGTTTTCAAATCGTTACCCAACAGAACGCGTCCTGGTACCTCACTCTGTATGCTGACAGGTATCTTCACAGTCATGTCGTTACACTGGATGAGAACTGGTAATTGGGGAAGCATCTGCACAGGCCCTCCAGCTAACTTGGTGAGGCGTTTCGGTGCCTTAGCAACATCCTCAGCCTGAAAAAACGATTTATCCAACACAGTTATGATGGCCCCAGTGTACCTAATGGCAGGAGTCTCCTGACCATTCACCTGGACACTGTCCTTATAATACTCTTTAGTATTATCGGGGATAGAATTATAGACATCTAAATTCTGTTGTTCCCACAACCCCAGAGACACTAAAGAAACACTGGCTGAGACTCCAATGTGTTCGTCAGCCAGCATTAGAAAGTTTCCACTTGCCATTTGGACTTCCTCCTCTGGAGCGAAGGCTAAGGAGACAAGCTGGACCCCTGAAGGTCTACCCTTACATCTGAGATCTCCTTTCACGTGGTCAGTCGAGCCACAAACAAAGCATTTACCGAATGCTTTCTGGAATGGTGGCTTGTTCTGGCCTCCTTCCGGTTTGGCACCAGAAGGCACACTATTCTGCTGCGGTTTTCCTTGTGGCTTACCCTTCTGGTTTTGTTTGGGGCCCTCTTTGGAATTTAAGTTATTAGAATTCTCTTTTGAGTCTTTTTTAGGCTGTTTTCCCTCATCCTTTTTCTGAGTTGCCCCAGAATCCTTATGAGTAGCCCTGTTGGCAACCCACAAGTCAGCAGCCTTAGCTAGCTTCCTGGAATCCAATTCCTTCGAATCAGCCAAGTGCTGTCTGAGCTCAGGAGAACAGGCATCATAAATAGACTCCAACATAAAAAGATTCTTCATACCCTCATAAGTGTTCACCTTGTAACCCTTAATCTATCCCTCTAAGTTTTTCAACCCTTCACTCACCCAGGTAGCCCAAGGGGTACCGTCATGCTTTTTGAGGGTTCAAAACCTCTTAAGATACTGGGAAGGGGTCTTCCCAAATCTAGCTATCAAAGCTAGTTTCACACTTTCGTAATCCTTCTTATCCACCTCCCCCAACTCCATTACCACATCAGTCGCAACAGGGGGAAGCCTAGAGAACAACCAGGGAAGTAACTCATTCCCGGTGATGTCCTGGAGCCCATGATTATACTTAAACAGTTTTAACCAATCCAAAACATCCAATCTCGGTTCATACATACCCACTAATTCCTTCGGCATCCAGGGTCTTTTGGGACTGGAGCTTCTAGAGGAACCAGAGGAGAGAGACGCATTTTCCACAGACAACTTTTTCATCTCTAACTCGTGATTAAGTTCTATTTCTCTGAGCCTTAACTCAGCTTGCTTCTGCTCAGCCTGGGCATTCATCCGTCTGAACTCTAGCTCTTGGTTTCTTTCAGATTGAGGCAAAAACCGTTTGTATTCTAATTCAAGCTTCATTTTTTCAAGTTCAAAATAAGCAGGGTTACATGTGGGACCTGGTATGGGCCCCGTAGGTACAGTAGGTAAGGCAGACAGAGCCTCAGCGTGGCTACCCTCATTAGGTTCACTTTCCTCTTCTGACTCATTATCAAGACTTTGATTCAGATCAATACCATCACTGTTTTCTACATTCGCTGGAGAAGTTGGTTCCTCTGAACCAGTACCCAGACTTTGGTTTTCCAGCAATCTCGCTATCAGTTCTACTTTCTTGCCTCTTACAGAAAGGTTCTCTTGTCTACAGAGAGCTCTCACACTCTCAGTATTTCACCTGACAAGGACTCTTGACTGTAAACTTCCATAGTAGACATGTTTTTTGAAAGTTTCTTTTTAGTGCTAAGCTTTGTGGATAGTTATCCTAAAGTGTTGAAAAGCACTCTAAACTGTATACTCGATACAAATCCCACCGCTGTACACCAGCTCTGATGAATGTCCCATACTGTGGCCCTGTAGGACAAATGACGTGCAAAGAGGTACGCGACAAACACGGACACCCGCTGTTTCAAAAATAGCGTGTATTTCGGGGATGCGTGTTAAGCGGAAAACCTGTGCAGTTCCCTCTGGGACCACTGCAAAAGATTTAGGCTTACAGGTGTTGGCAGTAAACCCACTTGGTAGCTGTCTGTAGCACACAGATTCACCTGGTAGCTGTGGCTGAGCAGTCAGACCTCTCTCAAGAAAAGTTAGGCAGTATGTGGAGTATACAAAATAGGGCAATTTACACAGTAGAACAAGCAAACACTGAGCAGAGCTTGTGTGTAAAGATATATAGGTATTTATTTATAACAACACATCTATGAAAAACAGTCTGGCACTAATACGGAAAATGGCTTCAATTACAATTACTATAAGTAAATCAATCCCCCTAACAATAGTTCGACAAGTCTAGGTTCAATGGCACCACTTATTTGCAGACAGAGGTGAATGCTTTAACCTAGATGGCACTCTAATATTTGTTAGGATGGGAGAGAAAAGGCAAGGTATAAAATCAACTCGGTACCAACACTTTTACGAACAAATGCCAGGCCCACTCGGAGAGAGGCAAGGCGATATGTCCCAAAAAGTATCACAGTGGAAATGCACTTTGAGTCTTTGTCGCAAATTGTTATAGAAAGATTGGACCAGTTCAGAACAGAACGTTAAGAAAGCTTGGAGGCGACCCAATGGAGAGGCAAGGATTAAGGCACCTCACGCTAACCGTCACAAGGGAAGCCAGGCGGACACGGTACCTTGTATGTGGAGAGACAGCTCTGGCGGGGGCAGTTGTTCCTGGTGGTGGATGCAAGTCGGGGCTTTGCCAAGAGAAGAGATGATCTTGTCGTCGAAGGAAAGTTGAAGATCGTTGCACCACCAGGGAAGAGACCAGCCGCGGAGTGCTCCGTCAAAAGGCACCACCTTTTGGTTGCGGTATGGGCTAGTGGCTATCCGGTTGCCAGGGTGCTGAGCACGGGCAATTCGACCACTACGCCCTGGAAGTGAAGAAAAAGCAAAGGGGACTGGTTGTGCCCATCAGTCAGGGGAAGAAGACTCTCCGGCAGGGAGATCTCCTCTGTCGTTGGGAAGTGGTGAGTCGGTTCAGCAGGGCTCCACCGGAGGTGTCGTCGTTGCAGGTCGGCTCAGCTTTACCCTCGTCGGATTCTTAGGTCCTGTGGTGACTTCTGAAGATCCAGTCCCAAAAGCCCTGCTTTTATGCAGAAAACCCCCATTCATTCAGCCTAGCTGTCAATCAAAACACGCTAAGTGGTGAGCGGGGTGGCTCACCACTTGGGCCAATCACACCAGAGTGCGACTTGAGTTGGCAAGGCAACTCAGTCCAGGGTGCCGAAACCCCCTCCCACACCCCCTGTGGTACCCAGACAGAATGGCACCACTTTGGAGGGCGTCTGTGCAGAAGCCCGCCAAAAGTGGAACAAAGGGCTCAACCTTTGGTTTAGGAGTTACAGAGACGAACACAGACGCCATTTTTAAAAACCGAGTTCTGGCAGAAAATACCAACCGATAGATTTATTTAAGACAAATAAACCGGTGGTATGTTACAGACTAACGAGAAAAAGTATTAACCTCCAACAATGGGAAGAATCCCATAGAGTTATATTCGGGGTCGAATATAACAAGTAGTTTCCACTGCCACCAGCCAAAACTCGACGAGGGAGGACGGGACAGTGCCCCCTCGAATAACAGACCCAGGGGTAATCGAATTACCCCTACTAGTACGTCCACAATAGGATGGTTTGTACTAGTTCTGTTAGTAAATTTAGGTCTAGTAAAACCAATGGTGACTTTACATGCCCTGGGAGACAGTAGTCAGTCCCTGGGTATGGAGTCTATGGTAAGGGTCCTCTAGGACGACCCGGTGTTACGGCACAGAGGGTGCGTTGTAACACACATGGCAAAACATATGAGACCCTATGGAGTAAAAGACCCCATAGCCCATAGAACACATTGATATTCAAAGGAATTAACCACATTCATGTCCAAGAGTGGGAGAAAAGAGTCTCACTCTTGGCAGGATGGAAAAAAAACAAACTCCAGAAATCCAGCAAAGCTGCTGGGGGACTCACTAGGTTAGGAAATTCAGCCTAAACAGAGAATTCTTCCTAACAATGCACGGGAGGTTTCACACACGATTGTGCCTGGGCGAGCGGGGTACGTGTACTTCAGGGGCTCGCGGGAAGTTTTACACGCGATTGGGCCTGGGCGAGCGGGGTACGTGTACTTCAGGGGCTCGCAGGAAGTTTTACATGCGATTGTGCCTGGGCGAGTGGGGTACGTGTACTTCAGGGGCTCGCGGGAAGTTTTACACGCGATTGGGCCTGAGCGAGCGTGGTACGTGTATTACTGTGGTGGGCGTGGAAGTACAGGAGGCAAATGCGCGGAACGCCCACACGCACATGCCAAAAAGACGCGCTAATCCGGAAACACGTACGCCAGCAGGAAGCAGGCGTAAGTCGACCCGCGCAGCATAAAAGTGCGCGGAAACAACAAACAAGCTCAGACGCCAGGATGAATATACCGTTCCTAGCAGCAGAGGCCGTGGGATACCGCAGGAGGAGGAGGCGGATAGTCAGGGCCAGAATTTTTACACCCAGAACCAGCCTTTTTGGGATGCCTGATGACCACGTGTATGGGAGGTACAGGTTTCCACCTCACATAATACTCAACCTGGTCAGTGAGTGGGAGGATGACCTCACATCACTCACCCTCTGCTCCCATGCACTCAGCCCCTTGGAGTAGGTTCTTAATGTACTGCACTTCTTGGCCACTGGATCATTTCAGCGGACAAGTGCCATAGTGGGGGGGGGGGTGTCACAGGCCACACAGTCACGCTGCCTACACCAGATCTTGGCCATCATGACTGCACGCCCATCAGTACGCAGGCACATATAACTGCCCAGAACACCTGCAGAAAGGCAGGCTGTCGTCCAGGATTTTTACGGGGTGGCACACTTCCCCAAAGTGCTAGTTGCCATTGACTGCACCCATGTGGCTCTACGTCCCCCCAGGGCATCTGAGCACATCGATAGAAACCGCAAGCACTGGCATTCCATCAACGTCCAGGTAGTATGTGATGCCAAGGGAATCATCACCTCAGTATATGCCAACTATCCAGGGTCCACCCACGACAGTTTCATTTACAGAATGTCAACCCTAAACCGGGACCTAGAAGCTGGACGGCATGGCGATACATGGCTGATCGGTGAGTATAAATGCCACAGCACATGCATGCATGTCATATACTGAGTAATGTCACAACCCCACTAATGATACCCATCACCACCTCCCCAGGGGACAGTGCCTACCCTCTGAGCACCCACATGATGACGCCAATTCGGAACCCACCCACGCCACCCGAGGTAAGATACAACACAGCCCATATTGCAACCCGGGGCATAGTGGAGCGCACATTCGGAGTGCTCAAGTCACGCTTTCGCTCCCTTGACCGTTCTGGTGGGAAGCTGTTATACGCTCCCCCAGTAGTGTGCAGGATCATAGTGGCAGCATGTGTCCTGCACAACGTTGCAACACGCCGGGGCCTGCCCGTGGACATGGTGGTGCCCCCACATCCCCAACCACATGCACGCCTGCTGCGCATGGGAGGGGAAAGGGCACGGGGTGAGGCAGCCCGTACGCAGCTGGTGGCTAATTACTTCACCTAAAATCACACCCCTGTGGAGTGCACACAGCCCTGGCACATACCAGCTGACTATCAATGATGATGAGTCAAGTGACAGTCAACAGTCACAACCATACCAGCCTGAGATTGTTCACCTGGAAGTGTTCCATTGTGTGCATCCCTACCTACACAAACACCACCAATGCTGTGTCATCAAAAGACACACTTGTATGCTGCCAAAATCATTACCCCCTTGGAAGATACAACATGACAACAGGGCCATGTCACCCAACACCTCCCCAGCACCGCCACCCAACACACCATGGCATGTCATGCTATGTGAGAGTAAACAAAGGAATCCCCAAAACATGACACAAGTGTCACAAAGTACAGTGTCCCGAATGGAAAATGGCCACACACAATACGCTCCCATTAATGTAGAACTGGCAACACACATGACCAAAGACTTACCACAATACAATGCAGCTAGCCAACCCCAAACATAGCATTCACATGACAGTACTAAGTTAAAGGATACGTAGTCTTACAACCTGGTGATGCTAGCACATCGACCACTTCCAACTGTACAGTGTTGGTGCCACGCAAATCTGGAAGTGCACTGCTTACAACATTGTACACTCTAATATTTGTTAGGATGGGAGAGAAAAGGCAAGGTATGAAATCAACTCGGTACCAACACTTTTACGAACAAATACCAGGCCCACTCGGAGAGAGGCAAGGCGATATGTCCCAAAAAGTATCACAGTGGAAATGCACTTTGAGTCTTTGTTGCAAATTGTTATAGAAAGATTGGACCAGTTCAGAACAGAACGTTAAGAAAGCTTGGAGGCGACCCAATGGAGAGGCAAGGATTAAGGCACCTCACGCTAACCGTCACAAGGGAAGCCAGGCGGACACGGTACCTTGTATGTGGAGAGACAGCTCTGGCGGGGGCAGTTGTTCCTGGTGGTGGATGCAAGTCGGGGCTTTGCCAAGAGAAGAGATGATCTTGTCGTCGAAGGAAAGTTGAAGATCGTTGCACCACCAGGGAAGAGACCAGCCGCGGAGTGCTCCGTCACAAGGCACCACCTTTTGGTTGCGGTATGGGCTAGTGGCTATCCGGTTGCCGGGGTGCTGAGCACGGGCAATTCGACCACTACGCCCTGGAAGTGAAGAAAAAGCAAAGGGGACTGGTTGTGCCCATCAGTCAGGGGAAGAAGACTCTCCGGCAGGGAGATCTCCTCTGTCGTTGGGAAGTGGTGAGTCGGTTCAGCAGGGCTCCACCGGAGGTGTCGTCGTTGCAGGTCGGCTCAGCTTTACCCTCGTCGGATTCTTAGGTCCTGTGGCGACTTCTGAAGATCCAGTCCCAAAAGCCCTGCTTTTATGCAGAAAACCCCCATTCATTCAGCCTAGCTGTCAATCAAAACACGCTAAGTGGTGAGCGGGGTGGCTCACCACTTGGGCCAATCACACCAGAGTGCGACTTGAGTTGGCAAGGCAACTCAGTCCAGGGTGCCGAAACCCCCTCCAACACCCCCTGTGGTACCCAGACAGAATGGCACCACTTTGGAGGGCTTCTGTGCAGAAGCCCGCCAAAAGTGGAACAAAGGGCTCAACCTTTGGTTTAGGAGTTACAGAGACGAACACAGACGCCATTATTAAAAACCGAGTTCTGGCAGAAAATACCAACCGTTAGATTTATTTAAGACAAATAAACCGGTGGTATGTTAGAGACTAACGAGAAAAAGTATTAACCTCCAACAATGGGAAGAATCCCATAGAGTTATATTCGGGGTCGAATATAACAAGTAGTTTCCACTGCCACCAGCCAAAACTCGACGAGGGAGGACGGGACAGTGCCCCCTCGAATAACAGACCCAGGGGTAATCGAATTACCCCTACTAGTACGTCCACAATAGGATGGTTTGTACTAGTTCTGTTAGTAAATTTAGGTCTAGTAAAGCCAATGGTGACTTTACATGCCCTGGGAGACAGTAGTCAGTCCCAGGGTATGGAGTCTATGGTAGGGGTCCTCTAGGACGACCCGGTGTTACGGCACAGAGGGTGCGTTGTAACACACATAGCAAAACATATGAGACCCTATGGAGTAAAAGACCCCATAGCCCATTGAACACATTGATATTCAAAGGAATTAACCACATTCATGTCCAAGAGTGGGAGAAAAGAGTCTCACTCTTGGTAGGATGGAAAAAAACAAACTCCAGAAATCCAGCAAAGCTGCTGGGGGACTCACTAGGTTAGGAAATTCAGCCTAAACAGAGAATTCTTCCTAACAATGCATGGGAGGTTTCACACAAGATTGTGCCTGGGCGAGCGGGGTACGTGTACTTCAGGGGCTCGCGGGAAGTTTAACACGTGATCGGGCCTGGGCGAGTGGGGTACGTGTACTTCAGGGGCTCGCGGGAAGTTTTACACGCGATTGGGCCTGGGCGAGCGGGGTACGTGTATTACTGTGGTGGGCGTGGAAGTACAGGAGGTAAATGCGCGGAACGCCCACACGCACATGCCAAAAAGACGCGCTAATCCGGAAACACGTACGGCAGCAGGAAGCAGGCGTAAGTCGACCCGCGCAATATAAAAGCGCGCGCAAACAACAAACAAGCTCAGACGCCAGGATGAATATACCGTTCCTAGCAGCAGTGGCCGTGGGATACCGCAGGAGGAGGAGGAGGATAGTCAGGGCCAGAATTTTTACACCCAGAACCAGCCTTTTTGGGATGCCTGATGACCACGTGTATGGGAGGTACAGGTTTCCACCTCACATAATACTCAACCTGGTCAGTGAGTGGGAGGATGACCTCACATCACTCACCATCTGCTCCAATGCACTCAGCCCCTTGGAGTAGGTTCTTAATGTACTGCACTTCTTGGCCACTGGATCATTTCAGCGGACAAGTGCCATAGTGGGGGGGGTGGGTGTCACAGGCCACACAGTCACGCTGCCTACACCAGATCTTGGCCATCATGACTGCACGCCCATCAGTACGCAGGCAAATATAACTGCCCAGAACACCTGCAGAAAGGCAGGCTGTCGTCCAGGATTTTTACGGGGTGGCACACTTCCCCAAAGTGCTAGTTGCCATTGACTGCACCCATGTGGCTCTACGTCCCCCCAGGGCATCTGAGCACATCGATAGAAACCGCAAGCACTGGCATTCCATCAACGTCCAGGTACTATGTGATGCCAAGGGAATCATCACCTCAGTATATGCCAACTATCCAGGGTCCACCCACGACAGTTTCATTTACAGAATGTCAACCCTAAACCGGGACCTAGAAGCTGGACGGCATGGCGATACATGGCTGATCGGTGAGTATAAGTGCCACAGAACATGCATGCATGTCAGATACTGAGTAATGTCACAACCCCACTAATGATACATCACCACCTCCCCAGGGGACAGTGCCTACCCTCTGAGCACCCACATGATGACGCCAATTCGGAACCCACCCACGCCACCCGAGGTAAGATACAACACAGCCCATATTGCAACCCGGGGCATAGTGGAGCGCACATTCGGAGTGCTCAAGTCACGCTTTCGCTCCCTTGACCGTTCTGGCGGGCAGCTGTTATACGCTCCCCCAGTAGTGTGCAGGATCATAGTGGCAGCATGTGTCCTGCACAACGTTGCAACACGCCGGGGCCTGCCCGTGGACATGGTGGTGCCCCCACATCCCCAACCACATGCACGCCTGCTGCGCATGGGAGGGGAAAGGGCACGGGGTGAGGCAGCCCGTACGCAGCTGGTGGCTAATTACTTCACCTAAAATCACACCCCTGTGGAGTGCACACAGCCCTGGCACATACCAGCTGACTATCAATGATGATGAGTCAAGTGACAGTCAACAGTCACAACCATACCAGCCTGAGATTGTTCACCTGGAAGTGTTCCATTGTGTGCATCCCTACCTACACAAACACCACCAATGCTGTGTCATCAAAAGACACACTTGTATGCTGCCAAAATCATTACCCCCTTGGAAGATACAACATGACAACAGGGCCATGTCACCCAACACCTCCCCAGCACCGCCACCCAACACACCATGGCATGTCATGCTATGTGAGAGTAAACAAAGGAATCCCCAAAACATGACACAAGTGTCACAAAGTACAGTGTCCCGAATGGAAAATGGCCACACACAATATGCTCCCAGTAATGTAGAACTGGCAACACACATGACCAAAGACTTACTACAATACAATGCAGCTAGCCAACCCCAAACATAGCATTCACATGACAGTAATAAGTTAAAGGATACGTAGTCTTACAACCTGGTGATGCTAGCACATCGACCACTTCCAACTGTACAGTGTTGGTGCCACGCAAATCTGGAAGTGCACTGCTTACAACATGAACTCCATCTCCAAAGTAGACGGCCCTGTGAAGACATGAGGAATGAACCTGCAAATTAGGAGGGAGACATGGATGCACAAGCACACATCAATACACCATGCAGTGTACAATACTACACCAATATGCATTAGGAATGTATACACAGTATTGACTACAGACTTCCCACACATGTCATGGGAGTCCAACGTCACTGTGGAAGTCAATGTCACTTGGGCACACCCTTTGCAAGCCCATGGAAACGGGAAGCAGGACGGGTGTGTGTATCACGAACCCAAGCATCTAACCCAAACTCAGGACAAGCCTGCATGTGCCCAGCCGGAATACATTGGATGCCCACGGGAGCCACACAAGGCAACACACTGTAACAAAAACTCAAACATCAAAAATCAAAATCAAAAATGGTCATGTGGGGGCTAGGGAGGATGTTGCGAAAAAAAAACACCTCCATGGCCTCATGGCCTGCACGGCTACGCTATCGTGAGAGATTCAGAATCGCTGTGGTCGCTCTCATCACCCTGTGCTGCTGCTGCCACAGGAGGTGGTGGTGCTATGGGAGGCAGCCCACGCAAAGCCCTAGTCTGGTCCTCCATGGCAGCAAGCATGCAGGTGTGGAAGGTCTTGTTCTGGAGGAATATGGTGCGAAGATCCCCATGCACCACCTGACGTGATGCCCGGACCTCCTCCCGAGTTGCCTGCATCTCTGCTGAGAGCATACGTGTGAGCCACTCCAGCAGCTGCACAGCATCTTTGTTCCATTCATCCCTCATCCGAAATGTCATTACTGATGTTCTTTCTGCTGGCGGGGTTGGTCTATTCTGCCTATGTAATCTATCTAGTCTTGTTATTTTTCGTGTATTCTTTCTCACGGGTTCTATTGCAAATACGCGAGCTTTTTGGAATATGGAACAACCCACAGGTCTCATGATTACTTCCTCAAATTCATTCATATTGGTCAGGAACCATAGTTTAATAGCTGTTATTGTTGGTACTATCATACTTAAGAAACATAGGACCAATGTCCAAATCAGTACCTTATTCCTTTTACCATGCTTTTTCCCTAAATTTACAGTCTCTAAATCTATTATTTTTTTAGCAGGGGTGCAGGAGGAGGCTGAAACCGGTCTTGACTTGTTCTTCATCGTCCTTCTTTTTGCTGGCGAAGTTCGTCGTGAATGTCTCTCGTTCCTGATGCCAGAAAAGTTCAACGAAAAATGTCACAGTTCAATTCTCCCAGTCTTTTCACAGCCTGGATCATTTATCCACTCCTGAGCAAGATTAGTTGTTCTTTCTCCCACTGCTCAGACGATTTCTGAACAGTTCTTTATTGATAGAGTACCATGTGCATCCAGCTTGTCCCGCTCTGGCTTAGGACACATGTACTTTATAAGCGCACCGAGGAGCCGTGAGTTTAGAATTGTCCGACTTGCACAATTCTCACACTTCTCTCCTCTACGCCCCTGGTTCCTACTCCGTCCGTGAGTAGAACCAAAGGCAAAAAATAAAAGCACCAAAGATCTGTGAATCACTTTGCCTGTCGAGGCCGCAGATTATATCGATTCACTCCTGCTATTGTATGATCCGTGAATAGTGCCCTTGCATTTCCAGTATCAGACTCAGTGTCAGCCTGTGACACAATGATGGGCAGCGATGGGCGTCGTGGCAATGATGTAGTTTCTTTCTCTGGCTTTGGTGCATTCGCGAGAACTGGTGGGCGCCAAAGGGGTGCACGCGTTGTTTCTGCTCGTGTTTGCAATGCAGAGTTTGTGTCGTTTGGCAGTGATGTTGTTTCCGCTGAGCAACGTTGGGGCACTTTTCGCCCTTCCCCCTTACTGGCAGCCTCCTCAGGCTCTGTTTCGAGTTTCACTTCTCGTTTGCGCTTTGTTTCAACTTTCACTTTTCTCTCAGGCTGATGCTGTGGCACTGGACTAGCAACAGTTTCTTTCGTTTCCGAGACCGTTATCTTTTTCTCGTCGTCTGGATCAGGCAAAGTTTTCAGTGACGCTGGGAACCTTTTGGCATGGGTAGCATGGATCCATGCCTTGCGTCCGTCCACTCGGATGGCCGTCTGTGTTGCCAAAAGTACTTGATAGGGGCCGCGCCACATGGGTGCTAATGCTGTCTTCTGTTCAAAGTTTCTGATTAGCACCCAGGTCCCAGGCTCCAGTGAGTGCCCCGGCCCTGTATATCGCATCGGCAACGCCTCCTGCACCTGCTGATGAATCAAACGCAACTTTTGTATTAAAAGTCCACAGTAAGTGCTTAACATAGGATGCTCGACCTCACATATTTTTCTGGGCTGCGGTGCGCACCATCCATTTGCTGGTCTCCCCATTATAATCACATAAGGGGAGAGCCCAGTCTTAGCCTGCACAGACGTGCGCATACACAACAGCGCTAGAGGTAATGCCTCCACCCAACTCAACTTGCTCCCAGCGCAAATTATCGCTATCTTGGACTTCAGGATTCCGTTGTGTCTCTCCACAAGCCCGGCAGAACTGGGATGCCTGGAACTGTGGAATCGCTTCTCTATTTGCAGACCTGCACAGATCTGTAGCACTACTGCGCCCACAAAGTGGGGGCCGTTGTCTGACCACAGGACACGAGGCAACCCAAACCGGGAGAAATACTCCTTCAGCATTACTTTTGCTGTGGACATGGCAGTACAGTCTTTTAGAGGATATGCCTCCACCCACTTGCTGAATGCACAGATTACCACTAACACGTACTTGTAGTTCTGGCACCTTTCCATTTCTATGAAATCAAAATGGACCACCTCAAACGGCATAAAGGGTGGGCCGAAACTACCTGCTGGAGTCACGGTTCCCTTTCCTACATTGTGTTGCAGGCACGTGATACAATTCTGCACTAGCCTTTCTGCATTCTTTTTTATGTGCTCATTCTTCCATACTGTGGATAAATGCTGTACCATTTTCTTTGCGCAAATGTGGGTAGGGCTATGCGCCATTATAACCATTGCAGTTATGTAACAATTTGGCAACATCCAGTTCTTTGTTTTCTTGTCCACCCAACATCCTTCCAAATCTAACTCAGCAGAGCCCTTAGTCCACCCCTGAATCTCTTTGGTCGTGGCCTCAGCCTGCATTTCTTTGACTGTGGCAACTCCATTCTCTATCATACAAGGTACTTCCTCAGTCTGTACTGTCATCATTTTATTCCCCAAATCTGTGGCTGTTTGCTTCGCAATCCTGTCTGCAAACACGTTTCCCTCTCCCACTCTGCATGTTACTTTCTTATGTGCCTCGCACTTTACTATAGCTAGGCGCTTTGGAAACGTGAGCGCAGACAACAATCGCACAATCAAAGGGCCATGCTGAATCCTGGCTCCATGTGATGTCAAGAAACCCCTCTCAGCCCAAAGTCGGCCAAAATTGTGAACCACGCCAAAGGCGTACTGGCTGTCAGTATAAATATTTACGTTCAGATTCTCAGAGAGTTCACAGGCTCGGGTCAGTGCTATTATTTCTGCGGCTTGTGCCGAATTGTAGGGGATCCTTCTGCTCTCTACAACTCTCTTTAGGCTAGTAATTGCATATGCAGCCGTTGATGTGCCATCAGGTAATTTAAAACAAGAGCCATCGCAAAATAACTCCCCATCTGGCTCTTTTTGTGGGATATCGCTCAAATCAATCCTTCCCTTTGTTTCTTCTTCAGTGATCATTAAACAATCATGGGGTGGTGATTCGTTGTCACCAATTTCTGCTATGGGCAGTGGCATTTATTCTGCAGGATTCAATGCGCTACACCTCATAATTTGGATGCGGGGTGCAAACAAGATGAGCTCATATCTTGTCAGTCTAGCTGAGGTGAGGTGTTGCGTCTGCGTCCTATTTAATAGAAAGTCTATAGCATGTGGCACCATTCCTTCCATTTGTTTCACTGACGCAGCAGCCGCTGCGACGGATCGCAAACATCGTGGTAGTGCGCGAGCTACAGGGTCCAACGCGCAAGAAAAATAGCCGCACGGCCTATTTCTTCCACCTTGTTCCTGTGTCAAAACCGCCAATGCACATCCTTCACTCTCACTCACAAATAGTCTGAAGATCTTTTTATAGTTAGGAGTGCCTAAAACTGGCGCAGCACACAATGCAACTTTCAATTGCTCAAACGCTTTCTGACATTCCTCATCCCACTACAAAGGCATCTCTGCATCCTTTTTTGTCAATTTTATCATCGGCTTCACAATCAATGCAAAATTACTGATCCACTGCCGACAATAAGAGGCCATGCCTATTACAGCTCTCACTCCTTTTTGAGTTTTTGGAATAGGCATACTAGAAATACTTTTTATGCGTTCTGGTGTTAATCTTCTCCCTTCTTTCGAAAGTAGGTATCCCAAATAAGACACCTCCTTTTGATTATACTGGAATTTCTTCAAACTTGCCTTATGACCATGGGTCGCTAAATGTGTCAAGAGTAATACAGTACTTTCTTTGCAGATTTCTTTTGTGTCAGCAGCTAATAACAAGTCATCTATGTACTGCAAGAGTACGCATCCTTCGGGTAGTTCTAGCATGTCTAGCTGCTCTTTTAGCGCTCTGCTGTAAATGCTTGGGCTTTCTGTATATCCTTGTGGAATGCGTGTGAATGTGAATGATCGACCTCCTAGAGTGAACGCGAACAGATATCTACTGCTTTTATCCACTGGGATGCTAAAGAATGCGTTCTTCAAATCAACTACACTAAATTCTGCAGTGGCCGGTATCATTGTCAGTAATGTTGTGACATCTGGGACCAAAGGGAATTGTGGGTCTACCACTTTGTGTAAGGCACGCAGATCATTTATGAAACGATAGGGTACTTCATTGCCTCCTTTCTTGTAAACTGGAAGAATCGGGCTGTTGCACGTGCTCCCTGCAATTTCCTCAACCACCCCCAATCTCACCAGGTCCGTAACAATGCTTTTCAATCCCTTCTCACCTTCAACAGAAATTTTATACTGGCGAATTCGTGGTAGTGTTACACCTTCTTTCAAAGTTATTTTTGCTGGCTCTATTTTCAAGCATCCTACATCATTATCATGCAGACAGGTTGGCACTCCACTTAACTCTTCTGGCAACTCTTTTGACATGAATTCCGTCACCGGTGCATCGTGAGGCCACATCGTGAGGAACACCCCGTCTGCCGTACAATGTATGACTGCCCCCAATTTTCTCAACAAATTTAATCCTAGCAAGTTCTCTCCACAATTCTCTGTCAAAAGAAATGGACACTGCTCCATAAATGGTCCTATTGTAATTGGGAAAACTTCAGACATGGGGTTAATTACTGGTGTACCTGCGAACCCTACAGAAACATTCTTCTGCCCCGACAGTGGTATCTCCGGAACCAAGTGGTGGTCTATCGAACACTTCTGTGCCCCTGTATCTACAAGGAAACGGTGCTCCTTATTCCCGACTCTCATTTCTACGTAGGGTCCTCTCTGATTCACGGGAATAGACACTGGTTCCGACCCTTGTCGTGGGCTGTCCTATCGCGAAAATAACACATCGTCCGATGTGTAGTCACCGCTACTGCTATAATACGTGTTTGGTTGTGTATCAAAAATATTTCCATTTCCCCCTCCATGTCCTCCACTCTGATCATTTCTCTGTTGGCCCTGCCCGCCCTGATTTTGGTTCGAAACACTTTGGTTCAATGTCTGGTTCTGTTGTGCTTGGTTTTGGCCATATGATTGGGTTTGAGTACCTCCATTGGTATATCCCTGCTGCTGCTGCATGTTACTTCTGCTTGGGCCGTTCGACCCCTGATGTCCTCTATGAGGCCTTCTCTGACCAAACCCAACTCTATTCTGTAGGTGCGGGCATTGCGCTCGCCAGTGTCCTTTCTCCTTACAGTACGCACATTGATTTAATCCCAATGACACCCCATGCATATTATTCAAATTTCCCCGGCCTTGTGCATTACCTCTACCTCTATTGTATCCAATGACCTGCTGCAGTAACACCCCTACTATCGTTTGCATCGCTTCCTTTCTCATCTCCAATGGGTACCCATTACATATCTCACTTACTTCTTTTACTGACGTTCTTTTGTTCGACATCCATCGCATTGTTTCCCCTACCCATACCTACAATCTTTGTTTATCACCTATCTGTTCCGGTACCGGCAAATGCTTTGTACCACCTGGAAAAACTCTCGCCCATGATTTTTTTATACTCAACCTTGACGCCTCCTTCCTACCTTTCTTAATGAACTCTCTACTATACTCAGGTGTAGCAAACATTTCAGCATATCTGTTTTCCATATCATTTTTTACTTCAATGAGTTTGTGCACATGTTTTCTTACATCCTCATCTCTTTGCTCACTGCGTGCTAACTTATTCAAATCTAACAATCGCTGTGGCGGTAAATTCCCAAGTATCTTTTTCCATTCTCCCACCAAAAATGTCCCCATGCATTCCAACACTACCTGTCTCTCGTCTCTTCTTCGGTACCCATACAATGAGGCCAATGCTGCCGTCTCATCATTTCCTTCTATGTACATTTCTGCCTCTTGTCGTAATTCAATCTTTCTCTCTTTGCTGATTGCGCTTCCAGTTACCCGTCCAAATACTGTTCCTTCAGCCCCGCCTCTCGCCTCTCCAGTCTCAATCTCGACTTCGGGAGGGGCGGATGGTGCTGAATCTGTCTCTAGAGCGGGAGGTGCGGATGGGACAATTGACACAGGTGGCATCCGTGAAGGGCCTTGCTGGGTGCTGGGAAATTGTGTGTCCGCGGTCTGCGCTTGTGGGAGTGCTCGTGCTGTGGGCGGGGCTTGGGTTAACGCTTGCGTGAGGGGAAGTGCTCGGGCTGTGGGAGGGGGTATGAGAGCTATTGGTTGGGCCCGCGCAGTCACTGCTGGCGTGTTTGGTTTCGATTCTGGTTTTGGGCCTCGACCCGTGTTAGTTAACAAATGTTCCATTAATTCATCTGCTATGTGTAGTTCCCGCTGCGGGTATATTCTGTCTATGTTCATCTGGTCCCATCTCCCTTCCCGTCTTAGACTCTCAGTCCACTCCTCCTCTTCCTTCTCTTCTGCTATCTCAAGCTTTGTTTTATGCCTATGTGCATGCTTCTCTCTACTCCTTAGTCGGAGCATCGCTTCCCTCCTCCAATCTTTGACGGTCTCAAAAGCTGCAGGTCGCGCTTTCTTTCTAATCAGCACCCTCTCTAGGTTATCTATCCTCCCCATCTCAAAACTACCATTAATCCACCACTGATGGTCGGGTTGCTTTCTAGTTTGCCTATGCCAAATTTCACAAAATATTATCGCACGCACACCATATTTCGCATACATATCATAAGCCGGCATTCCCCCAGGCGGTGCACTTTGGCCATATTCCAAGGACTGTCTACCGCAGCTGAAAAGCCCTGCTAAAGTGGACAGTACTCCAGGCATGTTTCTTTAACCTTCCCCTTTGGTTATCCACTTTTACCTGGACGTTTGAGTTTGCAAAATCAACACTCTACCAAAAATCAGGTTTCTCTTTGAATCGGGGAATGACTCACCTGATAAAACAAGTCACCTGTTCTAACGCAACCTCTCCCCACGTCGTGCCTGCGCTTCTCTGGCTTCTGCCTTGTCTCGGGACCCTCGCCTCCTTTGCCCTCTGGCCCGGTACATCGATCAGGGATCAGATGTGTGCAGATCTGCGGAAGGAATCTCTCCTCACTTCTAAAGGGTGCCCCGTACACTTCTTGATCCCGGCTCGACCGTCCCGTCCTCGCCGTTCTTCCGCCTTTACTCCGTTACAACGTATACGATGGGGCAAGTGGGGGAGGGTCCCTATTCGGGCGCCATCTTGAAAGGGGCCCCTAGGGGTCCCTCGTGCTATGGAAACAAGGCAATGACCACACACGAAAAGATGCGCCAGACACGAGGTTTCAAATTCCCAATGCTAGGGTTTATTGCAAGCAAAAGATAGTATCAATTGGCCAATTCTGATCTCAAGCCCCGCGACGTGAGTTTCCTAGACCTCGAGGGACGCAAGAGAGCGAATTACGTACATCAGTTACATATATACAAAATGCATATCATACAATCAGCAAAGTCATGTTCAACACCCCTCTGTATTAAGTGCCTTTGAACTCGGGATGACGATGGACATATCCGACGAGCATGACGATTATAATGCTTTCGATGTCTATTCTAGTAACAATGTGCAATTTAGAAAGTGCGGAGGCATCTTTTAGAACACGGTGGTTCTGTTCTTGGAAGCAATCTATACACAGGGGAAGAGCCACATTCCAAGCTTTGCTATCTACCCTTTAGCCGACACGTTCTAAAGGGTTTTGCGAGGGGGGGCCGTAAGAGAAGCATAATTCAGGCCTTTAACTGTATTATTCTAACATATTCTACCAGTACGAGACTGACTGGCACCTGTGAAGTGATTAAATGCCCTGCAGCTTCCTCCCAAGGCTACAGAGAGGGAGCGTGGGCATTCCTCTCTGGGCTACTCATGAGGAGTTTCAGCAAACTCTTCAGTCCCGCAACCTTGTCCTTTCATATTCAGACAACAATGTTAACAGTTGAGCAGAGAAAGCAGAATCCACAAGAATTGCAAGTTGCAAAGCAGTTTTTAGACAAAAAGCAATGAGCAATGGTTAACAAGCAAAATGGCGATTCTTACTACATTTAAAATGGGCGCTCGTCGGTCAAGCATAGCAGTTCATATTTCTCCAATTTGGTGCATAAGACGGTTGGCCCACGGCCATCAAGTTACGTCTATCATTCAAATGAAGGGTATTCATTTTTCCAGATTGACAGGGGGGCTAGGGGTACCCTGCAAATCCCAGCCACGTCCCCTACCGCACCCACCAAGGCCACCTCTTGACGCTTGGCCACCTTTGCCACCCTTACCACTTGGTCGCCTCCCAACCATGGCACTGATGTTGTTGTGTGTATGGGAGTTGCAGTAAACTATTGTCCTGGGCAATTGGGGGTCAAAGGGGTAGGGTACTAGATGGAATTCGTACCCTAGTGCTCTAGCAAGGCTGTATGTGACCCCTGGGGAAAGATGACGGGTCACGCAACACACAGGCACCCCAAAAACAGAAAATAACGTGCACACAACCCCTCGTAGGCCACGTGCGTGGAAAAATGAACCCCCACTACGCTGTGGCACCCAGAAACACAAAAATGAGCGTACGCATGTTACACGCAGCCTACAATGACCTGGTATGCGACACACGGGGCAAGCACAGTTGGTAAATACGTGCGCGACTCACCGTCTGCCTGGAAAATGAGCGTGAAAAATACGCGCGTGTGCGCGTTGGCAACACCCCCGCCAAAAGAAGAATTCTACACTGTCTGAGGAGACAGGACAAAAGAAGAAGTGAACGCTGTTTGAGGAAACAGGCCCAACAGAAAATCAGAAAAAAGCTGTCAGAGGTATCAGCTGTCAGGGAGTATGAACTAGAAACGCTGTGAAGTAAATCGCGTGTGAACCGACAAGAAGTACAGAATTCACCCACTCGCTCTTCACGAAAAGCACGTACAAGGAAATGACGTCCTACACGCACCTTTTGAACCGGCCCACACGTCCAACGTCACTTCCGCGTATATGCGCTAAGGCCCTAACCTCCAATTTCATGAGCTGACACTCAGACATGCGCTAAGGGCCTTTCGTCCAATGAAATTGCGTCCGTGTGCTGACACGCTTACGCGCTAAGGGCCTTTCCTCAAGTTACACGCTGACGTGCTAGATTTTCACGTGCCAAATCACTCCGTATCAAGCTGGCCACACGTACGCACACGGAAGACCACGTTCCTGCCCAGAAGGCCGAATTACTGCCCCCCAGAGCCCCGAGCATGCTCCCAGCTGCCATCTGCTGCTGCCTGATTGCCTGCTGCCCACGTGCCCTGCCATTTGCTGCCTGCACGTCAGCCCGGGGTGCTGTTGCTGTGACCACCCCTGCTGGAACCGAAGACTCCCGACTTCTATTCCATCGCTCCACAGCCCAGCCCCAGGACCCAGTTGCCCACCCACACCTGCCTCTGAGGTTTCCATGTTGGGCACTTCACCATCTGGCACCACTGGCAACCCCCAGCCAGAGAGGCAGAGGGCCACCAGCTTCACTGCCACCGAAGTTGGTGTCCTGGTGGAGCAAGTCCTGGGGCAGTATGATGCCCTCTTCGGAAGGTCGGCCGCTGACAAGGAAGGACGGACTCAGATCTGGACGGACATCTTGACTGCCATCAACGCGGAGGGGGTGGCAGTCCGCGACTTCCAACATGTCAAGAAGCGCTGGGAGGACTTCAGGTCCAGGACCCTCAACAGGGCCCGGTGCCTCTTGAAGGCAGCGGATGTTAAGGGGCGCCGTGGTCACCTGTCGGAACATCAGATGAGGGTCCTGGAACGCATACGCCCAGCGCTCCATGTCCAGGTCCTTGAGAGGCAGACCCGTCTGGAGTCGAGCGGTAAGTGTACATGCATACTGATTGGAAGCTGTGCGTGTGGTGGTGTGCCAGTAGTGTGCAGGTTGTACATGTGGCTTTGTAGGGCCATGTATTGATGTGTATGTACAGGGCTGTGAGGCTGACACATGCAAGTCCTTTCGTGTGTGTGGGTAAGCATGCAGGCCAAATGCAGATGTGTGAGCACACATGTTTTGATTACTGTGTATGGAAGTTGGCATGGTTGTGGTGTCACACATGGATGTTGGTTCCAGCTGCATGTATCTGCACTGGGTACAAGTGCATGTGTGTGTATTTGACATGGGTGCAACAGTGATGCAACATGGATGCATGCCAGACTGATATGTAGAAGACTGATTGCCAGATGTGACATGAATGCCAATCTCATCACTGCGACAGTTAGCGGAGGTGTACACATGCATGTATTTGTGGTGGCGTGTGTGCATCTCTAGTGCACTCCCTGTGTTTCATGTGATGTCTGGCTCACCTTTGGCTGCTCCTGCTGTATGTATGTGTATGGATGGTGCTGGCTGTTGCAATATGGCTGTGGAATAGCTCATGTGTGTGAGTTGCAATGACATGTGTGTTGGGGATTGTGATGCCATGTCTGAAGTTTGAGAATGCCACTCATGTACAACTGTCATGTGTGTATGAGTCCATTTTACAGTGCCCTGATGCCTGTCTCCTATCTCTCCCTGTCTTCAGCGTCAACTGATGAAGAGGGCGGAGAAGGTGCTGTGGACCACAGCGGCAGGGATCGCACCGCCAGCCGGAGACGCAAGGCCCGGCTCCCCTCCCAGGTTGTCATCTCGTCGGGGAGTGAGGAGTCTGGTGCCGCATCCCAGGTTGCAGCTGCCGAGGGGAGGTCCAAGAGGCAGAGGTTGGAGTTGGACTCCTCGGCAGCCGAAGGGGCACCTGAGACCCCACAGGGCCCAACGGAGGAAGATGGCACGGAGTCATCCAGGTTGTTGGGGGGTTTGGTGAAGGAGGAGGCCGTGCAAGGGACAGAGACGGAGTCTGGAGGTGGGGATTCCACTGGTGCTAGTGGTGCAGTGCAGGGGCAGGGACAGGAGGCAGCACAGGCCGCCGCGGAGGTGCCTGTGTGTAATCCTGTCCCCGATCCTGTGACTGCATCATCTTGCACCAGCAGGGATACCTACGTCCAGACCCGGTCTCAGGGAGGGGATTGGCTTACACCAACTGGCCTTCCTCTCCCTGTGGATGTGGCTACCCAGCACCGGGTTGAGCCTGTCCTGGGTGGGCTGGTGTTGCGTCAACGTGCATTGCGAGCTGACCTGCAGTCTTTTCATGAGGAGACTGCACGTCTTCTCGCATGGCTCGTTGACCGTGTTGACCCACTGGGACAGCTCACCATGGACGGATTCCTCCGTTTTGTGGACCTTGTTCCGACCCCCTCCTCAACTGAATCCCCTATGCGCCAGTCTTCCTCCGTGCCATCTTTCCACCCATGTGTCACCTGGGTGCCCTGTGGAGCTGCCTCTGACCCTGCGGCCAGGCTGGTGGAGGACACATCCCTGCCACAGTCGGGAGTCGGACGTCCAGCAGTGGTGGGCACCTCAACAACTGCACCCCAGCTGGAGGAGGATGTGCAGGCAGCAGGTGCCAGGGCACAGCAGCAGCAGCAACAAGGTGGGAGCCATGATGGCTCGGGGCCTTCATCATCGGAGGGGCAGGCATCGGCCGGAGGGCAGGAGGACCCTGGACGGGAAGTGTCTTCCGTGTGGCAGCGGTTGGGCCATGGGATAGATGCGGAGCGGCAGCGGGCGGAAGAGGCACGGCTCACGATGGTCAGGGCGGAGAACTCCATGCGTAGGGCCCTGAGGCGGGTCGAGTGCCTGAAGGCCATTCGCAGGGACCTGAAGTTCCAGATGTCATCGTCCCTGCGAACCCTCAGGGCCATGGAAGAGGACCGCCTCCGGGAGATTGAGCAGGAGTTCGATGATGCCCTGGCCCGGAACATCAACATGTGAGCCGTTGGACTTGCTCGCTGCCCTTGTAAATAGTTAGATACTGTTAGGTTTCCTTTGCTTTTTTCTTTATTTTGGTTGCGCTTGGACAATGCACTACCTTTCTGTATATAGTTTTTCATTAGGTAGTATTTTTGATAGATTTCATTTCTTCAGTTGGGATCATGGACCTTGGATTGTTCTTCTGTATATAGTTCACTATTGGATTAATCTTTTTTATTATTTTATTTACCCATGGAGCAATGGTTTTCTGAACTGTGACTTTGGACACCTTTCCTTTGGATTATGATTTGTTGTTTTTCATTATTTTACAGACATGCAGCTTTTCGTTTTTAATTCCCATTGTCGTTTGTTTGTTTTTAATTCCATTCATGTTGCTTTTAACCCATTTATTTCTTAATACTTCGATGTGTGGCATTATCTCATTGGTTTCATGTGTGTCATGATATGGGTTTTGACATTCACTTGCACCCATTGTGTGTGTGTGACGGACATGTGTTCATTTACATACTTGCCATTGGGGTTGTATCATGAAATTGGCATTTCTATGTGGGTGGATGCAATACTTGGGTGGGTCTTTGGCATGCGGAGGCTGCCCATAAGGGCCAGGGATCTAGATTGTGATGACGTGTTGGCTGGGGGACATGTGTCGGGGCTTGCTGGCAGGTGCCCTGCACTGCTGGGGGTGGGGATGCTGGGGGACATGAGTGGGACATGAGTGGGGGCCTGCTGGCAGGTGCCACACACTGCAGGGGTGTGGGGGTGCAAGGGGACATGAGTGGGGGCCTGCTGGCAGGTGCCCTGCACTGCTGGGGGGTGGGGGTGCAAGGGGACATGAGTGGGACATGAGTGGGGGCCTGCTGGCAGGTGCCCCACACTGCTGGGTGGTGGGGGTGCAAGGGGACATGAGTGGGGGCATGCTGGCAGGTGCCCCACACTGATGGGGTGTGGGGGTGCAAGGGGACATGAGGGGGACATGAGTGGGACATGAGTGGGGGCCTGTTGGCAGGTGACCCTCAGTGCTGGGGGGTGGGGGTGCAAGGGGACATGAGTGGGGGCCTGCTGGCAGGTGCCCGGCACTGCTGGGGGGTGGGGGTGCTGGGGGAGATGAGTGTGTGCCTGCTGGCAGGTGCCCTGCACTGCTTTGTGGTGGGTGTGCAAGGGGGTAATGCGTTGGAGATCACTAGTGCAAGGTGACATGTGGTTTGGCTGGGGGGCATGCCCATGGTGGATGGGCTGCCTGCAGGACATGACCAGGGGTGAAGGGTAGTCCCCTGTGGTGTGGTCTGCCTGCAGGGGCCGTGGAGGGTGTAGACGGAGCACCTGGGAGGACCCACACTGCCAATTCACGTGTAGGACTCCCCTGCACCCCCGAAATACATGTACCCCACTCGCACAGGGCCTATCGCACGTGAAACTTGCCCGCACCCCAGTAATACACGTACCCTGCTGAAATCGTGTGTGGAACTTCCCGCGCACCCCAGTAATACACGCACCCTGCTGAAATCGCGTGTGGAACTTCCCGCACACCCCAGTAATACACGCACACTGCTGAAATCGCGTGTGGAACTTCCCGCGCACCTCAGTAATACAGGTACCCTGCTGTGATCGCGTGTTACACTTCCACGCACCCCAGAAATGCATGTACCCTGCTGTAATCGCGTGTGGAACTTCCCGCGCACCCCAGTAATACAGGTACCCTGCTGAAATCGTGTGTGAAACTTCCCCGCGCCCAAGAAATACACGTACCCTGCTGGAATCGCGTGTGGGACTTCCCGCGCACCCCAGTAATACAGGTACCCTGCTGTGATCGCGTGTTACACTTCCACGCACCCCAGAAATACACGTACCCTGCTGTAATCGCGGGTGAAACTTCCCCGCACCCCAGAAATACACATACCCTGCTGGAATCGCATGTGGGACTTCCCGCGCACCCCTGTATTATACGTACATTGCTGTAATTGGGGTTTGAACTTCCCCGCACCCCAGAAATACACGTACCCTGCTGAAATCGCATGTGTAACTTCCCGCGCACCACTGTAATACACATGCCCTGCTGAAATTGCATGTCAAACTTCCCCGCACCCCAGAAATGCACGTACCCTGCTGAAATCGCGTGTGTAACTTCCTGTGCACACCAGTAAGACACCTACCCTGCTGAAATTGCGTGTTAAACTTCCCTGCACCTCAGAAATACACGTACCCTGCTGAAATCGCGTGTGTAACTTCCCGCGCACCCCAGTAATATAGGTACCCTGCTGAAATCACGTGTAAAAGTTCCCCGCACCCCAGAAATACACGTACCCTGCTGAAATCTCGTGTGGAACTTCCCAAGCACCCCAGTAATACTGGTACCCTGCTGAAATCGCGTGTAAAAATTCCCCGAACCCCAGAAATACACGTATCCTGCTGAAATCGCGTGTGGAACTTTCTGCGCACCCCTGTAATACACGTAACCTGCTGTAATCGCGTGTTGAACTTCCCCACACCCCAGAAATACACGTACCCTGCTGAAATTGCGTGTGGAACTTCCCACGCACCCCAGTAATACACGTTCCCCGCTCGCCATTCGCTGTTTGGCAGCCCTGTATACTGGTCCAAGTTTAGCGCAGCCCTTTGCGATGAATTGGGAATTTTGAAGGCTTTTCCTTGCGCGAGGGCGTTCTTGGGGGCGTAACTGGCGCAGCTGCAGGGTCGCTGCGCCACTCTTCGACACGGCTGGTTTGTGCGTGGATATCGATTTTAGCGCACGCGGCTGGCGCAGACATTCGCACGCGCACACTGTGCACCAGCCGCGTGCGCCACTTTTGTGCAAAATTCTATGAATTATTATTATTATTTTTATTTATTTTAGCATTTGTAAAGCGCACTACAGCCCACAGGCAATGAGGCGCTATAAGGATACTTTAAGAAGGCTTGCTTGAGGGTTACAGTAAGCGGCACCACATGGTATATATAAATACATTCGCTTAGGTGCATTCGCATGGTTACATAGGATACACTTGGGACGTTACAGTTGGTTACTAACAATCTAGTCTAGGTAGCAGGTGGTAACACAGAAATTCTCCTATACAAGGTGATACAGTAGAAGTGCATACCTAGAATGACGGGGTCTTAGATGAAGAGGTTGGTTTTTAGGGCCTTGCGGAAGGCCGTGTGTGAGTCGATTGATCTAATCTGAGCAGGGAGGTTGTTCCACAAGGTTGCCGCCATAGTAGGGAAGCTGGTGTCTCCTGCGCGCACTCTGCGTGTGTGCGGGACAGTGATGCGGTTGGCATAGGCTGCCCTTGAAGGTCTGGCGACTCTTTGTCTGGTTATCCTTTGGGTCAGATAGGGACGGGCTAGGTCGTGAAGACACTTATGTGTAAGGGCCAGGGTTTTGAAGACCACCCTTTCCTTGATGGGAAGCCAGTGTACCTCCCTTCTGATCCCTGAGATGTGGTCTCATAGTGTGGATAGATGGGGACCCTGACAGTCCCCATCTATCCAGAGGAGAATCTCTGTGTCACTGCGGGCATCCGAGAAAGATTTAAGATTAAGGGAATGGATGCGCTTCGATAGTGCTATCAAAAAGAATCAGAGACAGGGGGAATACCGAGGAACGCCACAAACCAGTGGAAAACGATTCAAAGTGAATGGAGGGATTATGATTAGAAAAAGCCTTTCTATTTTCTTTGTTATTTCCAATTCCTGGACGAAGTGGAAACTTGAAATGGTGCATTGTGATGGAAGTTGAAAAATACCCCTCCTTTTCTGAAATAAAATGTCTATTTTTATTTCAAACAAGACAGTTTCCAAGAGATTGCAAACAGACCACTCATGTTTTAAAAAAATATTATATGTAATGACGATTTTACACACCAGTGACACAAAGTCATGTAAACGCCAGAAGTGTGCTATAAAAATGTAACATAATGTAACATCATTGGCCTGATTTACAAAAGCGTTTTACAATGGCACAATCACATTGAAAACCGCTTGGTAAATCAAGGCCGATTTGTCTTTGAGGTTTTGCGTTGTACACGGGAGTTTGTAGTTCAAAAAAGAAGTAGGAGGTGCACAAATAGATCTTCCCGAGGAAAGCAGGGAAAAGTAAAGCAATCTTAATTTCCCATACAACAAGGATGTGTCTGTTTGTTGTGGAAGGGGAGGTAGACACCAACCATGAAAATACCATGGTTCACAACAGGTAAACCGGCCTTGTATGCTCCAAGAGGCAGTTCAGCTAGTTGTGGGCACTATAAGTCAATACTATACAAAGAACAATACTCTATCCCATTAGCCAATATACAAGTGAGGTTTCTGCTACAGCACAAGCCAATCCGAATCACTTATAGTTGATTACAAATGTGGCATTGCAAATAAGGCACAGTGAGGAAGTAATTTGCCCAGAATCACATAGGTTTGTCAAGTGGGTCAAGTGGGCGAGCTAGGATTTTAGACAAAACAGGAAGTGGCATCACATAGACACTACAAAAAATAAGGGGACGATAGTACTGTAATGTGATATACATTTCATAAAAGAATGGATCACCATATGTATAGTTAATATCAGTGTGTATAGGCCCATATTACCAAATTACTGTGAATGTAAGCAGACGTCCAAGGCCAAAAGCGCTTTATATAAAACACATGTACATACAATATCACCCAACCTGTGTTGATACTCAGCCTTTCATCCTTCTGAGTGTGATAAATGATAAATATTGGTACTCATTTATCAACCTCAGAAGGATGAAAGGCTGAGTTGACCGTGGCAAGATTCGAACCTGCAGATCACACAACTGTGGGATGTTTTAACCCACTAGGCTCTGCCCTGCGACATCCCGGTGTGCGGGTGGCACCAGAATCAGCAAAATGGCTGAGAAAGCCCTATGCGTGCCAAAACCTATGAAAAATTGCACTTTGAAACCGGAAAAGATGGCTGCCAGATCTACTTTGCCTGTTGTCAGTGGTGGAAGGAGACCACACTGCTGAAACATGCCACTGGGCTGCCTACCGAGGAAAAATGGAAACTGCAGGAAAGGCAGTGCTTTATTGCAAGAAACCCAGAAATTGCTCTTAAACCCCTTTTTCTTGGTTGCTGAAAATACAGAATGCCAGTCCAAAACATCCAAAAACACTGAATATCTTTGCTGGGTTTTACCCGCCAATTCATTTAAGGAATCAATATGAACCCACAGTGTCAGGAAAAGTGGAATCTATCATTAAAATATCCACAGTCCTGGGAGGGTAGCTCAGCGGCAACGTGCTCGTCTTGGAAGCAAGACGACACGAAGCAACGCAGGTTCGATCCCCAGGTCTGCGCTTAAAAACCTCTGGGTATTTAAGCGCGTTATATAATACGCAACTAAGACAAAAAAAAAAACAATTACGCAAAAAAAACAAATTAATTCTTGTAACAGCGCCTTGATGCCCGTGGGCTGTCTGAGCGCTTTAAAAATAAAAAAAGTAAAAAGTGTACTTGCTTGTGAAAATCTGTCAAAATATGGGCGCAGTACCAGCGGGCACCTGTGACTGTTTCAAAAGCCTGCATTTAAAGTACAAATTTGCACCATTAAGATCTAATGTCTTAAATCTAAGTGACCTGTCATTAAGAGGAACTTAGGTTCTAACTATTTAATCTCCATGATTTAGCGACTGAATCAGAGTTCTAGCTGCTTGATTAAAAATTGCAAGTTTTATTTTAAATTAAGAAAAATGTTATAAATTGACAGTGAATTTAGCTGAACTCAAAGTCACCAAACCAGTTTTCCCCAGCTTTCCCCTAACAAATGGCATCTCCCCTGCTTCCCACAAAGGCCAGGAACTTACACCTTTGTGTTGAGTAAATCAGGGGAGGAGATTTTGGGCTGCTGCTCCTGGGAGAGACAATGAACCTTCCTTGGCTGAAAGGATATGCAGATTGTAAGTGTCAACAGTGGCCTCTGCCAGAGGAAGAGGGCGGAGATTGCTCTTGAGCTAAAGAAACCTTTAGAGGCGTGGATAGACATTTTTGTTGATTCTCAATGGACAGAAAGCCTATTTTTGGAAAAGACTGATGCAAGTTTGTAAAAATTAGAGAACTAACAGCATTGTGAATTTGATTTTTTTGTGCACATTTTAAAGGAGCCAGAACTCTGTGCGATATTCTGAGAAGGCACAGTGAAAATTCTGGTTTTGTAGCAATTGTATTCATGTCAGAAGCACGAAACTTCATACAATTATGCCCCGATATCATGCGCACATATGTACAAAATATTGGACAAATCAGATGTTGTGTCCCGGATAAAAAGTGTGAAAATTGTCAAATCCAGACCCAAGACCTCACAGCTACGGGGCTTGGAAGAATATTTGCTCCACACAATATGTGATCTATGTATGTTATTGGTATAAAGATTGTACACATGTAAAGGTGTATTATATCAAAAAGAGATTTTATGTGCAAAAGGCAAAGGGCAGGACGTTTAGCCTCATAAACTACATCATCATGGTGACACACTGTTTTCTCCTCCAATCAAGGCAAAGAGCAAACTTTAGTCAATAGACTATCTAGGGGGTGCACCTAGGATAATTCAGCATACCCACCCCTTTATGAAACACATGAATAGAGACAGCTGAGGACCTAGAAAAAGAGACTGATCCAACCACCATCCCGATTTCAGTGAAGCACTTTGAAGGAGATACATCGATACTCCTTGTTCCAGACCCCAAAACCTTTGCAAGCAGAAAGGCTCAGAGCATAGCTGAACCACTTTCAGTTGGGGCTAACTTCCAGAACCCATCCCTCAGATTAAAGGGGAAATCAAGAAGCAGCCAGGCTGTGCTGTAACGGCTTGCCTGCCAAAGAATCATCTTCATAACCAGAAGGGCAGATTAAACCCCGTCTGATGCCGTGCTGTGCAAACCAGAGAGCCATTGCAGATCCAGTCCAGTCCTGCCGTGCGGTGTCCAGAGGGCCTTGCTGATCACTTACCCGGCCAATCCGGTGTGCCCAGCAGTCTGTCCCAGAAATCTTTCACCAGAATCCCTGACGGTTCCTTTCAAAACATTATTAGTGAGTATCCATAGTATAGGATTGTCACTACCCTGTGTACTGTCCATAGTCATCCCTATCCATATCAAATCTATCTTATATCCAGAACTGTATTGTTAGAAATCCTTTTTGTCTTGCCTGAACTCTCTCTCTTATCCCATAGTCCTTCTGCAATAATATTGTTAAAATCATCTTTGCGTTTATATATTCATCTGAAGAAGGCAAGCGTCTCAGCAGGCAAAAACCTGATCGGTGACGTCCTGGCTGTGCTGTCGTGTAGTTTGTTTCTTCATAATCCATCCCTAGTGTAAAGGAACTTTGTTTGTATTTTAAAAGCGCATCCTTGTTTTTCAATTTTGCCGCTTTCTGAAAAAACAACCTCCACAAAAACGTCCATAACTTCTTCATATTTCATGGTAGAAAGGAAATTCAAGTGTCTACTTGAAGCTAACATCCTAAGCTTTCCAAAGAACTCATCTCATCTCCTTATATTTTTTCCGCAATTGCACTTACTGCACACGGAACGGTTTGCCGCAAATTTTTCGTTTGGTAAAAATCTATAACGTGTAAAATAGCTTTTCATTGCACCCGACCTAAAAATTAAGTTTTCTACTTGATTATTACTCTTAAATCATTGCTAGTGTTTGTCTGATACCATACAACGTAGCTCCCATTAGTATTTAAACAATTTCAGTGAATTAAAACCATTTTCAGTGTTTTCCTCATTCATTCAAAGCCAACTTTAAAACCATTTTTGACAGTTTGCCAATCATTCCTGTTTCCCTCTTGTGTTTGCTGGGGGAGGGGGGGAATTGGGATTTATACATTTGTTGAATTCTGCATTCCTGAAACCTGTTGTTTCTCCTTCTATCTCTTCATATTGCATATTGGGGGGATTGAGGGATGTGCAGGGGGAAATAGTAATCACATTGCCATTTGATTGAACACACACAAAAGTATTATTTCTGTGCTGCATTATTTTTTCCCATCATTACTCCTTGTGATTAAAGAGATTGTTTAATATGACCTCATGCCATTGGTGATCATTGTGTACCCAATTAAAATAGTGTGATATATATAGTGAAATATAAAATAAATATTTTAACTTTGCAAACCAGACTGATTCCTGGTTCAGTGTGACCGGGGGGGTTAAAAGAGAGTGGCGTCATATAAGTGGTACATTGTTCAGAATAAAAGAACTTATAGACACAAATAAATAATTAAGGGTTTCAGTTGTGCATCCCATGCTAGGCATTGATTTAGGTGAAGTGCTGGATTGAAATCACTTACAAGATTGGGGGCTCAATGCCGGGATTTTTGAATTAGACATTCCACTTGTGACAGTCTAATACAGCGTGCTAACTAACGGGGTACATAAACCCTGTTGGGCTACCATTCTGTGTTACACTGTAAAAAGCACCCCTCAATAGAAACACTCCAAGGAAGTTGGTCTGTTTTGCAAAAATAAAATAACTCCTGTAAGTCAGAAAGTAAATTCATATTTCCGGAATTGCGACCTTGGTAGAAATCAATATGGCAAAATAACACCTATTGCACAAACTATTTGTCAGGGGTGAATGGATAGAGCAGGATCAGAAGGTGTGGTTGCAGGAAATTAAAGAACAGGCCACTTGCAACAGGATTAAATATGTGGCAAGATCAGGGTCCATTACATATGGCACTGTGTGAACTATATATGGCCCCTAAGGTAAAAGAAGAGCAAGTAAGATTGTCAAAATATCTGTACCTCCACATGGGAGCAATACAGCACACATGTGCCAAGAACCTAGATCTGGCAAACAAGCAATTACAATCATTAGACAAAGCCCAAACTGATTTGGACTCTGCAGAGCAATGGCTACAAAAGAGCCATGAATCAGAAAATGAAAGCAGGCAGTACCTGATCAAAATAAAAGAAGATATGGATATCCTGCAGCAGGAGAAGGTAGAGCAGGATACCAAAGTACTGGTGCTGCAGAAGGAGTGCCAAGAAAGTTTGGACTCTCTACTGCAGAGCCAGAAAAAGATGGAACAACAAATACATTTTAATAGAGCATGTAGTCACCCTGCAAAACCGCCTAGACCAAGAAAAAGAAGAAAACTATAAATGAATCCTCAAATACCTGGTGTAATAAACTGTAATATAACAGTGGTGAAACAATACATTTCAGTGGTGATGACAAGGAACGAAACCTTAGAGTGGACTAACCCACAGAGAAGACCTCTTGGACCCACTTGTAACTGGATTCCAGGTAAGATTCAGCTGATTTGAATCCCACTGGGCTCTCCCTCCTCCCCTGTGGCAAAAGCCCCGGAAACAGAGAAAAATCCCAGGGAAACCCTCGATGGGAAGAAAACCTTGCGCGTCTGCTCACTCATCAGCCTTCTGATGTCTTCTAGCAGTAGCACCTCAATGTAGGTTTACATCGTCTTGTCTAATATCAGAAAATGAATGAGACACATTAGGCAATGGTAGGTTTTAACTCGACAGAGAAATAAATGAGGAGAGGGAAGCAAGATGGAGCAAACACCTGTAGCGGGCTGGGCAGTGGTTATACCAAAGATAGGAGGTTCTGCTTTTCAGAATGCTTCACTACATAGAAAGAAGAGGTTAATATGGGCAGAGAGAGGAAGCAGAAGTAAGTGTACCTCAGACAACAAGAAGTACCTGTGAGAAGGATCGGGCTGTCTGCTGAACAGTGGTTTAGCGAACTAGTCTACTGTTTGTCAGAAGTTGCGGAAGTAAGATATTGGCTTGAGGAAGAAAGAAAGTTATGTTAGAACTAATCTCTCCATAAAATGGTAAAATAGAATGAGCCAGCCCTGCCCTAGTACCTCAGATGTGACCGAGGGATGTTCTTGTTCGAAGTTCCGAGAAAACCAGGAAGTTTCCCTTGAGGGCGAGTGCGTTCGTTCTGCTGATGGGCTTACAGCGGTACCGGTCCTATGGCAGGGGAATGAGGATAGCTGACACGGGAAATAGAAGATAAAGGTCAATAGACACAATAGTATAGCAAGGACAGATAGACAAAGCCTAGATCCGAACTTACGTAGCGTTGATATGCTGGAGAAGCAACTCGCCTGCTTTCTGTAAAGTGAGACTGATATGCGGCGTTCGGTTGAGAGGGAGGAGTCAAGTTGCTGTGTGAATACAAAACAGCTAGACTGCAACAAACAGATGTAGCCGCCATCTTCGGAGTAAAAATGGACGCTGCATACCTCTGGACCCAACGGTACCAGAGCGACCAGCGCTTCCTAAGGGGCGTGACACCTGGACAGCCAGGCAGAATTTGATGAAGAGCGCCAGAAAGCTTGTGCGCTCCAAAAGCAAAGGGACGACCTGGCTACACAGAGGGGTAGTCTCATTCAGGAAAGGGACACCTTAGGCCAGGAGGTCAGTTATTTGAAAGATAAGATGGAAGAAAATCACCTCGCCCTCCAGGGACTGGGTGAGCTCCAAAAAGATTATACAAAACTGTTAGTGCACTCCAGGAGGATGGAAGATGCTCTGGCAAAGAGTGACCAGGCCAGTAAGGACAGGAATCAGGAGGTAACCCTCCTGCAGCAAAAATTGGCCCAATATTCCAAAGTTACACAGGAAGCACAGAAAGACAATGCGGCTCTCTGTGAGAAAAATGATAGGCGCCACAGACAGGTAGCTATGCAAGAACAACTGATCAAGACTAGAAAGGCCTTGATAGAGGAACAGAAAGGTCAGGTTCTTGCATGGCAACAGGGAGCAGGGGCTGAGAGAGATGAGGTCTGCTGGGAAAGGGAAACACCTGAGCATAACCTCAGGAACCCTAGTACCAGAGGCTTTCATCTCGTCAACCCCATGGACCCTGCCAACCCCATGTCCATTGGTGCACATGAGCCAAGGGCCACGGGGATGGCAGTCTTCAATCCAATGAGGAATATGGGGCTCATAGATCAGCACCTCCCAGGAATGGATGGGCGGGCATCTGGGTATGGGTTCCCATGCGCTAGGGCCATATTCTCTGATTAGGGAGACTCCAATGGGGGGAGGGTCAGAGAAATGAATCCTCAAAAATACCATCTACCCAGGGACCAGGTGGTAATATTTAGTGGGGAACTCCATGTGAGTAGGCCCACTAAGAGCATCCTGAAAACCTCTGCCCAGCTAGGACAGTGGGGTGGGTACTCAGCAAATTCTGGGAGCAAGGAGGAATCAGAAGACTCCTCTGAGCGCCACAGGACTCAAGAAACTAGGCCCCCACATTCTGCCAGCCATGCCCAAGCTCACAGAATCCGGGAGAGCCTAGAAGACCAGACAGGCACCTCTGGTAGCAGTGCCTCTGAGTCAGAGGATGAGTGGACCAGGGTCACCCGAACCAAAAAAGCCTGCAAGGTCAAGAGGGCCTTGCTCAAGGATCCCCTAAAACAAATAAAGGCCATTAGGAGCATCATCACGCCCTATCATAAAAATGCGAAATATTCGGTTTGGGAGCACCTTGAGCTCTTTGAACAAATGATGGAGACTTTCCATTTGAATGACAGCCAAAGCTATATTCAATATGTAAAGTGGACCTTCTCTCCCAAGTGCTGCAGCTTCTTTGCGGGGCTAGAGGATCATAATCATTCCAGATGGTCCAGCCATAGGGCGGCCATCTTGAAACATTTTTCTGTTCACAGGAATCCTCAGGAGGCTCGCAAGGCAGCCTATAACTTGCAATGTGGGGAAGATCAGGCCCCACAAGAATTTGTTCAAGAGCTGAAACGTGCCTTTGCACAGAGTGCGCACTGACAGAAAAGAGTTTGTAAATACTTTCTTCCATGCTCTCCCCAAGTACATCATAACCCAGCTAGTGAGAGACTTTCTCGAGAAAAGATCACTAGACTGGGTCATTGGACAAACCACGTGCATTTATGAGGTGCAAAAGCCGTTGGAAAATAAAAATAGTAGTAAAAGCCCCAAAACAACCATCACCCCTGCTGCTGCTAAGGTGGCAGCAGTGAAGGTTGCCCCCATTGTAGATCTGGAGATGGGGGGCCTAAAAAGCTTTCCGCACAGAATCCAAACAACCCCAAACTCAGAAGGCCCTCAGGCCAATCACAAACAGGGAGCCAGGGAGGCAACCCCACAAACGGGACACCTAAGTCCCCTGACTACATCAGCACACGCTACAAGGGAAATAGACCCATCCTGGGTTATGTATGGACTCCTCCAGCCCAAGGGGGGGAGATCCAACCAAACAGCAGCTAACCCAGGGAACTTCTCTCCTCACTTTCCCCAGGAGGGCAGTAATCCCCCAAATACCGGACAGAACTTCTTCCCAAGGTACCCCCAAAATTTCAACCCCCCAAAACAATCCATCCTTCTTTCCCCAATTCAATTTACTGAGCCCAGACAACCCAATCGGGAGAGGGGAGGCCAAGGGTGGAGGGGCACCCAAACTTTCCTAACCCGGGGTATTTTGGGAGAAGGGATAGCTACCCTTCCCGGCATCAGCCCAGGGGAGACATGAGGGCACCGCACCAGCCAGAGCGGGTGTCCCAACTAGGGCACCAGGTCCAGAACATGCACAGGATCTGAGTCGCATTCTGAGGGCTCAACAGAACCCTCAGATGAGCATGACGGCGCAGAATGCCTCAAATCCAGGACCTGGTGCTCCAAAGCAATGACGGGGAAAGAACCCCAATAACCCACCAGTTCCCAGGGAGGAGGCACAAGGGGAAGGAGGGTGTGAAGCCTTGGAAGAAGCTTCCTTCTACACTTGTAAAAAGCCCCTGGAAACCCAGGAACCGGAACCAAAATCTCCTGCCCCTGAAAGTCTGCAACCCAAGGAGCAGAGAGGGGGTAGGAGAAATAAAGAGCCCAAAAGGACCCATTTTGAGGAGGAGTTACAAGTCCTCCAGTTTGAAGTAGAGGGATCCTCAGAGGATGGGTCCCAAAGGATCCAAATTCATTCTGGGTAGATGTGGGGACCGAGTTAGCACCACCCATCATCAAACCCAAGAATTATCAGCATGAAAATCCCCTGGTTCAAAACCATCCAGATGACTGCCTCCAAAAAGGGGGGGTGGCCCAGAATCAGAACCAGGGGAACCCAAAACTTCCCCCATATCTAGCTGTCACCTTTTTCTTTCAGATTCCCAAGACTCCAAACAGAATCCTGCCCAAATCACCTTCCTGTCAGTGTCCAAAACCAAGAAACTAACCAGTTGTCCAAAAATGTACATTACCTTTGCCCCCTTGAGGAAAAGGAGGGAAGATTTTATGCCCCGGTCCAAATACAGGGGCAATGTACAATTTTGGCACTGGTGGACAATGGATCCCAACCTACCCTTCTGTCAAAAAGGGCCTTTGATAAACTGAATTCGGGAAGTGGGAGAAATACTAAATTCCTCTCACCCCTCTTCCTGGACAACTTCAGAACTTCGACGGGAAGGAAATTCCTGTCGAGGGGACTATGGATTAGGACATTAAAATTGGGCAACACAAGGTGAAGCACCCGGTCATAGGTGGGACTCCAGAGGGCACCCCTTGTTTACTAGGGAATGACATCCTGCGCAGGTTGTCACCCCTCATAGATTGTGTAAACAAGGTCCTCTGGACCTAGACTAGCTAAGCAATAAAATTGAAACAGAGTGTCAACAATGTTAGTTTAAATGGCACATGCCACATGGTTGAACAAAAACCTGACCAAATAGAATTTCACTTCCAGAATAATCAAATCCCAGACGTGACAGTAATTGCAGTAGGACAACAAACTGGTGATGGGGGGGGTCGTCTTTATTTCTGAAAATCAACCTTCCTTCCAGTCTAAGGTGGCATTCCACACTGGAAGGAAACACTCTGAAATTCTTTACTAATTCACAATCAGAAAATCCCACTCCTAAATTCCAGAAGGATGGAAAATCAGCTCAAAGCCTGGCTGATATTCAGAAAATTGGAGAGCAATTGTTCATCCCTATTCAGTTAAATGAAGGGAAGGACTCTGTTCTCGCCCGAAGTGTGCGTGAACAATGGTAAGAGCTTCATGAGCGAAGCCATGTTCCGCAAACTCCCAAAATATCCAGCCATTCCCACCTTTAAACTGATAGACAAATGGGAAATGGTTCTGGAAACACCCAATTCCAAACATCTCCTGCCTAGCAGGTGTATGCTCAAAATTTCCATAGGCAACAAGAGCATAGTCCATAATTGTTGGGTCGTGCGAGATGTCCCTGCCACATTTTACTTAGGCAGTGACATTCTCATTCGCTTTGCCATTAGTTTGGACCTAATAAATTTCAAAGCTTTGTCCCGATTAGCGGGTAATCCCATGGACTTTGATGACCCAGAGAAAGCATTTAGGTCAGCTCAACTGCTGCCTTATGCAGTTGAAATTCAGATTGGAAAGGAAGTCACCATCCCAGAAAGGACCCGACAATTCTCCCTGGAAGTGAAAGTTAACCCCTGAAGTGCCATGGGTATTTCTCCCCAGTGGCAGGGCCTTTTTTGGTGATTTCGGTATGTGGCCATTCAATGGCTTGTAACTTTTTTATTACATGGGGTATCTCGGCCAAATTTGGCTCCTTTTTTCCCCACAAGTAGGCGGTCATAACTCCTCCCAGGAATCCTTGGTTGCTGTAGGGGCATGAGAGAAAATAAGCAAAAAGAGCGAAAATGTTGGGTTTTTTCAAAAAATGCCAATAAAATGATTTATAAAGAAGCCTGTGGTTTTTTCCTTGTAAGAGCTAGGAACAAATGGTTGGCTGTGCTGAATTCCCCAATTTCCTGGCTTTCAAGAACAGGTTGAGTGGAAACGAAAACATTTATTTTGATGTGGTTATCAACTGTTTTGTGAGAGGTAGGCGATTTTGGCCATTTTTGCCAATTGAACATGCATGAACGGAATGGAAGAAAAGGTTAGGAAAGCCGAATTGGAGGAGAGAAAGGCAAGTATTTCTGAAAGTAGACAAAATTCCAAGTTTCTGAAGGGGTGATTTGCGTAGGTCAGGCAACAACTAGGTAGGGGAAACTGCCATAGATTGGGGGAAAAGCGGGAAAATGACCGAAAAAAAAGGTATGTGTTGGACATGGTTGGCTTGGTACGGCAATGGCTTCTATGAATTTTGAGAAAAGCAATACTCTGCTACATTCCCCCGACTCTTGCAGTTAGGAGAGCACACATTTTTTGTAGTGTTTTACAAAACAAGCAGTACCACAAGCCAAACACTGAGCCATGGTACACAGGAGTTTTACGCTCACGGCCTGAACAGACGCATTTAGCAGGTGTAAATCGGGAAAACCAATCTGGTGAGGAACGGCAAGCATACATTTTTTGAAAGAGCACAGGCAGACCTTTTCAAGGGTAGGTGACTTGTGCAGGTTACAAAAGTGTATGGTGCCTAAAGCAGCGACTAAATGTAGGTCACATTTGGGAAATGAAAGGGTTGTGTGACAAAGGCCACCAGCAAATGGGTCAAAACGTTATTAAAACCACACAAACACAACACATGGCCTACCGTCCCACGTTCCCACAGGTGTCCCGATGAAAACGGTACCTCACATGTGTGGGTACACCTACCTGGCCGCCAAGGGGAAAGCCTAAAACACAAGTAACCCCAAGTCTGTTTTCAGATCGGAATTTGAGACGCTCTGCCGACCGGCACAACATACAGATATGGGCCTTGGGTGTCCAAGCCAACAGGGAAAACAGGGAACCCCAACGATTTCCAAAAAGAGGACACCCGTGGGAATCCGCACAGGTATGATATGCCCAAATCGCCCCAGAATTTATTACCCAGACACACCCGCAAAATCCGAAATGTGGGAATAAAAACGCATTTTCCGTAAATTTCGCTCGGCTCACCCATCAAAACATGCCCCCAACAATACATGGCCTACCGTCCCGTGTTACCACAGGTGTCCCGATGAAAACAGTACCTCACATGTGTGGGTGCACCTACCTGGACGCCAAGGGGAAAGCCTAAAACACAAGTAACCCCAAGTCTGTTTTCAGACCGAAATTTGATACACTCTGCCGACCGGCACGACATACAGGTATGGGCCTCGGGTGTCCAAGCCACCAGGAAAAACAGGGAACCCCTTGCATTTCTGAAAAGAGGACACCTGTGGGAATCCGCAGAGGTATGATATGCCCAAATCGCCCCAGAATGTATTACCCAGACACCCGCGCAAAGTCCGAAATGTGGGGAAAAAAATGCATTTTCAGCACATTTCGCTCGGCTCACCCATCGAAACACGCCCCCAACAACACATGGCCTACTGTCGCGCATTTCCACAGGTGTCCCGATGAAAACGATACCTCACATGTGTGGGTGCACCTACCTGGCCGCCAAGGGGAAAGCCTAAAACACAAGTAACCCCAAGTCTGTTTTCAGACCGAAATTTGATCCACTCTGCCGACCGGCACAACGTACAGATATGGGCCTCGGGTGTCCAAGCCACTGGGGAAAACAGGGAACCTGATGCATTTCTGAAAAAGGACACCCGTGGGAATCCTCAGAGGTATGATATGCCCAAATTGCCCCAGAATGTATTACCCAGACACCCCCGCAAAGTCTGAAATGTGGGGAAAAAAACGCATTTGCCGCACATTTCGCTCAGCTCACCCATCGAAACACGCCCCCAACGACACAAGGCCTACCGTCCCACGTTCCCACAGGTGTCCCGATGAAAACGGTACCTCAAATGTGTGGGTGCACCTACCTGGCCGCCAAGGGGAAAGCCTAAAACACAATTAACCCCAAGTCTGTTTTCAGACTGGAATTTGAGACGCTCTGCCGACCGGCACAACATACAGATATGGTCCTCGGGTGTCCAAGCCACTGGGGAAAACAGGGAACCCCATACATTTCCGAAAAGAGGACACCCGTGGTAATCCGCAGAGGTATGATATGCCCAAATCACCCCAGAATTTATTACCCAGACACACCCGCAAAGTCCAAAATGTGGGGAAAGAAACGCATTTTCCGCACATTTCGCTCTGCTCACCCATGGAAACACGCCCCCAACAACACATGGCCTACCTTCCCGCGTTCCCACAGGTGCCCCGATGAAAACGGTACCTCACATGTGTGGGTGCACCTACCTGGCCTGCAAGGGGAAAGCCTAAAACACAAGTCTGTTGTCAGACTGGAATTTGAGACGCCCTGCCGACCGGCACAACATACAGATATGGGCCTCGGGTGTCCAAGCCACCGGGGAAAACAGGGAACCCCATGCATTTCCGAAAAGAGGAAACCCGTGGTAATCCGCAGAGGTATGATATGCCCAAATCACCCCAGAATTTATTACCCAGACACACCCGCAAAGTCCAAAATGTGGGGAAAAAAACGCATTTTCCGCACATTTCGCTCTGCTCACCCATGGAAACACTCCCCCAACAACACATGGCCTACCTTCCCGCGTTCCCACAGGTGCCCCGATGAAAACGGTACCTCACATGTGTGGGTGCACCTACCTGGCCTGCAAGGGGAAAGCCTAAAACACAAGTCTGTTGTCAGACTGGAATTTGAGACGCCCTGCCGACCGGCACAACATACAGATATGGGCCTCGGGTGTCCAAGCCACCGGGGAAAACAGGGAACCCCATGCATTTCCGAAAAGAGGAAACCCGTGGGATTCCGCAGAGGTATGATATGCCCAAATCGCCCCATAATGTATTACTCAAACACCCCCGCAAAGTCCGAAATGTGGGAAAAAAATGCATTTTCCACACATTTCGCTCGGCTCACCCATCGAAACACGCCCCCAACAACACATGGCCTACCCTCCCGCATTCCCACAGGTGTCCCAATGAAAACGGTACCTCACATGTGTGGGTGCACCTACCTGGCCGCGAAGGGGAAAGCCTAAAACACAAGTAACCCCAAGTCTGTTTTCAGACCGGAATTTGAGACGCTCTGCCGACCGGCACAACATACAGATATGGGCCTCGGGTGTCCAAGCCACCAAGGAAAACAGGGAACCCCATGCATTTCCGAAAAGGGGACACCCGTGGGAATCCGCAGAGGTATGATTTGCCCAAATCGCCCCAGAATTTATTACCCAGACACCCCCGCAAAGTCCAAAATGTGGCAAAAACAATGCATTTTCTGCACATTTCGCTCGGCTCACCCATCGAAACACGCCCCCAACAACACATGGCCTACCGTCCCGTGTTCCCACAGGTGTACCAATGAAAACGGTACCTCACATTTGTGGGTGCATCTACCTGGCCACCAATGGGCAAGCCTAAAACACAAGTAACCCCAAATCTGTTTTCAGACCGGAATTTGAGACGCTCTGCAGACCGGCACAACATACAGATATGGGCCTCGGGAGTCCAAGCCACGGGGGAAAACAGGGAAGCCCATGCATTTCCGAAAAGAGGACACCCGTGGGAATCTGCAGAGGTATGATAGGTCCAAATCGCCCCAGAATGTATTACCAAGACACCCCCGCAAAGTCCGAAATGTGGGAAAAAAACGCATTTTCCACACATTTCGCTCGGCTCACCCATCGAAACACTCCCCCAACAACACATGGCCTACCGTCCCATGTTCCCACAGGTGTCCTGATGAAAATGGTACCTCACATGTGTGGGTGCACCTACCTGGCCGCCAAGGGGAAAGCCTAAAACACAAGTAACCCCAAGTCTGTTTTCAGACCGGAATTTGAGACGCTCTGCCGACCGGCACAACATACAGATATGGGCCTCGGGTGTCCTTGCCACCGGGGAAAACAGGAAACCCCATGCATTTCCGAAAAGAGGACACCCGTGGGAATCCGCAGAGGTATGATATGCCCAAATTGCCCCAGAATGTATTACCCAGACACCTCTGCAAATTCCAAAATGTGGGAAAAAAAATGCATTTTCCGCACATTTTGCTCGGCTCACCCATCGAAACGTGCCCCCAACAACACATGGCCTACTGTCCCGCGTTCCCACAGGTTCTCCGATGAAAACGGTACCTCACATGTGTGGGTGCACCTACCTGGCCGCCAAGGGGAAAGCCTAAAACACAAGTAACCCCGAGTCTGTTTTCAGACCGGAATTTGAGACGCTCTGCAGACCGGCACAACATACAGATATGGGCCTCGGGTGTCCAAGCCACGGGGGAAAACAGGGAAGCCCATAAATTTCCGAAAAGAGGACACCCGTGGGAATCTGCAGAGGTATGATAGGTCCAAATCGCCCCAGAATGTATTACCAAGACACCCCCGCAAAGTCCGAAATGTGTGAAAAAAACGCATTTTCCACACATTTCGCTCGGCTCACCCATCAAAACACTCCCCCAACAACACATGGCCTACCGTCCCATGTTCCCACAGGTGTCCCGATGAAAACGGTGCCTCACATGTGTAGATGCACCTACCTGAACGCCAAGGGGAAAGCCTAAAACACAAGTAACCCCAAGTCTGTTTTCAGACCGGAATTTGAGACACTCTGCCGACCTGCACAACATACAGATATGGGACTCGGGTGTTCAAGCCGCCGGGGAAAACAGGGAACCCCATGCATTTCCAAAAAGAGGACACCCGTGGGAATCCGCAGAGGTATGATATGCCCAAATCGCCCCAGAATTTATTACCCAGACACCCCCGCAAAGTCCGAAATGTGGGAAAAAAATGCATTTTCTGCACATTTCGCTCGGCTCACCCATCGCAACACGCCCCCAACAACACATGGCCTACCGTCCCGCGTTCCCACAGGTGTCCCGATTAAAACGGTACCTCACATGTGTGGGTGCACCTACCTGGCTGCCAACGGGAAAGCCTAAAACACAAGTAACCCCAAGTCTGTTTTCAGACCGGAATTTGAGACGCTCTGCCGACCAGCATAACATACAGATATGCGCCTCTGGTGTCCAAGCCACCGGGGAAAACAGGGAACCCTATGCATTTCCAAAAAGAGCACACCCGTGGAAATCCACAGGGGTATGATAGGCCCTAATCGCCCCAGAATTTATTACCCAGACACCCCCACAAAGTCCGAAATATGGGAAAAAAAACGCATTTTCTGCACATTTCGCTCGGTTCACCCATGGAAACACGCTCCAAACAACACATGGCCTACCGTCCCACATTCCCACAGGTGTCCCGATGAAAACGGTACCTCACCTGTGTGGGTGCACCTACCTGGGCGCGAAGGAATAAGGCTAAACCACTGCTATCCCCCCCAAAGAGTTTGGGGAGCCAACCTACAGATTTAAGCCTGGGGTGTTGCAGCCACCAAGAAAAACAGAGACCCCCATGCATTTCCAAAAAGAAGACACCCGTGGGAATCCGCAGAGGTATGATTTGCGCAAATCGCCCCAGAATTTATTACCCAGACAGCCCTGCAAAGTCCGAAATGTGGGAAAATAAACGCATTTTCCGCACATTTTGCTCGGCTCACCCATCGAAACACGCCCCCAATAACACATGGCCTACCGTCCTGCGTTCCCACAGGTGTCCCAATGAAAACGGTACCTCACATGTGTGGGTGCACCTACCTGGCCGCCATGGGAAAAGCCTAAAACACTAGTATCCCCAAGCCTGTTTTCAGACCGGAATTTCATACTCTCTGCCGACCGGCACAACATACAGATATGGGCCTCGGGTGTCCAAGCCACCAAGGAAAACAGGGAACCCCATGCATTTCCGAAAAGAGGACACCCGTGGGAATCCGCAAAGGTATGATTTGCGCACATCGCCCTAGAATTTATTACCCAGACACCCCCGCAAAGTCTGAAATATGGGAAAAAAAACGAATTTTCCGCACATTTCGCTCGGCTCACCCATCGAAACACGCCCTCAACAACACATGGCCTACTGTCCCGCATTCCCACAGGTGTCCCGATGAATACGGTACCTCACATGTGTGGGTGCACCTACCGGGGGCGCAAAAGGAAAAGGGTAACCCACTGGGAACCCCAAGCCTTTCGCCACTGCCCATTTTGTTCATGTGGGCAACCTACAGATTTGGGCCTAGGCTGTCGAAGCCAGCAAGGAAAACAGGGAACCCCATGCATTTTCCAAAAGAGGACACCTGTGGGAATCCACAGAGGTCTGCCTTGTGCAAATTGCCCCAGTTTTTATTAGCCACAATCCCTGACAAAGTGCGATATTTGGTGGGGAAAAACACAATGTTCACTTTGTCTGGGGTTCTGGGTAATACATTCTGGGCCGCTTCGCGCAAGTCAGACCGCTGCGCATTCCCACGGGTGTCCTCTTTTGGGAAATGCATGGGGTTCCCTGTTTTCCTTGCTGGCTTGGACACCCTAGGCCCAAATCTGTAGGTTGCCCACATGAACAAATTGTGCCGTGGCGAAAGGCTTGGGGTTACCAGCGGGTTACCCTTTTCCTTTTACGGCCCCGGTAGGTGCACCCACACATGTGAGGTACCGTTTTCATCGGGACACGTGTGGGGATGCGGGAAGGTAGGCCACGTGTTGTTGGCGGTGTGTTTTGGTGTCAATCACCGTGAAATATTTTGACTCAGTGGGTATGTTGCATAAAATTGTGGATGGATTACGGACTAGAGGGAACTCAGCTTCAACAATATCATTTAATGCTCTTAAATATTGGACCCTCTTTCAATTTCTTGACGGGGTAAATCACTGTGTTGCAAGGTGATTCTGACGATCATGGCGGAAATTGACTTCGCGATCCCTTCATCTGCTTCTTTGGACATGGGATATTGTCGTGCTCTTGGTAAAATTGCTCCTGGTTTCAATTTAATTTTCACTTAACCTGTCCCCTTCCAGAGGCCTACGTCATAGGGCCCTGTAGTCCATACTGTGACAGGCACTTGGGACATGTCATCATCAAAGTATTCCGGACGTATCAGTGCCAACATCATTCTCTGTGGCACTTCTCGTTTGATCATTTTGACCCAAAATATGAGACTCACTTCCACCCTTGTCTCTTCTAGGTCATGGTGTTCTCCGAACAGATCATCATTGGTGACGTCAGTCACTCGATACCCTTCTTCGATGGCGATAATCGCACACCATTGTCTACCTTCGTCATCGGATCCTTCGACCAATACCACTTTCCCTCGCACTGTGACAGATTGTATCATTAAGGGAAACACTTGTCCCTCTTCTTCATGCATAGGTATTCTTGGTCTAAATAGGAACTCATCAGGGTTCTCATAGTTTTATCTGCGAGGCCTGGCAATCCTGCCATAAGCACATGCACGCCATATGCAAAGACTTCTGGTTCTAAGGGTATAGCTGTCATGGCTATGCGTCCCGAGTATGCTCTAATAATTTTGCGTATGTTTGAATAATGCATTCCTGGAGTGGAGCACACTATACCATTCTCGGTAAACAAGATTGTCATATTCAACTTTGTCCCGACCCAGGATGTTTACTGGGGTCTGACATGAATAGAATAAGGGTACATTCATTTCACACTCTCCTACATAGACTGGGAGCGCGTCTGTAACCGGAACTCTACTGTGAGCTCCTGTGAAACTCTGAGTATCTATGGCCTCGCCGGACAAGGAAAACGTGTCTTCTCGTATGCACGAGCACGTTGCACCCTTGTCAACTAAGAAGGAATATTCTTTGCCCCCTATGACGACATTCACCCTAGGTTCCCTATTAGGGTCTCGTGTCACTGATAGGATAGAGCACATCAGAGTCCCCGTGAGCTGTCCTATTTGATGTATTAGTTCAGCCCACTGTATACTTGTGGATTTCCCCCATTTCCAGGGTTGACTCCCCCTCCGGAGTTAGTGCCCTGAGGCATTTGCGGCAGTGCCTGTTGGGATTGTCCCTTTGGAAAGCTCCCCATGTTCCAGGGTTGAACCACTTGCTGTGCACCTTGCTGCAAGCCTGATGCCTGCTGCTGCACTGTGTGATTTTGTGCACCGCCCTGTTGTGGGACAGCAGGCTGATTCACCATGCATGCCCCAATTCCTTGGCCATTTTGCCACATGCCTTTGCTTCTGCACACGCGCGCCACATGTCCTGTCATTCCACACAGCTAACACACTGGCGGTGGTCGGGCCATCTGTCCATCTGGCTTTGCTGGATTGCCCATCTGCACATTCTGAAATCCACCTTGGTTAGTATGAAAACCTCCCTGGTTACGTCGAAACCCTCCCTGGTTACTCTGCCATCCTCTTCCTCCGAAACCCCTACCCATCGGGTAAAATTCTGCGCTACCCTGGTTATTCTGGGATGGGTTAGCAATTGATTGTGTGCTTGGTTCAGCTGGGCTTGTCAACATGGCTCCCCCGAGAGCATACTTTGAGAGTTTCTTTTGCACCAGCTTCGCCTCCTCACCCTTACGAGTTGCCTCTTTTTTTCGGTTCTTCTCTTGCAACAATCTACAGTAGTGCGCAATTGTCAACTGTATTTCGGCCCATGGTTTACCTTCTACTCCTACAAATTTCTTGAGCTGTTTTTGCACCGGTTCAGGCAACCCTTGACACAATATGTGGTAGAATACAGGGATAGATTTTGTCCAAGACTCATGTGTTTTGAGCACCCAGGCCTCTTTTAAAATTCTGTATATAACTCAACGGATCCTCTGACTCTTTCATTTTCCGAGTCATTATAGCTCCCATATCAGAAGTGTCTGGGTATAGCGTTTGTAGCTCTTTCCACAATGCTGCTCTACATGTCGGCCGGACTGCGTGGCAGAATTCAGTGTCCTAGTTGCGGACTCGCTGGCATCTGACCATCGTACCCCTCGGTCCTTTGGGAGCCGTTTTTCGCACTGTCTCCCTTCTTCGTGTGCCTCATCCTCCGTTTCCCCAGCGGAGTCTGAGTCTGAATGCTCCCAGTTTACACAACTCGTTGCATCTTCTTCGTTCTGCCCAATCTCCAACCTGTCTATGGACAGTCCCCTGCTCCCACGACTTCGGGTGACATCCTCACTGTCATATAGCTGAGTGTTTTCCAAGCGCTCGTCTTCCCTTCCCCCTTGGGAAATTTGTTCCAACCCCATCTCATCATATAGTTCATCGATCGTTTCCCCGAAGCTTCTGGTGTCGAAGTCATCCTCAATATTTGTTCCACTTGCACATGGTACTGAATCATTTGCAGGAAAGAATTCTTCTATGTCTTCCCATTCTACAACAGGATTGGATTTTTTAACTTCCCGCTCCAAATAGTCAAGGTCCCGTGCCCTCTGTCTGCTCTTACGTTCTATTTCCCCATCTATTTCCTTGCGCTTCCTCGCTTCTTCTCTAGCCTTATCTACTTCCCTCATCCTTTCGTTTCTATGTTCCTTTTGCCCTGCTAATTTCCTCTTCTTCTCTTCTCTTCACCCTCTTCTCACGTACTCTTTGCTCTTCTTCCAACCTTTGCTTATTCTGTCTGTACTGGTCATAGGCTGCCTGCTGTTTGGGATCGAGCTGTTTCTCTTGCTCTTCGCGATATATTAGTTCTCGCTTCAGCCTATCCTTCCTTACGGTTTTTACAGCAGAGTCCAGGTTTTTACAGCAGAGCTTTGAAAGAACAGTTAGATATGCTAGAATTACCGGCAGGTTGTGTATTATTGCAGTACATAGACAGTTTGTTAATTGCTGCTGATACAGAGGAGATTTGTAAAAAGAGTACCGTTTTGTTAATGTCACACTTAGCAGCACATGGCCATAAAGCTAGTTTGAAAAAATTCCAATATTGTCGAAAGGAGGTGGCTTATTTGGGCTACCTACTTTCGAGAGAGGGGAGAAGACTGACACCAGAAAGGATAGAAAGTATCTCTGGTATGCCTATTCCAAAAACGCAGAAAGGAGACAAAGCCATAATAGGCATGGCTTCCTATTGCCGTCAATGGATAGCAAACTTCGCGATGATTGTGAAACCGATGGTGGTATTGACGAAAAAGGATGTTGTGATGCCTTTGCAGTGGAATGGAGAATGCCAGAGAGCATTTGATCTGCTCAAAACTGCGTTGTGCTCCGCCCCAGTTTTGGGCACACCAAATTATGAAAACATTTTCAGATTATTTGTGCATGAGAATGAAAGCTGCACGTTGGCTGTTTTAATGCAGGAACAAGGTGGAAGAAATAGACCATGCAGTTACTTTTCTTCCGCGCTGGACCCTGTAGCATGCACTTTACCATGTTGTTTGCGAGCTGTTGCAGCTGCTGCTGCATCAGTAAAACAAACTGAAGGAATGGTGTTGGGTCACACCTTAATTTTAATGGTGCCACATGCCATAGATGTTCTATTGAATAGAATGCAGATGCAACACCTCACATCCGCTAGATTGACTAGATATGAAATTGTCCTATTTGGACCAAACATTCGAATCTTGAGGTGTAGTGCTTTGAATCCTGCAGAATTAATGCCACTGCCCGGGGGAGAAATAGCGGAGTATGAATCACCTTCGCATGATTGTTTAATGGTTACTAAAGAAGAAATGAAAGGAAGAGTTGATTTAACAGAAACCCCACAGAAAGGGCAGGATGAAGAACTGTTTTGTGACAGCTCCTGCTTTAAATTACCTGATGGCACATCAATTGCTGCTTATGCCATTACGACACAAAAGAGTATTGTAGAAAGCAAAATAATCCCCTACAACTCCGCACAAGCCGCGGAGATAATAGCTGTTAGGGAGAATTCTCTGTTTAGGCTGAATTTCCTAACCTAGTGAGTCCCCCAGCAGCTTTGCTGGATTTCTGGAATTTGTTTTTCCATCCTGCCAAGAGTGAGACTCTTTTTCCTCCCACTCTTGGACATGAATGTGTGTAATTCCTTTGAATGTCAATGTGTTCTATGGGCTATGGGGTATTTTACTCCATAGGGTCTCATATGTTTTTCTATGTTTGTTACACCGCACCCTACGTGCCGTAACACTGGGGCGTCCTAGCGGACCTCCACCATAGACTCCATACCCGGGGACTGACTACTGTCGCCCCGGGCATGTAAAGTCACCATTGGCTTTACTAGACCTAAATTTACTAACAGAACTAGTACAAACCATCTTATTGTGGACGTACTAGTAGGGGTAATTCGATTACTCCTGGATCTGTTATTCGAGGGTGCACTGTCCCGTCCCCCCTCGTTGAGTTTTGGCTGGTGGCAGTGGAAACTTCTTGTTATGTTCGACCCCGAACATAACCCTATGGGATTCGTCCCATTGTTGGAGATTGATACTTTTCCTCGTTAATCTCTAACGTACCACGGGTCTACTTGTCTTAAATAAGTTTATCGGATGGTATTTTCTGCCAGAACTCGGTTTTTAAAATGGCGTCTGTGTTCGTCTCTGTGACTCCTAAACCAAAGGTCGAGCCCTTTGTTCCACTTTTGGCGGGCCTCTGTACAGAGACCCTCCAAAGTGGTGCCATTCTGTCTGGGTTACCACAGGGGCGTGGGAGGGGGTTTAGGCACCCTGGACCGAGTTGCCTTGCCAACTCCGGTCGCACTCTGGAGTGATTGGCCCAAGTGGTGAGCCTCCCCGCTCACCACTTAGCGTGTGTTGATTGACAGCTAGACTGAGTGAATGGGGGTTTTCTGCATAAAAGCAGGGTTTTTGGGACTGGATCTTCAGAAGTCGCCACAGGACCTAAGAATCCGACGAGGGTAAAGCTGAGACGACCTGCAACGACGACACCTCCGGTGGAGCCCTGCTGAACCAACTCACCACTTCCCGACGACAGAGGAGATCTCCCTGCCGGAGAGTCTCTTCCCCTGACTGGTGGGAACAACCAGTCCCCTTTGATTTTTCTTCGCCTCAGGACGCAGTGGTCGAATTGCCCGTGCAGAGCACCTCGGCAACCGGATAGCCACTACCCCTGTACCGCGACCAAAAGGTGGTGCCTTGTGACGGAGCACTCCGCGGCTGGTCTCTTCCCTGGTGGTGCACCGGACTTCACTTTTCTTCGACGACGAGATCACCTCTACTCTTGGGAAAGACCCGACGTGCATCCACCACCAGGAACAACTGCGCCCGCCGGAGCTGCCTCCACAAACAAGGTACCGTGTCCACCTGGCGTCCCTTTCGATCGGTTCGAGTGAGGTGTCTTAATCCTCTCCTTTCCGTTGGGTCGCCTCCAAGCTTTGTCTCACGTATTGTTCTGAACTGGTTCAATCTGCCGATAACAATTTGCTACACAGGCTAGAGCGCATTTCCACAAAGAGACTTTTTGGGACAAATCGCCTTGCCTCTCTCCGAGTGGGCCTGGCCTCTGAACTTTATGATCTATTGTGGTTCTTGTCTTCTTGCCTTGCATTTTTCCCGTAAAGTATTGAACTGTGTTGACCTTGTAACCTGCCTATTTTTCTCTCCCATCCTAGCTGATATTAGAGTGCCATCTAGGTTGAGGTATACACCTCTGTCTGAAAATAAGTGATACCGGTAAAACCTAGACTTGTCGAAATATTGTTAGGGGGATTGATCGTTTCTTCTTCGTAGAGTAATTGTACTTGAATTGTTTGCTGTGATAGTGCCATAGTGTTTTCCATAGATGTTCCGTTATAAATAAATACCCTAATATCTTTATACTAAGCCTCGTTGCGTGTTTGCTTGTCTTACTGTGAAGAATTGCCCTATATTGTATACTCCACATACTGCTTGACTCTTCTTGAGGGAAGTCTGACTGCTCAGCCACAGCTACCAAGTGAATCTGTGTGGTACAGACTGCTACCAAGTGGGTTTACTGCCAAACACCTGTAGTCCTAAATCTTTTGCAGTGGTCCCAGAGGGAACTGCACAGGTTTCCGCCTAACACTGGTGTACAGCGGTGGGATTTGTATCGAGTATACAGTTTAGAGTGCTTTTCAACACTTTAGGAGAACTAACCACGAAGTTTAGCACTAAAAAGCAACTTTCAAAAACATGTCTACGATGGAAACTTACAGTCAAGAATCCTTGTCAGGTGAAAATACTGAGAGTGTGCGAGCTCTCTGTAGGCAAGAGAATCTTCCTGTAAGAGGCAAGAAGTTAGAACTAATAGAGAGATTGCTGGCGAACCAAAGTCTGGGTACTGGTTCAGAGGAGCCAATTTCTCCAGCAACTGTAGATAACAGTGATGGTGTTGATCTGAATCGTAATTCTGATAATAGCGATGAAGAGGCTGACGAGGACGGAGAGGCTAACGAAAATGTCTCCCCTGCTCCTCTACCTGCCTTACCAGCTGTGCCTACAGGGCCCATACCAGGTCCCACATGTAACCCTGCTTATTTTGAACTTGAAAAAATGAAGCTCGAATTAGAATACAAACGGTTCTTGGCCCAATCTGAACGAAACCAAGAGCTCGAGTTCAGACGGATGAATGCCCAGGCTGAGCAGAAGCAAGCTGAGTTAAGACTCAGAGAAATAGAACTTAATCACGAGTTAGAGATGAAAAAGTTGTCTATAGAAAATGCTTCTCTCTCCTCTGGTTCCTCTAGGAGCTCCAGTCCCGAAAGACCCCGGATGCCGAAGGAATTAGTGGGTATGTATGAACCGAGATTGGATGTGTTGGATTGGTTAAAACTGTTTGAGTACAATCATGGGCTCCAGGACATCACCGGGAATGATTTACTTCCCTGGTTGTTCTCTAGGCTCCCTCCTGTTGCGACTGATGTGGTAATGGAGTTGGGGGAGGCGGATAAGACGGATTACGAAAGTGTGAAACTAGCTTTGATAGCTAGATTCGGGAAGACCCCTTCCCAGTATCTTAAGAGGTTTAGAACCCTCAAAAAGCATGATGGTACCCCTTGGGCTACCTGGGTGAGTGAAGGGTTGAAAAACTTAGAGGGATGGATTAAGGGTTACAAAGTGAACACTTATGAGGGTATGAAGAATCTTTTTATGTTGGAGTCTATTTATGATGCCTGTTCTCCTGAGCTCAGACAGCACTTGGCTGATTCGAAGGAATTGGATTCCCGGAAGCTAGCTAAGGCTGCTGACTTGTGGGTTGCCAACAGGGCTACTCATAAGGATTCTGGGGCAACTCAGAAAAAGGATGAGGGAAAACAGCCTAAAAAAGACCCAAAAGAGAATTCGAATAACCCAAATTCCAAAGAGGGCCCCAAACAAAACCAGAAGGGTAAGCCACCGGGAAAACCACAGCGGAATAATGTACCTTCTGGCCACAAACCAGAAGGAGGTCAGAACAAGCCACCATTCCAGAGAGCATTTGGAACATGCTATCTCTGTGGGGCAACTGACCATATCAAAGGAGATCCAAAATGTAAGGGTAAACCTACTGGGATCAGCACCGTCTCCTTAGCCTTCACTCCTGAGGAGGAAGTCCAAATGACTAGTGCTCACTTTGAAGTCTTTGCTGAAGAACCTTGGGTTCTTCAAGCAAGTGTATCAGTAGAGTCGATGGACCTGGTTAGTAATCAGAATAGGAGTGTGTATGACTCTATACCAGAAAACTCTAAATGTTATTATGTGGACAGTGTTCTTGTCAATGGCCAGGATGCTCCTGCCAGGCGAGACTCTGGGGCCAGCAGAACAGTAGTGGACAAAAGCTTTTTCAGGCCTGAGGATGTTGCTAAGGCACCCAAAGGTCCCGCTAAGATGTCTGGAGGCCCTGTCCAAAAGGTTCCAATTCTACCAGCCCTCATTCAGTGTAATGACATGACAGTGTTGATTCCTTTCAGTGTTCAGACTGAGGTGCCTGGGAGAGTCCTGTTGGGGAATGATCTAAAAACTCTAGGAGTAGTACCCAGTACCCCCAGGCCTCCCAGTATGGAGACCCAGAACCAAACCAAATTGGCTAGAGAGGCCACCTTAAGGAACCACTCTAAGCCTGTGGGAACCTCTACTGAGAACCCCACTACAAGCCCTGGTGTCGGTAAGTTGACCTCTGACCCAGGCAAATGTCAGGCTAACATGTTAGGGAAATGGGAGCCCCAACCAAGCTCCATCATTGTTCCCCCAGTTATAGAGTCTGTGACTCCCCCTGCTTCTGAGGAAGAGGTGGATAGACCTACTGGAACCCTAACTAGGCCTAAGAGAACTGGTAATTCTCAGTGCTGGTGGAAAACCAGAAAAGAAAAGTTGAAGGCCAAAAACCTTCAGACTGTTGGACCTTCCACGGGAGACTCCAACCCAATTCCTAGACTTAAGGGGGAAACTCCTAAAGTAGGTAGGGTAAGATCTCAGAGGAAGGAGAAGCATGGAGCTTGCTTATCTCCATCCCCTCCAACCAAGAGGCCTACAACCCAACCTTCTCTCGACAGAGAGGTACGGAAGACCTCTGGAGGCCCCTCTAGATCTAAGGAGTTTCTTTATAAGGACTCCTTGAAAAAGCCTATCATAGGTTCAGTAGTTGTATCAACTTCTGAGGGACTGGTCAACCAGATCCCCTATAAACGTAAAAAGACTGATGTTCCTCAAAGGGTTTGTAGGTCATATAGCTTACAAAGGAAAACCTTTGATTTCACCATTAAGCACAGGTCAGGGTGTCACCACCAAAATGCTGATGGTCTCTCTAGGATGTATGTCATCGACTAGAGGTATGAGATTCATCCAGGAGTGGATTAAATCCTCCTGTCCCTTAGTCTGGGGGGGCGAGTGTTAGGGAGAATTCTCTGTTTAGGCTGAATTTCCTAACCTAGTGAGTCCCCCAGCAGCTTTGCTGGATTTCTGGAGTTTGTTTTTCCATCCTGCCAAGAGTGAAACTCTTTTTCCTCCCACTCTTGGACATGAATGTGTGTAATTCCTTTGAATGTCAATGTGTTCTATGGGCTATGGGGTCTTTTACTCCATAGGGTCTCATATGTTTTTCTATGTGTGTTACACCGCACCCTATGTGCCGTAACACTGGGGCGTCCTAGCGGACCTCCACCATAGACTCCATACCCGGGGACTGACTACTGTCACCCCGGGCATGTAAAGTCACCATTGGCTTTACTAGACCTAAATTTACTAACAGAACTAGTACAAACCATCTTATTGTGGACGTACTAGTACGGGTAATTCGATTACTCCTGGATCTGTTATTCGAGGGGGCACTGTCCCGTCCCCCCTCGTCGAGTTTTGGCTGGTGGCAGTGGAAACTACTTGTTATGTTGGACCCCGAACATAACCCTATGGGATTCGTCCCATTGTTGGAGATTGATACTTTTCCTCGTTAATCTCTAATGTACCACCGGTCTACTTATCTTAAATAAGTTTATCGGATGGTATTTTCTGCCAGAACTCAGTTTTTAAAATGGCGTCTGTGTTCGTCTCTGTGACTCCTAAACCAAAGGTTGAGCCCTTTGTTCCACTTATGGCGGGCCTCTGTACAGAGACCCTCCAAAGTGGTGCCATTCTGTCTGGGTTACCACAGGGGCGTGGGAGGGGGTTTAGGCACCCTGGACCGAGTTGCCTTGCCAACTCCGGTCGCACTCTGGAGTGATTGGCCCAAGTGGTGAGCCTCCCCGCTCACCACTTAGCGTGTGTTGATTGACAGCTAGGCTGGGTGAATGGGGGTTTTCTGCATAAAAGCAGGGCTTTTGGGACTGGATCTTCAGAAGTCGCCACAGGACCTAAGAATCCGACGAGGGTAAAGCTTTGACAACCTGCAACGACGACACCTGCGGTGGAGCCCTGCTGAACCGACTCACCACTTCCCGACGACAGAGGAGATCTCCCTGCCGGAGAGTCTCTTCCCCTGACTGGTGGGAACAACCAGTCCCCTTTGCTTTTTCTTCGCCTCAGGACGCAGTGGTCGAATTGCCCGTGCAGAGCACCTCGGCAACCGGATAGCCACTACCCCTGTACCGCGACCAAAAGGTGGTGCCTTGTGACGGAGCACTCCGCGGCTGGTCTCTTCCCTGGTGGTGCACCGGACTTCACTTTTCTTCGACGACGAGATCACCTCTACTCTTGGCAAAGACCCGACGTGCATCCACCACCAGGAACAACTGCCCCCGCCGGAGCTGCCTCCACAAACAAGGTACCGTGTCTGCCTGGCGTCCCTTTCGATCGGTTTGAGTGAGGTGTCTTAATCCTCTCCTTTCCGTTGGGTCGCCTCCAAGCTTTGTCTCACGTATTGTTCTGAACTGGTTCAATCTGCCGATAACAATTTGCTACACAGGCTCGAGCGCATTTCCACAAAGAGACTTTTTGGGACAAATCGCCTTGCCTCTCTCCGAGTGGGCCTGGCCTCTGAACTTTATGATCTATTGTGGTTCTTGTCTTCTTGCCTTGCATTTTTCCCGTAAAGTATTGAACTGTGTTGACTTCGTAACCTGCCTATTTTTCTCTCCCATCCTAACTGATATTAGAGTGCCATCTAGGTTGAGGTATACACCTCTGTCTGAAAATAAGTGATACCGGTAGAACCTAGACTTGTCGAAATATTGTTAGGGGGATTGATCGTTTCTTCTTCGTAGAGTAATTGTACTTGAATTGTTTGCCGTGATAGTGCCATAGTGTTTTCCATAGATGTTCTGTTATAAATAAATACCCTAATATCTTTACACTAAGCCTTGTTGCGTGTTTGCTTGTCTTACTGTGAAGAATTGCCCTATATTGTATACTCCACATACTGCTTGACTCTTCTTGAGGGAAGTCTGACTGCTCAGCCACAGCTACCAAGTGAATCTGTGTGGTACAGACTGCTACCAAGTGGGTTTACTGCCAAACACCTGTAGTCCTAAATCTTTTGCAGTGGTCCCAGAAGGAACTGCACAGGTTTCCGCCTAACAATAGCGTTAACCAGAGCATGTGAAATATTTGAAAATGTTAGTGTAAACATATATACTGACAGCCAATATGACTTTGGGGTGGTACATAATTTTGGCCGACTCTGGGCTGAGACGGGTTTCTTGACATCACATGGAACCAAAATTCAACATGGCCCTTTGATAGTACGATTGCTGTCTGCACTTACATGCCGAAGCGCCTAGCAATAGTAAAATGAGAGGTGCATAAAAAAGTAACATGCAAAGTGGGAGAGGGAAACGCACTTGCAGACAGGATTGCGAAACAAACTGCCACTGATTTGAGCACCAAAATGTTAACAGTACAGTCAGAGGAAGTGCCCTGCATGATAGAGAATGGGATTGCTACCGTCAAAGAAATGCAGGTGGAAGCAACTGCTGATGAAATACAAGAGTGGTCTGAGGGCTCTGCAGAATTAGATCTGGAAGGTTGCTGGGTGGACAAGAAGAGTAGAAATTGGATGCTGCCCAACTCCTATGTAACTGCAATGGTCACAATGGCCCACAGCCCCACGCACATTTGTGCAAGGAAGATGATTCAGCATTTGGCTACAGTGTGGCAGAACATGCACATAAGAAAAAATGCGGCAAGGCTAGTACAAAATTGTATAATGTGTTTACAACACAATGTTGGAAAAAGAACAGCTACTCCAACAGGTAGTTTTGGCCCCCCCTCTATGCCATTTGAGGTGATCCATTTTGATTTTATAGAGATGGAAAGGTGTCAGAAATTAAAATATCTACTGGTGGTAGTGTGTGCATTCAGTAAATGGGTGGAAGCATATTCACTGAAGGATTGCACCGCCATGAGCACTGCTAAGGTGATGTTAAAGGAATACTTTTCACGGTTTGGCTTGCCCCGAGTCATATGTTCAGACAATGGCCCGCACTTTGTTGGCGCAGTAATATTACAGATTTGCACAGGTCTTCAGATTGATAAAAGATTCCATTGCGTCAGACATCCGATGACTGCCGGGCTTGTTGAACGTCAGAACGGCATACTAAAGAGCAAGATCAGTAAAATTTGTGCAGGAAACAAGTTAAGATGGACTGATGCATTGCCCCTAGCTTTGTTGTGCATGCGCACATCTGTGCAAGCAAGGACTGGGCTCTCCCCCTAGGAAATAGTGATGGGGAGGCCTGCTAATGTTTGCTGTGTACCGCAGCCACGGCGGTTGAGTGAAGTAGAATATCCTGTGCTTAGTACATATTGTAACCTTTTAATGCAGAAATTGCGTTTGATTCATCAGCAGGTGCAGGAGGCTCTTCCCATCAGATATACTGGTCTGGGGCATTCTCTGCAACCAGGCAACTGGATCCTGGTGATGAATTTCAAGAGGAAGTTATCGCTTGCACCCAGATGGCGTGGGCCCTACCAAGTCCTTCTGGCAACACAGACAGCAGTCCACGTGGACGGTAGGAAGGTGTGGATACATGCCACGCACATGAAAAGATTCCATCGCCATTGAAAGAACTGCCTGATCCAGACGATAAGGGAGAGACAGCTGCCTCTGAAACAAAAGAAATTGTTGCCAGTTCTCTGCCACAAAATCTGTCCGATCCTGAAACAAAGCCTGGAAAGTTTGCTACAAAGGAGAAAGGGCTAAGAGTGCCCCAATGTTGCCCAGCAAAATCTGCATCGCTGCTGGTTGACACGAAGCCTGCATCATCACTTTCGTGCCCACCACTTCTCGTTGTGCCGCAGGCCGACTCTGAGCCTGAATCTGGAAGTGCGCCTGCACTATTCATCGATCACACAGTACCTGGATCAATGCGGTACAATCTACGTTCTCGATATAAGAAGTGATCTTTTGTGCCTCTATTTCCCATCACGGATGAAGTGAGAACCGGAGGCCTAGGGGAGAGAGGCATGGGAGTTGTGCAAATCCGACAGCTCAGGAACACGGCTCCCCGGTGCTATCTTTGAAAACAAAATAAAAAATCCATGTGTTGATCACCCCACACGGACAAGTGGGGCTCATATGGTACAAAGGCAATTGATGAATGCTCCGGAGTTCTTTGAGCAATGTGCAGAAGTACGATAATCTTACCCAATGTATAGCAATCCAGGCTGTGGAGAACTGGCTAAAACACTTTGTTAACACTTCAAAACTTACTTACATTCGGACAAATGCAGCGGTAAGAAGAATTTGCGACGAACATTGTTGGAGAAGAAGAATCAAGAAAAATGCCTGCACCAGCTTCTGCCCCCTCCTGCACCAATGCTGACAATGTAGTAAATATAGAGACTGTAAGATTGCGAGAAAAAAAATGGCGAAAAAAATGTATGCTGATCTTAACAATAGTCATGTGTGTTATGAGTATATTAGCACCGATAATGACAGTCCTGGTATTATGGTATCTAGAAGAGATACATCCCTTGGAAGTGTTCTTGCCTATTAGAAATATTTCCGTCACTGAAAGCCCGGTCCATGTAATTTCTTATACATTGTCCCCAATGGAAGAAAGGCACAGTGAAGGATATGGAAACAACACATTACTCTTGAGAATGAATATGACACATTCAATTCTGAGAAAAAAACAATTGTTGGGTGTGCACCCATATACCGCAACATGGTGGAAAGGGAATAGGTTGGTATGTGCAGCCATTGCCATTGAGTTCTGCATGTTACGAGTCCTTAAGTGCATTATATTATGGGAAATGGAATAAGAGTGAAACGGGTCAATTAGATAGAACAAATATGGACGAAGTTGAGGAGGTAATAATGAAACCTGTAGGTTGCCGTATATTTCCCAAAGCAAGACTAATAAGACCATTAGTAATGCCACAAAATAGATTATATGTGGCATATAAATCATCTGTAATCACATTTCACATGAACCTAGAAGGGAATAAAGATACAGTGCCCCCCTCCTATACAATAAATTACAGTCCTCGCTCTGTTCCATTTTGCTTAAGAAAGAAAGGCTCCTACTCAGTAGGGACATTCACTAAATGTTCTTTCAAAAACGTCAGATATAGCCAAATTATCTAGATCAAGACCCCGACGAAACGAGGAAGGAGGATTAATAGCAGAAGACATTGCAAAAGCGTTTATTCCATTTTGGGGTCAAGCAATAAACTCTTATAATATAAGAAAACTGTCCAGAATATTAGAAAAAACAATAAATGGGACAACAGATATATTATATAACATGACTTTGGAGAAAAAAGTGATTAGATTGATGACACTTCAAAATAGGATGGCTTGTGACATAGTTTTGGCTGATCGTGGGGGAGTTTGCAAAATCGTGGGGTCATCGTGTTGCGTGTAAGTGACTCCTCCCCTACGATTTTTGAAGCGATAAAAAAGTTACACGTTCTGAGCTCCGATATCCATCCCCCAGAAGGTAGTTGGGAATTAGACATAAGCTCCTGGTTCTGGGAAGTATTATACTCATGGGGATGGAAATTGGTTGCAATTCTAGTCACAGTGCTTGGAATATTCATGACATGTTGTTGTTGCATACACTGTTTACCAATAATCTGCATTGAAATAAGTGATTAATGCATACACATGGTTACGCAGAAAAGAACCCCCGAATTGGATACAAAAATGAATCATTAAATGAAGACAGTTAAAGAGTTCATGTCAATTAATATCGATGACAATGATGATGATTATAGTAGTATGCAAAGTTCGGAATCAGATACATGGTCAGAGGAAGACGGGATGTTCGGATGATGCGTTTGGCTTACGGCCAATAGGAGGGTTTGTGGGTATAGAAATTACCACCCCCGTGACATAGGGGGTATATTTTGTTGGCCGAAAACCAACCGCATCATATGTTTAGCATTACTGGTACAGACTCATGAGCATAACCAGAGAGTGTCCATTTTGTAGGAATAGACAATTTGCCATTTAGAGTAACTTTCGCTTTCTTGCTTTTCTGTTCAAACTGCTTTGCTGTAAGTGAATTCTATTTTGTTCTTGCTCATGCATAGAGCAAGGCCACAAGTTACATGTTGAAATGCAGCCCAGACAACCCAGACAGCAATGCCCTGGTCTCCTCCCTCACATATCCTTGGAAGTAAGCAACATGGCATTTAATCATTACGGAGGTGCCAGCTAGTCTCGCTAGTCTCGCTGGTGCGGCAGAAAACGGGAGAAATGAACAATTAATGGCTTGAATTATGCTCTCTTTTGCGGCCCCCCTTCACTGAGGCCCTGTAGACCGAGCTGAGCTCTAGCCTGCAAATAGAAACTAGAAGATAGTGAGGCCTGGAATGTGTCTCTCCCCTGCACGCAGCTTGCTTGTAAGAACAAGAGCATTATGTTCCCTAAAACAAAGAATGGTGTCTGCGACTTCGCAAATTGTAAACTGTTGCTGAATAAATGTCTGAAGGGTGCCATATTCGTCATAATTGTCAATCATCAAAACCATTGCAGAGAAAAATACATTATGGGCGGTTTTGAATGTGTCACTACTGATAATAAGATGATTATTTTTGTTTATATGTAACTGATGTAGAATGCTCGCTCTCTTCCGTCCCACGAGATCTGGGTGACACACGTTGCGGGACGTGAGACCCAGTCGGCCGACTGAGACTATTTGCTTTGCAATAAACCCTAGATTTTGGGAATTGAACCTCGTGTCTGGAATATCAGTTTGTGTGTGGTAATTGTGCCTTGTTTCCAGATACGAGGGTCACCTAGGGGCCCCATCAACCTGGCCTATGTAGATGATGTTTTAATCAAAAGCTCAACTGTGGCGGAACACATAGCGGAGATCCATAATGTTCTGACACAGTTGAGGGCTGCTGGAGCAAAACTGTCCTTTCAAAAGGAACAGTGGTGCAGAACCCGTGTCAACTTCTTGGGGTTTGAGATTACTCCTCAGGGTCTCTGTCCCCAGGAAAAGAAAGTGGAAGCACTTCAGAAATTAAAAGACCCCACAACTCTGTGGGAACTAAGGAGCCTCCTTGGACTAACTAATTACAGCAGAAATTTCATTGAGGACTACGCAGAGATCACAAGACCCCTGATCCACCTTTTGAAGGGGGGGTCAAGTGGGGTGGTGTCCAGAACAAGCCAAGGCAGTAAGACAACTCAAAAGAAGCCTCTCACAAGCGCCTTGCCTAGCTTACCCTGTCAAAAACAAGGAGTTCTTCTTGGAGACAGGGTTCTCAAATACATGCTTGACTGCGGTATTATATCAAAAGCATGACAAGATCAATAAAGTAATCTCCTATGCGAGTAAGACTTTATCCTCTGTGGAGGAAAAGTTCAACGATTGTGAGAAGGCACTCCTGGCAACGGTGTGAGCATTGAAGAATTACCGCCCGTTTATCCAGGGGGAACACATCATAGTGGAGACTCCACACCAGCCTCTGCAATATCTCCAAAGTGACATAATCCAGGCCAGAAATGTGAGTAATTCCTGAATTACTTCCTGGATTATGTCAATGCAAGGTTTCCTGTGGAGGTCAGATATGGCCAAAACAAGAAGAGTCCCCTCGCGCAAGGTCTGGCTGACTTGCATGATTGTGCCAGAGAAATCTGTCTCGAGGACGAAAGTCTTAAAATCAAGGACAACATGGAGGCATACCTTAATTCCCCAAAGAAAGTCTTTGAAGAAGACAAGTGTGAGGAATGCCCACTGTCTATGTGGATGGATGCTCCTACCATGTTGACAATGGGGAAATAGAACTTGTGGCCGGCGTAGGGAATGCATGGGTCCCCGAAGTAGTCAAGTGGCAGAGTTGATGGCTGTGCATCACGCCATCCGCACCGCTGTCCAACACCAACTCCACGAACTGGTCATAATCACTGATTCGGATTATGTACGGAACGGGTTTGTGGAGCACCTGGTTAACTTGAAAACCAGAGGCATGCTATGCGCTAATAACAAACCATTGAAACATGGGAAATTAATCCAAAATATTGATGATCTGGTCACCTTGAATGGGATGACCATCTACTGGAAAAAGATCAAGGGTCATTCTAAAGTAGAGTGACCAGACAAAACTGGAAATGACCAAGCTGATCAGCTGGCCAAAACCGGAGCCATCCAAGGGAATCTATTTGAGATCGAGTCCCTGTTGGGGGAAATCCAGGTCACTGCTATCACTAGGTCCCAGACAAATACTCACAATTAACTCTCAACTGCACAATGGAGTAAGGAGACCCAAAATGCTGATTTGATTACGGCTCAAAAAGGGGATCCAATAGTTGGTAAGTTTTATCAAGGACCCTGAGAACTTTCCCCTGATGGATACCGATTACATACGGAAAGAGGACTTCAGAGTGTTGATGAAATGTCCAAAGATTTTTCGAATCCAAGACGGTTTGTTGGTAAGGAGATCCATAGCTGGCCATGACCATTGGGTGGTCCCTACCTCATTCCGAAGCCTGATGCTAAGTCACACCCATGATGCGGCCACAGACGGTCATGGGGGGTTTCATACGACACTTGAAATCTTAAGAGAGGTTGCATACTGGCCACACATGGGGCAGGACCTCGACCAATACTTGAAGGGGTGTCTTGTGTGTGCACAATTTCAGCCAACATCCCTCACACACCGTGTGCCTCTCCATAAGAGAGGGATGACACTGCCTTGGTCAGATTTACAAGTCAATTTTATCGGGCCAGTGATTCGCTCCTCTAGGGGGACATGCTTGTTCACTAAATGGGTGGAATGTCTCCCTGCCCCAAATTGCAAGACAGAAACAGCAGCTGCCTTGATGATCAACCCTATCTTCTCGCATTTTGGACTATCCCAAGGATCGAGTCAGACCGAGGAAACCACCTCACTAGCGAAGTGATGACAAAGATGTGGGAGATAATTGGGGTCAAAAGGAAACTACACATTGCCTACCGGGAAGCCTCTAGTGGTGGAGTTGAGAGATACAACAAGACAATTGTGAGCATATTAAAAAAGTTTGTGGCAAATTCTGGGCCAAGTTGGGACATTTGATTACCTCTTGTCCTGATGGCCATCAGATCTACCCCTTCATCTGCAACTAAAATGTCGCTGTTTGACCTGATGACTGGACGAAGGATGGGGCTTCCCCAGCATCTGCTCTACAGGACACAATAGCAGACTTTGATCAATGCCTCCACAACTCATGAGTATGTTGAAAATCTGGGAAAACACCTTCAACATGCTTTTGCCTATGCTCAGCGAAATCTAGAAAGATCTGCAGACAGTATGAAGACCCACTATGACCTAAGGACTACTAGAAAAGAATACCAAGTAGGAAACCAGGTCTACTTATACAATTTCCAAAGGAACCAGGCCAAACAGTGCACATTTCTTTCTAGCTGATGGGGACCTTTTGAAATTGTAGACAAAATCACACCAGTCGGCTACAAAATCTGTATCCCCAAAGGCAGTTTGGCAGTGGGGGAAGATAAGTGGGTCCATATCAAACAACTGAAGAGTTGCTATCCTAGGCACACTATGCAGCAACTAGAGGATTCATCTGGAAACCCAGAGGGGGACACTCCAGACCCCTAGAATTCCAACTATAAAACTATTCCACCTGTTGAAAGTGAGTAATAAATTGCAAACAGAAAAGATTGTCATCAAATCTATGTATCTGCCCCACTACATGAATAGAGGTGGGGAAATGTCTACAAATATGCTCTGTTTTGTCATCCTAAAAGTTGAAACCAAGGATCCTAAGCATCAAGGAGGACCACTCAGGGACCAGAAGGAAAGATCCAAGGGGCCCGGGGAATCGCTCAATACTCTCATTCGGAACCCGCGAGAAGAACCTGTTGATCCACCACGGATGAGAGAAGCAGACAAATTTTTCCATTTGGACCAGAAAGAAAAAACGAAACATCCCAATCTCGCGACTTCCCCTTGATGAACGGTCAAAAGTCAAATCGCGAGGGGGGCTTGTGGGATGTTTTAACATACTAGGCTCTGCCCTGTGACATCCCTCTGTGCTGGTGGCACCAGAATCTGCAAAATGGCAGCGAAAGTCCTATACGCTCCAAAACCTATGAAAGATTGCACTTTGAAACCGGAAAAGAGGGCTGCCAGATCTACTTTGCCTGTTGTCAGCGGTGGAAGGAGACCACACTGCAGAAACATGCCACTTGGCTGCCTACCCAGGAAAAATGGAAACTGCAGGAAAGGCATTGCTTTATTGCAAGAAACCCAGAAATTGCTCTTAAACCCCTTTTTCTTGGTTGCTGAAAACACAGAATGCCAGTCCAAAAAATCTGAAAACACCCAATATCTTTGCTGGGTGTTAGCTGCCACTTCGTTTAAGGAATCAATATGAACCCACAATGTCTGGAAAAGTGGAATCTATCATAAAAATATCCACAGTAAAAAGTGTGCTTGCTTGTGAAAATCTGTCAAAATATGGGCGCAGTACCAGCGGCCACCTGTGACTGTTTCAAAAGCTTGCAATTATACTTCAAATTTGCACCATTAAGGTCTAATGTCTTAAATCTAAGTTACCTGTCATTAAGAGCAGCATAGGTTGTAACTATTTAATCTCCATGATTTAGAGACTAGAATCAGAGTTCTAGCTGCTTGATTAAAAATTGCAAGTTTTATTTTAAATTAAGAAAAATGTTATAAATTGACAGTGAATTTAGCTGAACTCAGAGTCACCAAACCAATGTTCCCCAGCTTTCCCCTAACAAAAGGCATCTCCCATGCTTCCCAAATCAGGGGAGGAGATTTTGGGCTGCTGCTCCTGGGAGAGACAATTAACCTTCCTTGGCTGAAAGGATTTGCAGATTGTAAGTGCCAACAGTGGCCTCTGCCAGAGGAAGAGGGCAGAGATTGCTCTTGAGCTAAAGAAACCTTTGGAGGCGGGGATAGACATTTTTGTTGATTCTCAATGGACAGAAAGCATATTTTTGGAAAAGACTGATAAAGGACTGTGCAAATTTGTAACAATTAGAGAACTAACAGCAATGTGAATGTGATTTTTTTGTGCACATTTTAAAAGGAGCCAGAACTCTGTGCGATGTTCTGAGAAGGTACAATGAAAATTCTGGTTTTGTAGCAATTGTATTCATGTCAGAAGCAAGAAGCTTCATACGATTAGGCCCAGATATCATGCGCACATTTGTACAAAATTCTGGACAAATCGGATGTTGTGTCCCAGATAAAAAGTGCAAAAAATTGTCAAATCCAGACCCAAGACTTCACAGCTGCGGGGCTTGGAAGAATATTGAATATTTGCTCCACAAAATATGTGATCTATGTAGGTTATTGGTTGTACACATGTAAAGATGCATTATATCAAAAAAAAGATTTTATGTGCAAAAGACAAAGGGGAGGATGTTTAGCCTCATAAACTACATCATCATGATGACACACTGTTTTCTCCTCCATTCAAGGGAGAGAGCAGACTTTAGTCAATAGACTACCTAGGGGGCATGCCTAGAATAATTCAGCATACCCACCCCTTTATGAAACACATGAATAGAGACAGCTGAGGACCTAGAAAAAGAAACTGATCCACCCACCATCCCGATTTCAGCGAAGCACTTTGAAGGAGATACATCCATACTCCTTGTTCCAGACTGCAAAAACTTTGCAAGCAGAAAGGCTCAGAGCATAGCTGAACCACTTTCAGCTGGGCCTCACTTCCAGAACCCATCCCTCAACTTAAAGGGGAAACCAAGAAGCAGCCAAGCTGTGCTGTAACTGCCTGCCTGCCAAAGAATCATCTTCATAACCAGAAGGGCAGATGAAACCCCATCTGGTGCCATGCTGTGCAGACCAGAGAGCCTTTGCAGATCCAGTCCAGTCCTGCCGTGCGGTGTCTAGAGGGCCTTGCTGATCGCTGACCCGTCCAGTCCAGTGTGCCCAGCAGTCTGTCCCAGAAATCTTTGACCAGAATCCCTGACGGTTCCATTCAAAACATTGGTAGTGAGTATCCATAGTATAGGATTGTTACTAGCCTATGTACTGTCCATAGTCGTCCCTATCCAAATCAAATCTATCTTATATCCAGAACTGTATTGTTAGAAATCCTTTTTGTCTTGCCTGAACTCTCTCTCTTATCCTATAGTCCTTCTGTAATAATATTGTTAAAATCATCTTTGCGCTAATATATTCATCTGAAGAAGGCAAGCGTCTCGGCTGGTGGCTGTGCTGTCGTGTAGTTTGTTTCTTCATAATCCATTTCTAGTTAAAGAAACCTTGTTTGGATTTTAAAAGCGCATCCTTGTTTTACAATTTTGCCTCTTTCTGAAAAAACAACCTCCACAAAAACGTCCATAATTTCTTCATATTTCATGCTTGAAACAAAATTTAAGTGTCTACTTGAAGCTAACATCCTAAGCATTCTAAAAAAAACCAAAACTGTATCTCAACTCCTTATAGTTTTTCCGCAATCGTGCTTAGCGCACGCGGAAATGTTTGCCGTACATTTTTCTTTTGGTAAAAATCTACAACCTGTAAAATAGCTTTTCATTGCACCCGACCTCAAAATTAAGTTTTCTACTTATTATTACTCTTAGATCATTGCTAGTGTTTGTCTGGTACCATACAAAGTGGCTCCCATTAGTATTTAAACAATTTCATTGAATTAAAACCATTTTCAGTGTTTTCCTCATTCATTCAAAGCCAACTTTAAAACCATTTTTGACAGTTTGCCAATCATTCCTGTTTCCCTCTTGTGTTTGCTGGGGGGGGGGAAATTGGGATTGATACATTTGTTGAATTCTGCATTCCTGAAACCTGTTCTTTCTCTTTCTATCTCTTCATATTGGATATTGGTGGGATTGAGGGGTGTGCAGGGGGAAATAGTAATTACATTGCCATTTGATTGAACACACACACAAGTATTATTTCTGTGCTGCATTATTTTTCCCATCATTACTCCTTGTGATTAAAGAGACTGTTTAGTGTAACCTCACCCCATTGGTAATCATTGTGTACCCAATTAAAATAGTGTGATATATATATTGTGAAATATAAAATAAATATTTTAACTTTGCAAACCAGCCTGATTCCCGGTTCAGTGTGACTGGGGGGAGGAGGGGGTTAAACAAGAGGGGCGTGATATAAGTGGTACATCGTTCAGAATAAAAGAACTCATAGACACAAATAAATAATTAAGGGATTCAGTATGCATCCCGCACTATGCATTGACTTAGGTGAAGTGACGGATTGAAATCACTTACACAACCACACATCACAGAAGCAAGCTCTCAACCCAATGAGCTATGTTACCGGCTACAGCTATGTTACTGGCTATAGTAAAACAAGCACTTACATATCTGAATGTTCTCAAAGTCAAAAAGAAAATGACGCTCTATAATATGTAACTGAGATTTTACTGCAGGCCAGTTCATCTGCAGGTCTGGTGCAAAGTTGGCCACATGTCAACCCTGCGTGGATCTACTTTTCAGGCTTCAGAGTTTGGCAACATACAAACGATTTGGAGGGTTCATACACCTGTGGTACCCCCTGTTTTTCTTTTTTTAAGAGGTCTGAACAAGAAAGCCAGCCACTCCAGAAACAAAGAGCCACATGGGGCTGGCCACAGCCCAGGAGCTCCTATTAAAACCAAGGGCCTCATTACGAGTATGGAGGCAGCCATGCCCTTAGCCTCCATACCGGGTTCCAGCTCCGGGTTCAGTGAATGAGGAATTACTGGTCATTCCAACCTTGGAGGACCCGGTATTTCCTCATTCACAAAACCAATCCCCATTCCCATTTGAGCCCCCATAGGGCTCAATGGGCGTGGGGATGGAGTAATAACGGGCCCGTTATTATCTCCTTGGTCCCCCTGCGGGACCCGCTAAGGACGTCTGGTCTGACCAGACGTTCTGTGCAGGTCCCGCTAGGGAACCTCCTAATAAGGCATCCCGTAATGAACGGTGCAGGTGCTGAACCGGCACCCTTCAATACGGGAGTGCCAGCCTCGTAATGAGGCCCCAAATGTTTTTTATTAGGGTTAGCTAAGGAGACCACATGGGTAGCAATGGAGACCATGGCGACCCCCAAATGACGTCCCTGTAACAGATCTCCAGACAGTATTGTATGTTTTTCTCCAAATCATTTTTGATCTGGTTTTAGATCCAATTGCCCATGTGAGCAATACACTTAGATTTTGAGTTAGATTTATCAAAAATGCACTTCTGCCCACAAGGGCCTTTTGTGCCAAGACACACATATGAATAAATGTATAACAACAAAAAACATTTTTTTGGCAGCCTAAACATATCGAACTTCAAAATATTGCCTTTTGAAATCTAAAAATATATATATGTGTTTAATGTACAAATGCAAAACTCAAACAAGTAATCAAATGCAACATACAAGACTTGGGCACAAATAATAGAGTGTGAAGTGCCATCTCTTTGCATGAAGTTTATTTAAACTTGATAGCGCTGTCTGCAGTTTGTTAATTTGTCTGTTGTGGTTTAAATAGCAATGACTAATTGTTTTTTTGGAAGCTGGCCTATCTTGCTTTTGTTATGTCTGACTGATGGTTTGCTGGTTTAGCCCCTACATGGTACTCTTGGTCTCATTAGTCACTTCCATGGCTGGCTGGATCATTAGGGCTTTGGGGTGGTGCCTTCACTCTGCCACCATGCTGTGTTTCTTTTTTTTCCAATGTGTTCGCCTGAAATTGGCACAAAAGATCTATTTCTCACATGTTGACGTATTGTATTTATTTGAAGAGCAGGGCAGTCAGTTTCAATCAGAAATTACATATAATAACACATTTACATATGGTGGAATAATTCCCATGAAGGGTTCCTTAACAATAACACAAAAAGGAGAATGAGTGGGGAGCCAGTTTATGAGGGTGTACAAAGTGGTACATATAGCAGGGACAAAACAAAACAAAAAGAAAATACATATATCATATATGAGAACATGGGTGACATACAAAGGTAACATAAGCCTAACAGGACAAGTGCTCAAACGAAATAGTAATATTGAAATATAAATAATTACATTATTAAGGTTCACCGAGGCAGTGATGACTTCAAGCAGGGTGGATGGGGGAAGGGCAGAGGTCCTCCCTGATTAGCAAGTAAGTGAAGTTTAAGCTGTGCTTTGAAGAGATCCACAGTTGGGCTGGCTTTAATTGCTAGGACAGTGTGTTCTAGTGGAGCAGGATGAATAGGGAGAAAGAGCGGATGCATGAGAAGGCAGAGGGAGGATGTGGGACAGTGAGGTTGATTGCAAAGGAGGATCAGAGGGAATGTGATGGTGAGTAAACTGAGCTACAATCAGAGGGTTACTGAGGAGCAAGACCAGTGATAGCTTTGTAGACCAGGAGGAGGAACTTGAATTGAGAACTGTTGTGCACGGAAAGCCAAAAGAATGTTTTTGGTTTGTAGAAGTGGGGAAGTCTCTGTGTAGGCTATGAAGACTGTGGGTAGCAAAGTTGAGGACTTTGTCTAGAGGGAAGAAGAAGTAGAGGGAAAGGCCAAGGGGTAGGGGGAGCAGTAGTCATGTTTGCAGAGTGGAGATTAGAGCTTTTGTAGAGTGGTTTGTAAGAAAAGAATGACATTTCTGAATGTTGAGGAGGTTAATACTTGCAGCAGAGACAGTGGTTGTGATGAATTGTTGCAGTTGAATGTCACTATCAAAGAGGACCCCAAGGTTGTGAGTCTTGGATGAGGCAGCAAGAAGGTCAGGCGGGAAGGAGAGAGGAGAGTCGAGAGGTAGGGAAGTCATTGGAAGAGAGGAGAAATATAACTTCCTTTTTGGAAGAGTTCAGCATGAGGGAGCAGAGAGTCATCCACTGATACATTTCATTGAGACAGTTGGCAATCCATTCTGAGATGGCTGGGTGGTGGGAAAGGATAAAAAGGTGTGAGCGTCATCAGCAAACAGATGATAGTGAAAACCAAATGACAAGATCTTTTTTCCCAGAGCATAGGTATGGAAGGTGAAGAGCAGAGGTCCAAGGAATTATGAAACGCTGGGTTGCTTCCCGATGCTAGGCCAGCACTCAATAAATAAGCTAATAATAATATAATAACTGGCCTAAGTACCCGGCTTCGCCCGAGATGTCCATTCTCAGATTTGATTTCATATTCCACCAAAAAAATATTGTTGTTTGCCACAAAGGTAAAACGCGATACATGTTAATTTTGCTAATTAATTGAACACCAATTTTATATTTAGCTCCGATTTAAATTCTCACATGAATATCATATTTGCATGCTTACTCTGAGTATTTGCAGTGTTGCTAGCAGTGGTGGCCATTGCTGTTGCTAAATACACACTGCAAATAATCAAAGTAAGCATACAAATATCATATTCACGTGAGAATTTAAATCGGAGCTAAATAAAAATTTGGTGCTCAAATAATTAGTGAAATTAACATGTATCAAGTTTATTGCAAAATATATCAATGAAAAGAAAGACATACTCACTCTCTTCTAAAGAAAAATTGAAAAAATAAAACGTAAAACTAGTTCAGCACAGGCAGTGTGATGATGAGCACTTTCTACAAGTGACCTGTAGATGGTACGCGGAACACCACAAAATGTAATGCCAAATTAAAAAAAAGTTGATTATCTCTGGAACAGGATAACCTATCAAGCTGGAAATAGTTGCATTCATTTGGCAATGAAATAAAGAATATTCCACGCAAAATTCATGGTGCCAGACCTACAGTTCATGAAGAGTTACGTCTCCAAGATCAACCTCACATACAAACCCACAAAAACATACGACTTTGTTTTATATATATATAGATAAGGACAGTAATAATAATAATCCTGGGGGAATTGACAGGGAGAGTCGTGTGGCCAAAGGTTTGCAAATTCCAGGAGATTAGAAAACATATATAGAAGACTGACTGCCTGATTCATGGAATTATTTGCGCCGAAAATGCAGATTTGCGCGCCTTTCTGCCCAAAAATCTGCATACTTCAAACAGGGATTTTTGGGCAGGAAGGCGCGCAAATCTGCATTTTCGGCACAACTAATTCCATGAATCAGGCAGATAATTTCTAAGAGCAAGAGATTAATGGACACACTCCTTACCTATTTACTGCCAAGGTCATTCCTCTAAGATTAACCAAACATATTTTCACAAAAGATATAAATCTTCTAAGAGTTCAAAACAGAAATTGGGAATCATAACAATGTTTCGGGTGGGAGCACGTCATAACAAATGCTCATCACTGCTAAACATGCATCTCTCCAAGAATTAGCACCATGGTGCAAGTGTGTCACCTGGGCTGTTGTTATTTCATTCTCCTTTCTGTCTGTTCTATGCAGTTGCAGGGGTCTTCTGAGCTTTCTCCATGGATTATTTGAAAGAAGACAAGACTACGAGATACCTTTAAAGAGGCTAAGTAGGGTGCTGCCATCAATTTATGACCGTGCCTCATGTCTTTGAAGAGTGCCTTTGCGAGTCATGTGTCACTTCTGAATAGAGTCTTAGTGTGCAGCTATGTGTTTTATTCTCTTCAATCTTGAATTGTTCTGTCTGTATTTTTGGTTTGATATCTGGTAATGTTTTGCCCAGTACACATGGAGCAGCATTGTAATGGGTTTGGATAGGATACCTGAGGCAAAAATAATAGACTTTAAATTGCGCACAACAGGCCATGAATTTTCTTTTTCACCTTGTGCATTAAAAATCCCAGGCATAATCCCACCAGCCCTGTTCGAACACCTACTTCTCAACTCACTGTCATGGGAAAATTTATGGTGGCTGATGTGCTGTTACCCACTCCCAAATGATCCATCTCTTTCCTGCAGGTCGCCTAGTGAAACTGTGTTAGCAGTGTTTGAACTCTGCCACAGTTTCTTGAATACCTCAGATGGGCTGCTGTGCGCAGCCATACCCTGGCAGCCCTCCCAGAGCATGTCCGAAGCCAATGAAAGGTCTTTCTGGTTAAGAAATGGCTGCAGAAATTAAAATTGCATGCGTAATGAATCAGTACCCATAATAATTGTTGATTTATCAATCAAGTAGGGATTAAAGACTGAGGGCCTCATCACGAGTTGGGCACTGAATCGGCTGTTTTACCTCCAGCTTTTTTCTGGAGGTGAAAATCCCTATTTTCAGCAGTATTACAGCCGGCTATATTAGCCTGCAGTATTAGCACCGAAAATTCTCCATTGGATCCAATGGACTGAATCAGGAATCGGGATTTACGGTTAAGGCCCAACCCGTTATCCGGTGGTAGGGCTATTACAGTTGCCGGTATTACAGCCGAAAAAACAGCCCAACTCGTGATGAGGCCCTTGAGTTAAGATTGCTAAAAACAGAGTCCAGATGTGCACACATCCATATCTATTAATTAAGCTTTTAAAATATACTTAACACCAGTGACTAGTCTCTAAGGGCAAGAGTGGGAGTCAAACCTGTGTTGCTAGTCATTCTCTTGCTTCCGGGACAAAGGTGTTGCCCCTGAGCTTTCCTTTCAGCCCACATGGACACATAAAGGCTTACATTTCCCATGGGGTAGTACTCCTGTGCCCAAAATGACAAAACATCTTGCTAGCGTGGTAAACCTTTTTTGGGATATTGTGGGGCACTTTTATGTGACACGGCAATGAGCAGCTGGTAATTTCCATTCATGTTAGACATTATCCTTCGTGGCAGGTCAAATGAATGCATTTACCATTAGAATAGCACCTCCTTTTCCAACTAGAAACTTTTTACAAATGTTATCAGTAGGTGTGATTTGAAATTAGCAATGAACAGTTGAGGATTAACAAGGCAATGCAGGAATCATTTTGAAATATGTAATAGCAATACATCAAATGATGAAAATTGGCACTTTATCCTTCATTAACTTTATTAAAAAAATATCTAATTTATATATTTAAACAATAATTGCTATATTATCCATGTGCTAAAGTCTTCAATATGCCTAAAACCAACATAAAGTCCAGAAGAACTTGGGAATTCTTTGCAGATGCAACGTACGACTCACGCAGGGATCCCTCGATGCACTTTGATTTCAAGACTGCCGACATTTAATTAAAAAAGGATTTGCTAGAAGAGCTCACGTAGCTCAGCAGTAGAACCTCCAACTCTTAACCTTTCGGGTGTACGTAGGGTATGATGCATAATCTCATTATTGTCACATGGAACATGCCATTGGAATTAAAATAAAGAAAACGTTAAGTATCACATTTCTTGACAGACATTTTTACAGTGTATTTTTAGTTTTGATTGCAAAAGGCTGGTTGCTACTAATAGAAGCATTGGCCACAACGGCCACATATTTTTTAAAGCAGGAACACACTTCATTAATAATTTGACTCTCATGATATAGGAAATACGAGTTATCCTGGCTGGTAGAGCTAGAGACTTGGCTGGCATGGTATTGGTCTTGATCCACACAATCAGAAGGAACCTGCTATGTATACCTTTGATATTGTCATATAGATCCCCCTCCAACTCACTACCTGGACACAGTTATACCTTTTGTGGATTGCATCTGTTCGGTTTTGACCAGTACAAACAGTGGTCACAATGATCTGGTCTGTCTTAAAGCAAGAGAGTAGCACATTAATACGTGGCCACTGATGCCATCTGTCAACCAGGGCATTGGAAAGCAGAGGACACTTTTTCTGAGTTTCCCTTTAATTAAGTTGGTAGATACTGATACTGTTAACGTCATTTGTGCGTGTTTAAGTCTCACATTTCAAGTGAAAATGAGAGACGTTATCTCACAGTTATTTGTTCTATGCCCCTAAATGAAAACAGTCATTATTTTTCTGACATTCACATTTACAAAGTACTGTTTAGATAAATCTTGATTGCAGATGGCTGCTCATTGGCTGCAGAAACTCTGGTCAGAATGGCCATACATATAGTAAAGCAATAGTCATGTTTGTTAATAAATGTACACTCTTTGCATAAAAAATAGTAAACGAATACATGGTAGTCTCTTTATGACTGAGCTCATTCACGCAGTAGCATGTAGAAGCAAAGGTTCAAGTCCAATGTTGTGGAGAAAAAAAAAACCTAGGTTGCATTTTCTCGGTATTGACAGTATAATACCCTTCAACCCCCTTTGGCACGGAAACAGTCAAAAACTTTAATATCATATTTTATGACAGATATTTACTAAATACTTTTGATTTTATTTTTGATTTCAAATGGCTGGAATTTACCAGCAAAACCTCTGCGCACAGTGGCCATCGATTTCTTTCAGTGGTATGTCGGGTAAGCCAATTTTGGTGGGAAGATAAGACAGTATGCATTTTGAGTTGAATCTCACTCAAAATTTGACTAACTACACCAATTCCCTGGTGGCCTACTTCGTTCTGCCATTTGCGGTTAAGAGGCTAATCTGAGGAGTACAAGCTGACAGGGCTGATAAAGAACAGCTCACCCTGTGGCTGCTCCTGAACACGTGAGGCACACAGTTATTTGGAAAATAACCTGTCATAACTAGCAAAGATTGCATTTTTCATTAGGTACCGGCCTGTTTTTTCTATGCACATTTTCTATTGCTACACAAGTGTGAGGTATATAATAATTTTCTTTCTTAGAAACTTTCTCAGGGATCACCAGTGTGTCTTCTAATGTGCTCTGCCAGCTCTGGTACACACAACCCCATGATGGATTATTCTACTGATGCGTTTTGACTTCCCTGTTGCTACTGTGGTTCCCTTTGTGAATGCTTCATATCTTCAGGAATAAACTGAATTCTGCGCAGTGAGTAAGTAGCTTTTGAAACGACTGATCATTAAAGGAAGTTCACGCATGGGTCAGTCAGGAAAATCATGTGGAAGGAGGCCTGGCAGAGCGTTTAGCGGAGGTTACCGGGAGCTTATTTTAGCCGGGGGAGGCTTCCATTTTGTACATGTTAATGTGAGTGCTCGCCCATCAAGTCTCAAATCTTTAAGTGGTTTTCATCAGCAGCTCCGATGATGGATGCGAGGTATAAGCACCTTCGACTTTCCTCTGTTCCCTGCCACAAGTGACAAATGGCTTCCAAGGGGACTCTTGTGCTTTGTCCTCAAAACAGATTTCATTTTCCTGTCTTCGCACTGCGGTGAAATAGATTTTTCCTCTTCAATATCTCCACAATGGTCGCAGCTCCCGTGACTGGTAGTGTAGTGATCACTCACGCATCAGGGGGCGTACATGGCCGGTGTGGGCCATCACCGGCCATATACGCACCCCTGCATTGTCAATGATAGCTATTCCAAACCTGGGGTGTAAGTGTTGGTTTGTCAAACTTGGTTTGTAATTTTTCTGTCAAAAAGTATACATATCTAATTTAACTGGGCTGGAAGGCCACCTTGTTCATTTCAAGTGGATTGGAATCAGCCTTAAATTGATATTACACAGCAGTAGACTGGTGTACAAGTTTTGGGTAGACAGAGGAACAGGGCTGAGGGAAATCAGGCTGGCATCTTTTAACAGTCATGCAGAACTGTTAGTTGTGCTCTGTGTGTATTTTTGTGATTAGTCCAAGGTTAGGTTCTGTTGAAAAAGCCACATTTTGAAAGATTTGTGAAATTGGAGAACTTTGGAGGAATTCCACGTCGATACTAGGATCGACTTCCAGATGGTGGGTGCACGAAAAGAGAAGGATCGTTTGTGGGTCCTCTCTTTGCAGACACTCTTTTACCAACTCGACCCTTGCAAGCCTTCCTGAACTACTGTTTAAGCAATCTCCATGTCTTCCTTTTCCCTCCGCCCTGTTCCTAGTTGCCTATTCATCGCCTTTCATTAGGACTTGAAACTATTCCTATCTGTGGTATCTGGCGTGCTTGTCTGGCATGTTTGAATGCTCTATGAATGCCTCCCTTATTATGTGAGTGTCAGCTATTTTAAGAACCACTGATGGAATGTAGAATGGTGAGTGCTAGGGATTCCATGGAGGAATGTTGGTGGGGACTTGGAGATGAGAACCAGTACTAGAAGGATGCATTGCCCTATCTCTCCCCTGTAACCTTCTACCTTGAGGTCTAAGCAATAAAGCACCTTTCCTGTTTTTACCTCTCTGACTCCTGCCTGATTCCTGTGTGCTGGCTGGCTTACCTGGGTTTCCCCGATGCTACACTATCCCACTACTGGTGCGAGAGCCAGGCCCCCAGGGAGCTTTAAATTCAGCTTTGACTTGGGGCCCTGATGGGCAAATTCTCCCTTCCTCTACAGAAAATCTGCCTCTGCCAAAGCAGGGCTTACAGTACCTTTAATTTCCTGGAGAGATTCAAACATAAATAACTAAATGACCCCAAGGACGCCAATGCTACCATCCGAGCAAATACTATCGTTCAAGCAGCCCTCACTATTAGGAATAATGGACCCACTCACTTTAAAGGTCGTACTTTGGAATTGGATCTCAGATATCAACTGCATTTCCTGTTTAACGGCCACTGAACCCAGTGTATGGACAGCCCACTACTTGATCTTGTTCACCATTCAAGACAGCTCACAAACTAACTCAGCTAAGCCTATGGCCCCACCGGCTCTAACTAAATGTAAAAACAACATAACAGTCGCTAACCTCTTACCTCTGATCCAACCTATAACTAATCCTATCTACCTACCTGCCGACCCAACAGACTTGGTTGATTTATACAACAATACAATCAATTCAGCTATCAACGTCATTGCACCGTTGAAACGCAGCAAAGAAAAACCTCTAGCTCAACTAAATTCTTGGTTTACCACTAGCCTAAAAGCCCTTCGTAAAGAGTAAAGGTATGCTGAAACCAGCTTTAAAAAGAACCCATCTGAGCAGAATAAAAATCTTCCCACCTCCCTTGCAGATAGATACAAAAAATAAATTATTCAAACTAAAAAAGAGATATTAAATGAAAGAATCAAAAAAGCCAACTCGAGTACCAGGGAAATCTTCTCCATAATAAGTGAATTAGAATCCCCGGTCGCTCCCAAAATACTCGTGCATTAAAAACAAAATTTGGTGTACCGATATCCAAAATGCCCTCTGCAACAAAATCTGCATGCTCGAAGATAAAATTATGGCCAAAAAAACTACTCTACACAAGATTGCTTTAGCAACACAAGAAGCCATCTTGCAAGAAATTACCAACAATCAAATCAAGCCATGCAACCAGTTCAAATTTAAGCCCATCACAACAATTGAGGCTGAAAACATCATCACATCCCTCAAACCCTGCCGGCGCCTTGGGGACATTTGCCCAGCACCAATCATTAAAGAAGCCGCAAAGGTCCTAGCTCCTTTCATCACCACCTTCATTAACTCCTCTTTCAAATCCTGCTCAGTTCTCAACAACCTTAAAGACGCCTAGGTACTACCCTTACTAAAAAGAACTAATCTGGACCCCAGCATCCCCACCAACTATAGGCCAATCACTACAGTACTGTTTCTCCTCAAAATCCTGGACCAAGCTGCCTATCTCTAGATTCAATCTTATCTGAAGATCAACAACTTATTAGGCACTCGCCAATCAGGCTTCAGTCCAAGACACAGGACGGAGACGGCCCTTCTTGACCTGAAGAACCAACTGGATGATCGGAAAGACAAAGGAGAAGCTTCCATTCTTCTCCTCTTGGACCGATCTGCTGCATTCGACCTGGTCGACCATAAAGTTTTGTGCAACCACCCAAAATCAGCCACCCGCTTTTCCAAGGATGCTACTACTTGGATAAATTCCTTCTTAGATAACAGATCCATAAGAGTTTGCTCACCGTCCTCAGCAGCAGACCCAGTACATATCACATGCAGTGATCCTGCGTCTCCCCCATTTTGCATAATATATTTACTAAGCCCCTCTTCGATATACTTGACAATCTGGGTGTCTCATACACCAATTATGCTGAAGACACCCAGATCCTCATCCCTATCCAAGGAGACTATGACAAAGATGTAGAATTGATCAATAAAGTGTACTTAATTATACAAACCTGGATGGCCACCCATGGATTATGTCTCAATGATGAAAAGACTGAGCTCTTAATCATTGGGTCCACCAATAGACTGAATAAACTCTTTCCTCAATATAACTCTGTCACTGTTGATGGAATCACAATCAATGTCGCTAAGGAAGTAAAAAACGTAGGTTTTTCCTTGGACTCTGCACTCAACCTCAATAAACAAGTAAATGCCACAGCTCCTGCAACCAGCTACTCTTGTAAATTGATCTATGCATGCAAACCATTCTTGACCGCTGCAAGATGCACTATGATTGCATGTGCATTAATCTTATCCAAACTGGATTATTGCAATGTACTATACTCGGGACTTGGGTACCAGCAAACATAATAGTAATAAACTTCAGACACTCCAAAATAATGCCTTAAAATCTGACTTAGGCATTCCAAAATCACAGCATATCTCCCACGAGAGACGCTCTATTAACTGGCTTGTCATGAATGACACAATTAAGTTCAAATCACTTAACCTTACCTACAAAGGCCTCACCAACAAGTCACCCATATACTTGATGGATAGATTCACCAAACACACGTCAGAACGATCCATCAGAAAGGCGCAATCTAACAGCCTTAGAGTCCCCAATTTCAAACTCAAAAAAACAGGAGGCTCTAGTTTTCTAGTCATAGCGGCACAACTCTGGAATTCCACACCCAACACCTTACGAGCATTACCCTCCTTCCACTCCTTTAAGATGAATGTTAAGCGCTGGCTGCATTCTCGTGACCGGTGATGATTTTTGATCTGTGAACTTAAGATGACCTAGAGCACCACCATATGATTTTGTTCAACATAATCTATGTATATTACTGTATATTTTCTGTAAAAACTCATTTAAGTATGTAAATGTCTCTTTTATTTATATGTTCTTTTTTGCTGTTCCCTTTCACCTGTTACTTAAACTTGGAAACGCCCAGATGCCTGAGGGCATGGTGCGCTCTATAAATAAATAAACAATACAATACAATACAATACAATACTGTACTACCTTGATTACTGCAGACTGAGATGGTAAAGACTCACATTTGCTCATTTTGTGTTAAGCAGAAGCAGCATGCTGTGGGGGATGGGGAATCTGCCCATGTTCTGGGTGGTGTCCCATTAGGTTCACATTGCAGGCTAAATGTGAAATACAGTTGGGACCTTAGGGCCTCAGAAAGTTTTGCGCTGCGCAAAGGGAAAAAGTGCACTTTGTACTGCCAAAAAGTGTGTTGCCTAGTCATAGATCGGACTTGCGCTGGCCCTTTCCTACCTTGTGCTGTACTAAACGCATTGCACGACACACAATGTAAAGTGTGGGATGGGCCATAGCAAAGAAATAAGTATGGGGAGGAACATACTAAATCCCCATTGCAGTCGCAAAATGAGAAAGAACGAGGAAACAACAAACACACCCTATCAAGCGCAAAGAAATCCCTTTTCATGAAATGAATCGTGCAATTAGCCGGAGTCTAAAGTAGAGCGGACATCTCCCAATCTTACCGCCACATGATACACGTCACAATGTGAACAGTGCAAAGAAAACCCAAGCATAAAAGCACAATGCAACTTCATACACAATAGGACTTTCACAATGGTTGTCCCTGCTTTAGTAGCACTGATCCTTCTGCATGGAAGAAGGAGGAGGAGAATGAGGAGGAGGGCCAGAATTTTCCATCCACGCACCACATTATTTGACGAGGTGTATGCAAGTTACAGATTTCCTCCCCGTGTCATCCTATACCTGGTCCGGGAATGGAAGAATTACCTGGCATCACCCACCATGTGCTCTCATGTACTGACACCCCCGGAGAAGGTGCTATCAGTCCTACATTTCCCGGCAACAGGATCATTCCAGAACATCACTGCCATTGTCTGGGGCATATCCCAGCCCATGCAATCCTGGTGCATCCACCAAGTACTGGGATGTATAATAAAGCATGTGCGTAGACACGTATACTTGCTAACCACACTGCAGGCAGGGCAGAGAGTTCTATGCCATTGCACAGTTTATACAGGTCCTGGGAGCTATCGACTGCACCCATGTAGTGCTCCAGCCCTCCCACCCCCCAAGAGATTGAGCACATCTTCTGCAACAGGAAACATTGGCACTCCATTATTGTGAAGGTCATCTGTGGTGCCAAGGGTCACATCATGCATGTGAATGCAAATTACCCAGGATCCACACATGACAGCTGCCTCCTATGTCATTCTCCAAGATACAAGGCCCTTGCAACGCAAATGTTTGGGAACACTTGGCTGCTGTGTGAGTATCAACTATCACGCACCTACAAGCAGTCACAAGACACAGAGAAAAACATGCCATGATAACCAATGCTAATAAAAATCCATTTCCACCTGTGCAGGGGACAGTGCCTACCCGCTCTCACCATTCCTGCTCGCACCCTTCAGGGATACAGCCACCTCAGGTGAGATAGGCTACAACATGGCACAAATAGCCAATATGGGCATAGTGGAGTGCACGTTTAGGGTGCTTATGTCACCTTCCGCTCCCTTGACCACTCAGGTGACTTATTGCTATATGCACCCCCTGTAGCATGCAAGATCATCAGGGCATGTTCTATCCTGAACAATATTGCCACATGTTGTGGCATAGCAGTAGAGCTGCAGGAGGGACAATGCCCTCACCCACAGGCACCACCTATTCCCTTAGTGTCCAAGGGGACAGGACATACACAATCAGGTCGTACAAAGGTAGCACACACAGTGAAGCCACCTCCCTGATGCTCTTCGATCATGAAATGGGGCCAATCCAGCTTGCCCATAACAACACCCAGAGAATGTGTTTCTGGAAGAGGCAAACTGTGTGCGCCCCATATCCATCACGTGAAGTGCAGGTAGCGCAGGTGATTTCACCTACACAGTCATAGCAAGTGAAAATAACAGTATCCTTGTTGCAGACACAAAAGCATAGAACACAATGAATACATCCTAACCCATAATGTAACCATACCATATGCTCCCCTGAGTGCCATACACTAACTGCATCAAACTGCAACAAAGGTCTCACTAGTTTCCATCTTTATCATGTCTCCCTCCACACCATTACTGCTGGAACTGCGCACCTCAGACCAACACGCTTTTTACAGAACACAGTGAATACATCACTGCCCACAATGTCACCATACCATGTGCTCCCCTGAGTGCCGTGCACCAACTGGAACGGAGGACACAGCTGGTTCCCATCTTCATCATGTCTCCCTCCGCACCATTGCTGCTGGACCTGCTCACCTCAGGCCCATATCACCATACCATGTGCTCTCCTGAGTGCTCTCCTGAGTGCAATGCTCCAACGGCAACAATTGACTCACTTGACTGCCATCTTCATCCCCTTGTCAGCTCGTATAGATATGCAGTGCGCAAAACAAAAGAAAATGGACTTCCTTGATGTGTCCTGCATGGAACAAGGACAATTGACAGTCATAGTCTACTCAGAGGCACCCAAGGGTGAGGTTGCACCCGTGGCCATCCAGGGCTCTGCCCTTGATGCCTGTGAGCTTTGCCCTCCAGAGTGGGCTGGTGAGTTATGTGGCTGGTGGACTACATCAGAGGCTGTTGCACAATGGCTGGGTCTGAACCCCTGGATGCCCAGGGTTCTGGCTAGGACATCTTAGAGCCATAACCTCCCAAATGCTTGTGGCCCCTGACCGCTGGGTTTAGCCCCAGTAGCACTTCCCTGGGACAGGTATCGGACCCTGGCTCCCACCTGGGCTCTTAGATAGTGGGCATGCTTAGTTTCTCCTTCTGTGGCCGGGCCCATTGCACCCCAGCTGCTCTGGGGACCCAGTCCTAGCATGAAGGAGCCCATCCAGTTCAAGTGATACAAGTCTGTCCCGCAGGGAGACACCTCCCACCTACTATTATGTAGCTTAACTGCAAACAAATGTATGAGACAACTGTGTCTGGTCCGATTGCTGTGGATATGTAATATGATATGATTGGTTATTTATAACGTGCTTAATACACAGCGGTTTCTGAGCGCGGACCCAGATATGGAACCTGTGTTGCTCAGTGTGGTTTTGCTTCCAAGGCGAGCACGTTGCCTCTGAGCTATCCTCCCGAGATGATGCCTAGTTGGGCCCAGCTGAAGGACCAGGGATGGTCCTCCAGGACCAAATGGCTGTGCCTGCCCTAAGGCCACCGTTCACGGTCTAGGGCCTAAGGTGCCATCTGTAACCAAGGCCCAGCCTCTCTTCTCTGACTCCCATGGGCTGGTTCCTGCCACTCTGCCACTGGTTGGGCCAAGCACATCTGGTCTGCTAGGCTCACCATAAAGGGGAAAGAGTGCTCACTGTCCAGCCCACATCCCTGTGCACACGGCGTTTCCTATGCACACAGTGTTTCCTGTGCACACCATGGCATATCAGGAGGATGAAGGCTAGAAACCCTTGCAATATCGGCACCGCGACAGTGCCTATGATAAAACCGTTCCTCAGATGATGGCTCACAACAGAGGAGAGCCCGCTACAAAATGGTGGGGTGCTGTTTACAGTGGACGGTGGTGGCAATGGAGGAGGAGAGAGGCTTGCCTGGTACAGGAAGTGCCATCAGGGTTTTCCTCACTTGAGCACGCTCCTCCCGACTCAGGGCACCACACCAGAAAGGGCCTGGCACACAGGGCTTGTCTTGGGAGAGGGGCAGGATGTGTGCAATGTGAAAACCACCATTATAGGAGCGGGGCGAGGAGAGGTGAGCATTAGCTTTCCCCTCCTTGGAGTTCTGCTGCTGGTTCTTGCTCCGCACCCTACCTCTGCGCCGCTGGAAGAGCTGTTTTATGACTTGGGTCCTGCTCCTGCCTGTGTATTCCTGTGTTCCCACTTCCTGTGCTCGCAGGCTTGCCACCTGGATCCTACTGTCATCATTGCTGTCTTGCCTCCTGATCTTGCCTCTCTTGGCCGGGGGATGGCACTGTTTTTTTCTGTGTCCAAATCCAGGCCTGGGGACCCATACAGGTGAGAGGGGTGGTCGGGGAGTGCTTGTTGGTGTGTTTAAGGGTTCTTCAGGAAACAGACTTGGGCAGAGGGTGTGGGCAACGGTGCAGTCTCTTGGGGGGATATTGTTGGTTGTGTGCATGCAGTGTGTGTGGTATGTTTGTTGTTGCACCCATTTCGTAGCAATGGGTAGAACAAGTGAATTGATGGCCATCATGCCAATATTGCAGGTGCATTTTGACTTCAGAGGAATGGTCAACTCAGCAGTGGAATTCCTTTCATGGGCTGATTTAGTGCACCCTCCAGAGGGGGATTGATTCAGCCAAAATGGCGGCGTATGTCACAATGATGCAGGAGAGAGGATGCAATATGGTGTGGGTCCATCATGGAATTTGATTAATGCACAAGCACCTCGTTAACAGCATAACAGCATGGGGAATGGGGCAGGGGTCTGGGGTCTGGTCACCCTAGATGAAAAAACGTTGTTCCCAAGGAGGAGTTTCCACCTCTGATAAAGCAAAGAACAGGGAAGAAGGAGGTGGTGGGGGTGGCAGGACGCCCACTGCCAGTGCCACCATTTCAACCTCCGAGCACGAACATGGGGGGCCCTCCCTGTGACTATCTCTGAAGCAATCTCTGTGGGGAGTGTGACGGGCATGGGCAGTACGGGGATCCAATCACAGCCTGCAGAGGGACTGGGGCCAGAGATCCCGCACCCCTCGTCAGTAGTGCAAACGGCAGGGAACAGGTGGCTGCGGAGCCACACAAGCATTTTTGCGCCAGCACAGTCCCAGGTGGGCAGTTGGTCTACTCAGGGCACTCAAGGGTTTTCTAGGTTAGTGGGGATACAGGGCACAGCTACAGGTCCCCAGCTCACGGGCCTGCAGAGTCACTCAAGGGCACCACGGTATGTGGGGGTGCAGGGTACGACCATGGGCCATCAAGCTCCGGATGGGCACCCGAGGTTTGGCCCACTGCCCCCCTGGGTCAGGCCACAAAGCACACCAATGTGTCTCAGGTCTGGGCACAACAAGTGGGTGGTACCAGGAATGAAGCAGCGGCACAGCAGAACATGGGGACAGCGGCCACCCCTTATCAAGTTGCTCAGCCCCCAGTGGTGCCACATTTGGGACCACAGCAGGTGGGAAGCCTGGGGAGTGGGGAGCTGTCATAACCTGATGCGCTCAAAATTGGGGCCTCTACTGCAGGTCTGAGGGTAATAGCCTATTTGACCTAAAACATTTGACCTTTTGACCAAATTGACCTTTTCTTAGTGGTCCAAATTGACCTTTTTTTGCATCCGGTCCAAATTGACCTTTTTGCTTTAGGTCAAATAGGTTAATACCTACATACCTGAACATGAGGTGTAGGGGTTCCGGGGGTATACTCTGCGCCTCATGTTCATGTAAGTAGGTCAAAAGGAGGTTGCAAGGGTGTCCCCGCATCCTTAACAATGGACGTCAATTTGGTCAAAAGGTCAAATGTTTTAGGTCAAATTGCTGAGGTCAATTTGCAAAAGGTCAAATCTACCCAAACCGGACTGGGGCAGTGGTGCTAAATCAAGGAAGTGTGTTGGGATGGGACACACAAGCTCAGACGAAGAAATATTCCTTAAAAACATCCTGCACTATTGACTTCTTTACTCCCAGGAACACACAAATTAGGTGTAATTCAAACATTTATTTATTTATTTTGAAGGTATTTATTTCTATAGCGCCGCAGCCTGCGGGCATCAGGGCACATTACAGTGAGACTAGGACGACAAAAGAAATGGGACAACATGGCATAGGTACAACCTGATCAAGTGCTTAAGAGGTCTGAACTTTGCCGTTCATTTATTTGAACAGCAGGGTTTTCCATTTTTTCTAAATTGTAAATATTTTGGCTCTAGCTTTGATGGGAAAAGCCCGACCAAGTCCATTTGCCCTTTTTGGTTGCATGACTTTCACCAGCCCTTGCGTTTTTGATCATAGGGCACATATGGTTCAAATGGGATGATTTGTTTATTTAAATGACTAATTGCGTGTCGTCAGCAAAATTTGTGAAAAAGACTCCCAAATTGGTAAGTAAGGTACAGAGACAACACATATAGAGATTGAATAAGAGGAGCGAGAAACTGGCCCATTGGGGAATGCCACAGTCAACTAGTCGGGGGGCGGAGGAATGATCACCCCATTTTATTTTAGAGCCCCTGTACTCAATGAAGGAAGAAATCCATTTGATGGCTTCTTGGGAGCAGTTGCCTGATTTATCTAGGGCCTCTCTGAGTTTCTGATGGTCGAGCAAATCGAATGCTGCTGAGAGGTCCAATAAAATAAGCATATCAGCCTTTCACTCGTCCAATATACTGAGCATTTTGGTCTCGAAGTCGAGCAAAGACGACTCCGTTCCATGTGCTCCTCTGAATCCTGATTGTTGGGTGTGAAGAAGATTATTTTTGTCAACATATTCCTGTAGTTTACCAGTGGCAACCTTATCAAGTATTTTTAATTAAAAGTTGCAATTCGTGATCGGGCAGAGGTTGGCGGGGTCACGTTGGTCTAGACCTGGTTTTTTGACTAAGGGTGTTACGTTGATGGTTTTAATTGATGTGGGCACCTTATGATCTCTGAATGAAGCATTTATCATTCTGCAGAGAAAAGGGGCGAATACTTCAGTATTGTCCAGGATTAGCTTTGGGGGTAGTATGTTTTCAGAACCGTAAGTGCATCTGATGGAGGATAGAACTATGTTCATTTTGTCCAGAGAAACAAGGGTGAATTGGAATTTCGACATCTCGAGATGCAGGCTTTTATGGTTTCACAGGCTTTTTAAGATTTTTCTTGAAAAAGCTGTTTGGGCTTTATGACAATCTCCTTGTGACAGTTGGAATGCGGGGGACAGGGTTGCTGGTTTTTCAACCGATTTTAGAATCTGGAATAGTTTGCCTGTGGAGCTAGAAGCTGTGGTGATCTGCTCATTGTAGTAATTTCTTTTTGCTTCCGTCAATTTTTCCCTGTATATGCCGTCCATTCTTTTCCAGTTCTCTTTATTGCTATACTTGGGATCTTTTTGCCACTTTCTTTCCAGTTTTCTTTTTTCTTTTTTGAGTTTACAAGTTTCTGCATTGAACCAATTTTGGTGGTTTAGGTTAGGTCTGACTCGTTTGAGTTTAATGGGGGCATGTTGGTCTAGGAGCTTTTCAAAATGACTGTTGAAAGTAGTCACTATTTTGTCGCAGGTATCCTTGTCAGTCGTGATGTTCATAATGTTATTTATGCCTTGTGTCAGGATGATTTTTTTTAAAGTTCCTACCTCTGACTTATTTGGGTACTGTTCAATTTCCTAATATTTTCATTTGGAGTGAGTATTAATTTTATGGTGGTCTGACCATATGCATGGCTTGGTTCCGACCATAGTGGTTTCCACATTGTTGGAGTAAATCCAGTCAAGTTGGTACCCTTTATTGGAGGTGGGTTTACTGTTTACTGTTTATTACGAGGAAGTCGGTGGATTTTAGCTCTTTCTCGAGAGATAAGGCTTCCTTGTCTTGGGAGTTCCCCCTCCACCTGTTGAGGTCACCCAGGCAAACCGTCCCAATGCTGGGTCCTTTTAAGGCATTTAGAAGATGAATTTGTCATTAAAGTCAGAGGTCACTGAAGGTGGCCTATAGATTACAATGACGTTAATGCATTGCCAAATGTGGATTCCCTGAGACCAGCTCCTAGTTTGGATTTACACTTGATACTTGAATCCTTGTTAAGACTATATGACAACATCAAGGACATAGTACGAGACAATGCTACAAAAATCTTAGCAAATGACTTGCATGGAGTGGAGTGCCTGAGCTGGCCTTGGCCAAGGTGGCTTACTTTCTCACACCGTGTTACTCGCCCGTCCGTGTAAACTACCGAAAGCCTGCCTTATATTGCCTTATATTGCTGCTAATTTGCTGCACTGTTGCTCACCCGCTATTATTGCTGCTACTAGACCTGTTATGTGATCACATTTTTACTACTGAGCGGCTGGTGCCACCCCGTTTGAGGTGCGTGTATTCCACTCTTGACACTCCAAATACTGAAGTGCCAAGCCGCTCCCCTTGTGTAATGCGCACGATAAAACGTGCTGCACTGAAAATTCTGTGCTCCATGGATCTGTTGACTCTGCACGTCAACTCCCTTGATGAGGATTCTGAGCAGCAAAGCCTTTTGAAAGAAGTCAGGGGAAATGAAGATGCTGACCCTCTAGCTGCTTTAACAGATTATTTGTCGACTAATATACAAATAGCACCATCTTTGCCAACACCGAAGAACATTCCAGCTGAAAATACAAGGCGTGCTGCTCACACCTGTCAACAACATACCTTGAAGCTGAAAAAGCTCTCCCATATCAAGAAAATTACTGAATAACTCTTTCCTTCTATCAAGGGGGTTCTAACGTGTCTGCTGTAACTCCTTGTGACAAGGATCTCCTTGAGGAGATCCTTGTGACAAGGATCTCCTTGAGGAGTTCTCCAAATCTTGCCTGGGATCTAAAGCAGTCGTCGAAGTGGGCCGGAGCAGTTGGGAGTGGTGCTCCTGTACTTTTACAAAACAGTTGTAATGTTCCTATTCTTTTATTTTAAAAAGAAACCGTTCTGGAGTGGTTTAGTTTTAAAATAAAAGTGTAGCAAGAAGTTGAAACTTGCACTTCAGTGCATTGCACTGAACATTCCCTTAAATAGCAGGCCTGTTTATTTGGGGGTTTGGATTGTGCGTGGGAGGGGGCACAGCGACGAGGTGTGTGAGGAGCGAGGGCAGGCCAGCAGGGAACATAGTTCCACTACTCCTTCTCGTACTGTTCGACCACTTTTTTGAGGCCCTGGTTCCAAATATAACAACTGGTCTCTGAGCCTCTGATAGACGTGCCCACTGACGTACCTCTGTTAAACAGGCGCTGATGTGCGAACCATTGGCAGCCAAAAAGAGAGGGTTGAGAAGGGCATGAGAGTCTAATAAGCCTGAAAATCTTGAGAAGGCCCCAGAAGCAAACCTTTGGTTCATCTATATCCACTGTTCAAAAATAGCCAGACGTTGGGCCTCCTTACAAATGCTAACGAGGCCCCATAACTGACTCCCAACTGTGCAGTGTTCACAGGGGAACTCGTTGGAATTCAGGGGCTGGACATGGATGATGCCTCGAGTGTCCCCCATGACCAATGACACCTCAAGGAAGCCAAAGCCAAAATCAAGGAACACCATAAAAGCACCAACTATACTGGCTAAGAAGAAAAATGCCCATTAATCGCACTCAACTAAACGTGTTGACAGGCAGGACAACGAGGGCAAAGACTCTGATATCAATTTGACATCACTGTTCGATTGCCAACAAGAGCCAAATAAGATTACATCTGATGCCTCAGCACAGACCGAATGGGAATCTGCCCACCCTATCACTAAAGCCCAGATGGTAAGGCCTGTCATCCAGTCATCCCAAGAAGGCCATACCAACTTGATCGGCCCACCTTCAGCGCTGAACACAAGGTAGGTAGCAGACGTCCCCAAATTTAAAACTTCTTACAAGGCCCTTCAGATTAGGAGCCTTTTTTGTCAAAGTAATTCCTTGTCCCTGAATCAGGCCCTTATATTGGACTTGTCCATGACATTATTCCACTGCGCCACATTCAGATTGATGACATAAGGACAGTTGATATGTGTGAAAAAGTACCCAATCCCACTTCAATTGTATTTTTCAAAGCCAATAATACTCTGTTTTATGTAATGGATCATGTGAGTTCTTTTGGTCGGCTGAGTTATGAATGTGTATCAGTGGAAGCCGAGTATGGTAATAGATTCTGCCCAACTGTTAGTGATAGACTCAGCTGGTTACAAAAGCACTGATGCCCTAAGCTCCCAAGATGGTGATACCTTAGGAGCACGCACAAACCCTCTCGGACCTCAACATAGAGAGGGAAATAGGGAGAACACCCAGGAAGAAGAACTCCAATGGGCCTGGCTCGCTAAGGTGGAGGCTCAGCATGGGACATCAGGCCGTTAGCTGTGTGTGCTGCACCAGGAGCAAGACTCACCAGTTGGAATACCCATGGTTATCACCACCTCCTGGAGGGTGGTGGTTTGAAGGAAAAAATTGATGAATATTCCATGGTGGCCTTCCAGGAGACCTGGCTCACCACTGAATTGGTTATTGACGGCTGGCAAACACTCCACATATTGGCTGTGTAGGGCCCTAGAGGCCGCCCAAAGAGTGGATTATTGTTAGCTGTCAAGAGCCCTTTATCTATGTTGGAAGTGGCTATCATCTCCCGAACTTATTCGTGGGCAAAATCTTATTCCCTCCTGGTCCGTTGAAAGATGAACTCCTGATTGCTCTGGGGGGACCTAAAGAGCTCATTATAGTTAATATTTATGATCCTCCCTACAGATTTCCTCATGGGTTGGTAATGCCGGAAACAGAGGATCGACGTACCACGTGGATTATTTGCGGGGATTTTAACTCCAGGATATCTAGGGAACTAGTCCCTGAGGATATAGATGCTTCTTCCATAGTTGATCAGGTGGGGGAAGATCTGCCCTCTCGCTACTGTAAGAGGGGCCTTGAGTGGGCAAACATCTTGTATTCTTTTGTTTTTTGATAGTTAATGCATCTACTACTTTGGACTTGCCATCCCAATATACTCGAATTGGCCAACAAACTTGTAGTATTTCGGATTGTGCCTTTGTGGCTAATTCTAGTGCACTTCTAAATGACATGGGCGTGGTCCACAAACTAGAGAGTGATCACTTGCCACTCCTAATTAGTATGAATAGTCACCTACCCGTTCGCTCCTGAAATCAGATGGGAAGCTGAGAGTTAATTCTTCATTGAAGCGTGGCTCCTATGCAGATGGCACTAAATTTATATGTCGGGGATTGTGAGGAGAGGTCGCGTGTACCCTAAATCTCCCGAGCAGTTAAGGCTATTAAGTACTTTGGAATTTTTATCCAGGAAATTATCCTAAAGACCTTTGTTAAGAGAAGCTCCACTGCCCGCATGACCACTGAGAGGCCTCGTAGACACCTGTTTGACAAACTAATCATCAAGAAGAGAAAGGAGTTGCACTCCTCCTTGGTGGACTTATCTCGAATTACACTGAATTCCCTCAAACTTGTCTCTCGCACAAGCTCGATGAAAAACAACCACCTCAAATGGCTGAGGCATCATCGGTACGAATTGGAGTGCCTACGCTGGCGAACTTTGGTGAGTTACACTCAAGCCAATGATGCTTACCAGTTCTGGAGGTGCATTGACAGTGACTGTACCTTGACTTGCGACGTAATTGGTCTAACAGAGGCGAATTGGATCGAGTATATTACCATATCCATGGGAAAGGGTGACAGTGTGGCCACAATACAGAAAACCTCTGCAGATAAATGGGTGTTCTCTAAAAATCCTATGGACATCCTGATGCTGATTGGGAGGAGCAAATCCTCTAGAACCCCGGGCCCTGACGGTATGTGCAGTTCTCTGATTAAATCAGACTGCATACACTGGGGCAGTGCCATTGATTGGGTTTTTCATTGGATTGAAGAAGCCCAATCTATCCATCATAATGGTGCAACAGTATCATACTTCCCGTTTGAAAGGAGGGCTGTCACTCAGAACCCAGTGATTATCGATTGTTAGCAATGCTGAATGCACCGTCTAAAATGTTCTCCCATTTGCTTCTGGATGAATTGTCGAACTGGGCAGAAAGTACCAGCCTTATTCCTTATAATCAGACTGGCTTTCAAAAGGGACTGAGCACATCCACTAACTGCCTTGCCTTGCTAACAAGCATCCAGCAAGCATGGGGTACACATGGGAGGCCTGCGTACGTGGTGTTTATCGACTACAGCGCTGCCTTCAACTCCGTCAGCAGGACGAGGCTTTAAACAAACTTGTCAATTGGAACATCCCTGATGGTCTGCTCACCATGATAATCACACTTCACGACGGGACTAAAGTTAAAGTCCGGCTTGACAAATCCAGATGGACCTCATCCTGCATCCCAAATTATCAAGGAATCAAACAGGGGTGTATTCTTGCTCCCCTACTGTACAATCTGTACATGGCTGATATGGGAATTGAACTGCCGACCCTATTTCCATTCCGTGGTAAATTGGGGAACCTTGCGCTCCTATGGATGGGGTCTTAGATCTTACCCCTGTGGGGCTACAGGCAGCTTTAATGAAATGACAGGAATTTTCTGATATAAACTGTCTGACCATTAACATCAATAAAATCAAGGTGATGGTTTAATCCCCGCGCCATGCCAAAACTCGACCTGTGAACTGGTGGTTGGATGGAAATAAGTTGGAGGTGGTTGATTAATACAAATACCTAGGAATCCTGTTTGATAATAAGCTATTGGCCACCTGACACCTTGAGCTGCTTGAATGTAAATGCTCCAGGTCCTGGGTGGATTGTTGAAATTGGCTCGTATAGGAGGGGGATAGTCATTGGCAATCATGGCCCAATTGTATTTGGCAAAGAACCTCCTGATCCTCCTGTATGGAGTCGAAAATTGGGCGTTTGGCAATATACCAGCCCTAAATAGGCTGGAGTTCAGACTACTGAAGAAGCTCTTTTGTCTACCAGTGCATGCTTCAGTGGATTTGATATGGCTTGAATTAAATTTGATTTCTTGTGAGGAGAATCTCCAGTTCTCATGTATCAACATTCATCAGAATTTGACTAACGCCCCAATTGGCTCCCTAAATCACTATATTTTTGAGGCAGGGAGGCTAAAAGCTAGTTTTATGCATAATAACAACTTGGCGAACATCAGGGTGGTGGTGGATCACTGGCTCTCTATAGAACTGGGCAACCCCCTGAGCCCTGCGTATCATCAACAAAAATCTAGCATAATAACTATTATCCATCAAAAATACATTGACCTGCAGCTTGTAAAGCTCTCTGTAACGAGCAACTACATTCTGTTCTATGAGTATATCCTCCAACATGAGCAATACCCCATATATATCCGTCAGTTCATGGGTAAAACTACCATTGTCAAGACTCTTCAAATAACCGGAGCCTGGTCTAACATCCCACGGACCCACCGTTTTTGCAGGCTTTTGCAGGAATATTCAGCTTGAAACTGCCAAACATCTCTTAGTGAGCTGTGAAGCAGTTGAAACATTAAAGGCAGCTGCTTGCTTGGCAGCAGGAATTCAGGATGTGGCAAATGAGGAGTTGTGGTTGATGTTCAAGAGTGGCAATAATGAACCTTGCATCATTTTCTTTACTATATTTTCGTGAAAATTGATAGCTATTTTTGATGTTCTCCATTAAGTATGTGGTTGTAGGTGGAAGAATTGACTTATACTTTTAATGTTTTTTTTATTGAGTATTGTGGGGGACGGCAGGACAATGAGGAACGGATGTCATCAGTTCATTATGTGTGTTGAAAAGTTGTCATTTTTGTATAACTATGTAACACATTAATGAAAAAAAAAGACTATAAAATACAGTCTTTGCTGTATCACGTTAGAAAGACCAAGAATAAGCCGCTAGTAAATCAACCAGATGTCTTGGCTTTTGATTTGGACATTGATAACTCAACCCTGGAAGAGCCAAATGTTGCAGCACAGCCAATCATTTACATCAGTCAAACACCTAACAGCCCATCACCATTAGTGGACTGTTTGGGATGCATATCCAAGTACCATTCCCCCCCAACATGATTTAGGTTAAGGAAAATGGATTAGGGATTTATAATAACGCAGAAGGGTGAGCCTAGATTGTAGGGGGGTTCCCTGAAGGAGCAAGAGAATGCCACAGTTCAGGGTAATCGAGGGTGGACGAGATAACTCAGCCATGGGACACAAAACATTGAACCATCACCATTTTGTGAATTAGGCCCTAGGATGGCCAGTCTTCAACAGTAGCGGCAGCACACCTTAGTATTTTAGCACCAGTACACTTTCCCATCCTTCTCCCCAGGCCTGGGGGCAGACTAAAGGGCCTTCACACCGAATTGATGCCCTATCCTATTGTCTCACACATCAAGCCTATGCAACACAAAAGGAATGTGAATAGCCCAGCTCGAGCATTGCTGCGCCTGTTCCTGAAGGATGATATCCTGGGAGCCATCGCAGAGGTCCTGACCTGCCAAAACAGCCATGTTCCGATTTAGGGCTTCAGTGCCCGCAGAATACTGGTCACTCTGTTTGAACTACTGTTGGGTGTCCTGACCCACGTTTGGACTTTTATGCTGCAACATTTGGTGCTGTGGGCTTAGGAAATCCAAGATGGTGGAAAAGCCCACATTTGCGCCAGAATCCAGGAGAACCGTGCAGTTTTGCGCACACCAAAATGGTCCCCTGACCTGCCACCCACCAGTGCAAAGAAAGATGGTTCTAATCAAAACGCGTTTTTATTAATGTCAGAAATTGCTAAGATCAGGGGCCCGAAACCACCAAACAAAAATCCAACTATGGTTGAGTGTTTTACTTTACTCTACTACAGATCCACATCAATGCCATGTCAAGCAAGGATCATATACTATCAAGTAAAATCCTTTCTTTTTGAAATGTATTAATTCAAGACAGCTGTCAAAAATAGGTGCAGTACCGGCATTGGACACTGACCGGCGCTGGCGCTCTATAAGTCCTGACAAGAGAGCTGTCTTGAAGAACTGTGCAGTGAACAGAAGGGGGTGTTATGTAATTTAAAGTTCAAAAGACTGGCCTTTCTAGAGAACTCTTAACACCCCAGAGCCCCACACTAGGATGCAGGATATCACATGGCCCTGTTCATTGAGAGGGAGGGGACTTTCCTGCAGCCTGCTGGACCCAACACCATAGACCCTTGCAATTGAATGGGGTATGCTGATTTTGGGTGTGGACTGTAAACAGAGCTCTTCCTAGAAGTAGAGACATGTGATCTCTGACTCCCCCAGTTCCTAGGGGCGGGCCAGACAGGACTGTGGATTCATATTGCAGCAAATATATGTTTAAGTTAAATGCTTCTAAAATCTTGTATTAAGCTCACAGAAATGTACAATTTGGGGATCCTGAAAATGAAAAATGCCCTCACGATTTGAGGCCAAATTCCACTTTGTACAGTGTTCTGGGACCGAACCCCGCTATTTATTAATATTGCAGACACTGTGTTCAGAATAGAGACATAGTCATTTCCAGTAATATGCTCAGGGAAGGGGTGCAGGTCTGTGTAAATTTTGAGGAAAAACCAATATGGCGAAAGTCACTAAAAAGCACAAAATGTTGCCATTTTTAACCCAGGCTCTGAGGGGGATCAGAGTTGGGCGAGAGTGTATCTTAAATTAATCTGTGAAATGTGTATGTAATTTCAACAACGTGTGTATCTGGGAAACCTGTTAGTTATGAAAAATTCATTTTCTAAGTAAAAGCAAAGGGGCGTTTCTTCAATAGACTGTAAGACTCTGACTCACTCTGACACACTATCCCTTCTCAAATCAGGTCACAGAGAATCCTTGACCTATCAAAACATGAGAGGGTTGGGCATGCAGAATGAGCCGACCCACCCACTTTCAAAACACATAAAAAGAGACTGCTTGGACAGGAATTTCACTTTTTCATTTTCTTGCGGAGCGTTTTGCCGGACCACACAACATCTAGAAGGAACATCCAGAACTTAGACTCCAGATAGACTACAGAACTTCAAGCAAAGGCCTAACCCACAAGCTGAGAACTCTTCTCAGCAGGCCTTCAGAATCCAGCAATCCAACCAAACTATCCTACAGCCGGGCGAGCTGTTGGATGCTTTGCCAAGAACTTTTGCCAGAACCAGCAGACCCAGAAAGCAGTGCTGTATCCAGAATCCACTTGATCCAGACCAGCAGAACCACAGACCAGACCGCTGCGAAGTGCCGACAGCAGAACCACAGACCGGACCAGACCAGAACCCGAGATACAGAACCAGAGAACCAGTACCAGAAACCGCCCGGAGTCCAGTCCAACCTGCTGACCAGATCCTGATGGCCTATTTCAAATTCATAGTGTGAGTACTCAGCCAGAACTGTGCAAAACCAATCTCCTAGTTTAAAATAATCTGATTTGAGCCTGTCCAGAACTGCATCATAGGAATCGTGTGTTCATTCTCCGATTTTAAACCTGTAAAAGTGTAATTTTGCCATTTTGAATCATTATTTCATTTCTGAAAAACTATCTTCATGAAATCGTCCGTATCTTTGGAATCGTAGGTGCTAGGAACGTGGTTGCTAAGATGCTAAGCTTTCCAACAAGTCTAAGACCGACTTGCTACTCCTGATATTTCCGCCGTAATCGCGATCGACGCACTTGGCAAAAAGTGCCACGCATTGACAGTTTGCTTCATTTCAACCACGTGTAAAATTATCTGTCTTTTGCTTCCATTACTGAATCCCATTTTCAACCTGATAACCATCCCTGAATCATTGGTAGGGCTGACCTGAACTGATTTAAAGTATCTCTCACTCACCCTGAACCTTCGTAGGGAATTAAAAGCATTTTCAGCATATTTTTCACTTCATTGCCACCACATTTAAAAGGATCTTGCCTGCTTTAAAATCATACCTGTTTTCCTCTAAACTCGCTGGCGGGAACTGGAAATTTGTATTGCATTTTGTGTTCCTGAGAATTGTGTGCTCTCCTTCCATCTCCTTATCTTGCGTAGGGGGGGAGGGAATTGTCAAAGAAAAAGTGATCATATTATCTTTTGTTGAAATCATATCAAGTTTATTCCGTGCTGCATCTTTCCCTCATTGCTTTTCCTTGAAACCATAAAAGTATTTTCTGCTACCTTATCCTTCCTATACTAACTCCTCATTGATTATAAAGAAGTGTGCTAGTGTCAGATTATCTAATGTCGATCAACATTATATTCATATGCCTAAGTGTGATATCAAATATTAATTTATTATAAAAGTGTGATATATATATATATATTGTTTAATTTTTCCAATAAATCTTTTAAATTGCAAAACAAACCTACTTCTTGGCTCAGTGAGGTCAGGGGGATTCAAAGATATGGGCGTTATATAAGGGTTTATCATCCAGAGTATAACTTGTCATAAAAATACATAAATAAGGTCTTCACTTGGGCGTCCCAGACGAGGCACTGACTTAGAGGGATTACTTGATTGGAGTCACTTGACAGATTGGGGGCTCGTGCAGGGGATTCTGGATTAGAGCTATCACTTGTGCAGATTAATACAGTGTGCTAACTGACAGGATATATAAATTCTGTTGGATCACCACGGCGTGTTACACTGTAAAAACACCCCTCAAAGGAACGCTCTAAGGAAACGGTCTGTTTTGCAAAATAAAATACAAACTTCTGTAAATCGGGAAGGAAATCAATTTCAAGAATGACGACCTTGGTAGATATCATAAGCTATTTGTGAGAGGTGAGTGGGCTCATCAGGACCAGGCGGTCTGGTTGCAGGCAATCGCACCCCAGATCACTGAAACAGGGTCAGACATATGGAGAGATCAGGGTCATTACATGTGGTCCTGAGTGAACTATATATGGCCCCTAAGGCCAAGGATGAGCACAACAAGATTGCTAGGGTAGCAGCATATTTATATTTATATATGGGAGCCATACAGGACAAATGTGCTGAAGGCCAAGATCTGGCAAATAGGCAACTGATGGCATTAGAGAAGGCCCAATCTGACCTGGTCTCTTCTGAGCAGAGGGTGCAGAGGAGCCAGGAGTCAGAAAATGATAGTAGGCAGTATTTTATTAAAATAAAGGAAGATATGGATATCATGCAATAGGAAAAGGCTGACCAGGATACCAGATTTCTGGCCTTGCAGAAGGAGTACCAAGAAGGTTTGGACTCCCTACTGCAGAGCCAGAAAAAGCTGGAGCAACAACTAGACTTTAACAGGGCATGCACAGAGCAGGTAGCCACCCTGCAAATCTGACTAGACAGAGAGAAAGAGGAAAGCAATAAATTGATTTTGAAAGACCTGGATACCCAGGCAAAGTTTGATCAAGAACGCCAGAAAGCTGGTGCCTTTCAAAGGCAGAGGACGACCTGGCGGCACAGATGCAGGCTCTTAGTCAGGAAAGGGACACCTTAGGCCAGGAAGTCTGCCAATTAAAAGAAAAAATTGAAGAAAATCACTTGGCCCTCCAGGGACTGGGTGACCTCCAAAAAGAGCATCAGAACTTGTTAAAGCACACCAGGAGGGTGGAAGATGCTCTGGCAAGAAAGGAACAGGCCAGTAGGGATGGGACTCAGGAGGTAACCCTCCTGCAGCAAAGACTGGCCCAGTATTCCAGGACCAATCAGGAGGCGCAGAGAGAAAATGAGGCTCTCTGTCAGCACAATGATAGGCTCCAGCAACAGGTAGCCATGCAGGAGAGACTGATAGAGTCTAGTAAGGCCTTAACTGTGGAACTGAAAGCACAGGCTCTTGCATTTCAACAGGGAGCAGGGGCTGACAGAGATGAAGTTCGCTGGGAAAGGGAAACACCTGAGCATAACCTCAGGAGCCCTAGTACCAGAGGCCTTCATCTCTCTCACTCCTTGGACTCTGCCACCCCCATGTCCCCTGGCGCACATGAGAACAGGGCTACAGGGAGAGCAGATTACTATCCAGCCAAAAGTATGGGGTTCATAGGCCAGTACCTCCCAGGAATGGATGGGCGGGCATCCGGGTATGGGCACCTAAGCACAGTGCAATTTAGTGGGGAACCCCAGGAGAGTAGGCCCACTAAGGGAATCCTGAAAACCTCTGCCCAGTTAGGTCAGTGGAGGGGGGACCCATCAAATCCTGGCAGCAAGGAGGGATCTGAAAACTCCTCTGAGTGGCCCAGGACACAGGAGACTAGGTCTCCACATTCTGCCAGCCATTCCCAGGCTCGCAGAATCCAGGAAAACCTGGAAGATCAGACAGGCACCTCTGGGAGCAGTGCCTCTGAATCAGAGGATGAGTGGACTAGGGTTACCCGAACCAAAAAGGCCCATAAGGCAAAAAGGGCCTTGCTTAAGGACCCCTTAAAGCAGATCAAGGCAATAAGGAGTGTCATCACCCCTTACCACAAGAAAACCAAGTATTCTGTTTGGGAACACTTGGAGATTTATGAGCAAATGATGGAGACTTTCATTTGAAAGACAGCAGTAGCTGCATTCAGTATGTAAAATGGACATTCTCCCCAGAATACTCCAGTTTCTTTGCGGGGCTGGAGGACCAAAATCATTCAAGATGTTCCACCTGCAGGGCGGCCATCTTGAAACATTTTTCTGTTCACAGAAATCCCCAAGAGGCTCGCAAGACAGCCTACAATTTTCAATGTGGGGAGGATCAGGCCCCACAAGAATTTGTGCAGGAGTTAAAGCGTGCTTTTGCGCAGACTACAAAAAGGGTACGCACGGACAGTAAAGGATTTGTTAATACGTTTTTCCATGCCTTACCCAAATACATAATGACCCAGCTCGTGAGAGACTTTCACGAGGAAAGATCTTTAGACGGGGTCATTGAGCAAGCCACCCGCATCTATGAGGTGCAGAAACCGGTGGAAAATAAGAATCAGCCTTAAAACCCCAAAACCAACAGCACCCTTGCTGCTGCCAAGGTGGCAGAGCTAAAGGTTGCCCCCGTTTTAGATTTGGAGATTGGGCCAGTCACAGACAGGGAGTCGAGGAGGTAGTCCCACAAATGGGGTCCCTCGCTCCCCTGACTATGTAAGTCCCTGCTATAAGGGAAACAGTCCAATCCTGGGTTATGTGTGGACTCCTCCGGCCCAAGGGGGAGGATCCAACAAAGCGCCCAACCCAGGGAACTTCCCTCCGCACTTCCCCCAGGAGGGCAGAAATTCACCAAATCCTGGGCAGAACTTGTTCCCCAGGTATCCACCCAACTTCCAGCCCCAAAATCATACATCCTTCTTTCCCCAATTCCCTGAACCCAGACAACCGAATCCGGGAGAGGGGAGGCCAAGGGTGGAGGGGTACCCAAATCTTCCCAATCCAGGGTACTACTAGAGAAGGGATAGCTACCCTTCCCGGGATCAGCCCAGGGGAGGAAATAGAACCCCGTATCAGCCTGAGCAGGTTTCAAAGTTAGAGCGCCAGGTCCAAAATATGGCACGGGATCTGGGTTACATACTGAGGGATCAACAGAACCCTCAGATGAGCATGCCACCGCAGAAGGCCCCAAACTCTGGGCCTGGTGCTCCAGAACAATGACGGGGGCAGCACCCCGATAACCCACCGGTTCCCAGGGAGGAGGCACAAGGGGAAGGGGGGTGAAAAGCCTTGGAGGAAGCTTCCTTCCCCACTTGTAAACAGCCCCTGAAAACCCAGGAACCGGAAACAAAATCTCCTACCCCTGAAAGTCTGCCACCCAAGGAGCAGAGAGGAGGTAGGAGAAACAAAGGACCCAAACAGACCCATTTTGTGGAGGAGGTACAGGTCTTCCAATTTGAGGGAGAGGGATCCTCAGAGGATCCTGGGAAAAGGATCTTCTCCTTCAGAGATGGGGGAACTCCCAAGGAAAAATGGGTCCCAATGGATTCCAACCCAGGCTGGGTAGATGTGGGGATTGAGCTGTCGCCGCCCATCATTCTATCCCAGAACTAACAAGACCGAAAACCCCTGGGTCAAACCCATCCTGGTGACTGCCTCCAAAAAGGGGGGGGGCGGCCCAGAACCGGAACCAGGGGAACCTAAAACCGAATCAATAGACTGGGTAGATGTAGGGATTGAGCTGTCGCTGCCCATCATCCTATCCCAGAACCAACAGCATCAAAATCCCCGGGTTCAAACCCATTCTGGGGACTGCCTCCAAAAAGGGGGGGCGGCCCAAACCAGGGGAACTCGAATATCCTCTTTCAAGTTGCCAACTTTTTCTTTCAGATTCCCGAGACTCTCCACAGAATTTTGCCCAAATCTCTTCTCTCTCAATGTCCACAACCAGAAAATTAGCCCACCAGTTGTCCAGAAATGTGCATTATCTGTGCCCCCTTACAGAGAAGGAGGGCAGATACTATGCCCGGTTCAAGTACAGGGGCAGGGTACAATTTTGGCACTGGTGGACACTGGATCCCAAGCTACTCTTCTCTCCAAAAGGGCCTTTGATGAACTAAATACAGGAAGGGGGAGAATTACCGTATTCCTCTCACCTCTCTTCCTGGACAACTCCAGAACTTTGACGGGAAGGAAATTCTCGTCGAGGGGACTGCAGATTTGGACATCAAAATTGGGCGACACAAGGTGAAACATCCGGTCATAGTAGTGACTCCAGAGGGCACCCCTTGTTTACTAGGGAATTACCTTCTGAGAAGCCTGTCACCCCTAATAGATTGCGTAAACAAGGTCCTCTGGACTCAGACTAGCCGACCAATAAAATTAAAACAGAGTGTCAACCATATTAGTTTAAACAGCACATGGTTGAACAAAAATCTGACCAAGTAGAATTTCACTTCCAGAACAACCAAATTCCAGATATGACAGTAATAGCAGTAGGACAACAGACTGGTGATGGGGGGTCCTCTCTATTTCTGAAAATCAACCTTCCTTCCAGTTTAAGGTGGTATTCCACACTGGAAGGAAACACTCTGAAATTCTTTACTAATCCACAATCAGATATTCCCACTCCGATAGTCCAGAAAGATGTGAAATCAGCTCAGAGCCTGGCTGATATTCAGCAAATTGGAGAGCAGTTGTTCATCCCTGTTCAGTTAAATGATGGGAAAGACTCTGTTCTCGCCCGAGTGTGTGTGAACAACGGTAAGAGCTTCATCAGCGAATCCCTGTTCCGCCAACTCCTAAAAGATCCAGCCATTCCCACATTCAAACTGATAGACAAATGGGAAATGGATCTGGAAACACCCAATTCCAAACAATTCCTGCCAAGCAGGTGTATGCTCAAAATCTCCATTGGCAACAAGAGCATAGTCCATAATTGTTGGGTCGTGCGAGACGTCACTGCCGCCTTTTACTTAGGCAGTGACATTCTCAATCGCTTTGCCATTAGTTTGGACCTAATAAACTTCAAAGCTTGGTCCCGATTAGCGGATAATCCCATGGCCTTTGATGATCCAGAAAAAGCATTTAGGTCAGCTCAATTGCTACCTTATGCAGTTGAAATTCAGGTTAAAGAAGAAGTCACCATCCCAGGAAGGACCCGACAATTCTCCCTGGTAGTGAAAGTTAAAAGAGGACAAAAATTGAAAAACCCTGATGCTTATATTCATCTAAATGCTTTCTCCAACGGCAAGGGTTAGGGGTAAACCCAACACTATTAGTCAACATAGAACATGACACCATTCCAATAGAGGTGGATAACAGCGACTTAAAGAGTATTACTCTAGCCGCAGGCATCATTATTGGAATGGCGGTTGATGACCGACATTTTTCCATTGATCTAGGAAATTAACTGTTAGGACCAATCACCAAGGACTGTTTTGACAGTGACAGTGATGACAATACAACACCAGACAGGATCTTTACCCGGCATGGGGGGAACTTCCTGGTGTACACTTCCTGCCCTTATGGTAAGGAAGATGTGACTTGTGACTTCAGAAGGGATGACGTGATTTTCCAGGTCCATGAGGGCTGCCTTTCCCACCTGAAGCCTTTGGTCCAAATCAGCACTCTGACCAGGGATTTCTCCACCCAGCTGGAGGAGGCCGCTGAGATAGCAAAACCAGAAGTCTTTCCAGGCTTCGGGCAGATGGTGGAAGAGAGAGTCAACCTAGCTGATGCCTGTGTGACTCTGGAACAGAAGAAAAAGTTGAAACAAGTTTTATTGGATTTCCAAGATCTCTTTGCGGTAGACTCATATGACTGTGGTCGCACCGACATCCACACAACAACAATTTCCATGGACCCTGGCATGAATCCAGTGTTTGTGAAGCAATATCGCTTGCCTCTCGCATCAATGGAGTCGCTTACTGAAATAATTAAGAACCTTGAGTCCCGGCGGAATAATCCGTCCAGTACACAGCACCTTCAATAATCCAGTGCTGGGAATATTGAAGCCAAACGGCCAGTGGAGATTCTGCGCCGACCTTAGGGAGCTCAACAAATGGGTCCATACTTCCCGATGGCCTCTTCCCTACATTGACCAAGGGCTGGCCCAGATTCAGGGGTCACAGGTATTCACTGCAATAGACCTGACCAATGGATACTGGACTGTGCCTGTCAGTAGGGAGGAACAATACAAGCTGGCATTTACCTCCCTTTGGATACCTCAACTCCGGCAATGAATTCAACATTTTCCTACATAAGGCCATGCCCGACCTGGGTGCGAGGGGTCACCTGTTTTATGTAGATGATGTCCTCATCAAAAGTTAATCTGTGAAGGAACATATAGCAGAGATCCGTTATGTTCTGACACAGTTGAGGGCCGCCAGAGCAAAACCTTCCTTTCAGAAAGCACAGTGGTGTAGAACCCGTGTTAATTTCTTGGGGCATGAGATTACTCCTCAGGGTCTCTGTCCCCAAGAAAAGAAAGTGGAAGCACTTCAGAAACTGAAAGACCCCACATCTCTGAGTGAACTAAGGAGCCTCCTTGGACTGACTAATTACAGCAGAAAGTTCATTGAGGAGTACGCAGAGATCACCAGACCCCTGATTCATCTCTTGAAGGGGGGGGTCAAGTGGGAATGGGGTCCAGAACAAGCTGAGGCAGTAAGACAACTCAAAAGAAGCCTCTCACAAGCGCCCTGCCTAGCTTACCCTGTCAGAAACAAGGAGTTTTTCCTGGAGACAGGGTTCTCTAATACGTGCTTGACGGCAGTATTATACCAAAAGCATGACAAGGTCAATAAAGTAATATCCTATGTGAGCAAAACTTTATCCTCTTTGGAGGAAAAATTCAACGATTGTGAGAAGGCACTCCTGGCAACGGTGTGGGCATTGAAGAATTACCACCCGTTTATCCAGGGGGAACACATCATGGTGGAGACTCCACACCAGCCTCTGCAATACCTCCAAAGTGACAGAATCCGGGCCGGAAATGTGAGTAATTCCCGAATTACTTCCTGGATTCTGTCAATGCAAGGCTTTCCTGTGGAGGTCAGATATGGCCAAAACAAGAAGAGTCCCCTTGCGCAAGGTCTGGCTGCCCTGCATGATTGTGCCAGAGAAAACTGTCTCGAGGACGAAAGTCTAAAAATCAAGGACAACATGGAGGCATACCTTAGTTCTCCACACAAAGTATTTGAAGAAGACAAGTGTGAGGGAATGCCCACTGTCTATGTGGATGGATACTCTTACCATGTTGACAACAACGGGGAAAAAGAACTGGTGGCCGGCGTAGGGAATGCATGGGTGAAGGAGTCCCCAGAACCCTCCGCTGGGTACAAAATTGGTCCGCGAAATAGTCAGGTGGCAGAATTGATGGCTGTGCATCAAGCCATCCTCACTGCTGTCCAACATCAACTCCACGAACTGGTCATAATCACAGATTCAGATTATGTACGGAACGGGTTCGTGGAGCACCTGGTTAATTGGAAAACCAGAGGCATGATATGTGCTAATAACAAACCCTTGAAACATGGGAAGTTAATCCAAAATATTGATGATCTGGTCACCGTGAATGGGATGACCATCTATTGGACGAAGATCAAGAGTCATTCCAAGGTAAAGGGACCAGACAAAACTGGAAATGACTTAGTTGATCAGCTGGCCAAAACCGGGGCCATCCAAGGGGATCTAATAGAGATTGAGTCCGTGTTGGGGGAAATCCAGGTCACTGCTATCACTAGGTCCCAGACAAATGTTCACAATGATCTTTCACCTGCACAATGGAGTAAGGAGACCCCAGAGGCTGATTGGATTACCGCTCAAAAAGGGGATCCAATAATTGGTAAGTTTTACCAACACATTGAGGACCCTGAGAACTTTTCCCTGACGGATACCGATTACATTGGGAAAGAGGACCTTAGAGTGTTGATGAAATGTCCAAAGATGTTCCGAATCCAAGACGGCTTGTTGGTAAGGAAATCCCAAGCTGGCCATGATCAGTGGGTGGTTCCTACCTCATTCCGAAGCCTGATGTTAAGTCACGCTCATGATGCGGCCACTGCCGGTCATAGGGGGTTTCATACAACACTTGAAATCTTAAGAGAGGTTGCATACTGGCCACACATGGGGCAGGACCTCGACCAATACTTGAAGGGGTGTCTTGTGTGTGCACAATTTCAGCCAACATCCCTCACACACCGGGCGCCTCTCCAAAAGAGGGGGATGACACTGCCATGGTCAGATTTGCAAATCGACTTCGTAGGCCCCGTGATTCGCTCCTCTAGGGGAAACAAGTAAATGTTGACGGTCACATGCTTGTTTACCAAGTGGGTGGAATGTCTCCCGGCCCCAAACTGCAAGGCAGAAACAGCAGCTGCCCTGATGATTAACCACATCTTTTCCCGTTTTGGTCTACTTCAAAAGATTGAGTCAGACAGAGGTAGCCATTTCACCAGCGAGGTAATGACAAAGATGTGGGAGATACTGGGGGTCAAAAGGAAGCTACATATTGCTTACTGGCCAGCTTCTTCTGGGGCAGTAGAACGCTACAACCGGACCATTGTCAGCATGTTAAAAAAATTTGTGGCAGATTCTGGGCCAAGTTGGGATATCCGATTACCTCTGGTCCTAATGGCCATCAGATCTACCCCTTCATCTGCAACTAAAATGTCACCATTTGAGCTGATGACTGGACGCAAGATGTTGCTTCCCCAGCATTTGCTCTACAGGACCTAAGAGCAGACATTGATAAATGCCTCCACAACTCATGAGTATGTGGAGAATTTAAGGAAACACCTTCAACATGCTTTTGCCTATGCTCAGGGGAATCTAGAAAGATCAGCTGATAGCATGAAGACCCATTACGATTTGAAGACCACCCGGAAAGAATACAATGTGGGAGACCGGGTCTATCTATACAATTTCCAAAGAAACCAGGCCAAACAGCGAAAATGTTTGCCTACATGGAAGGGACCGTTTGAAATTGTAGATAAGATCTCCCCAGTTGCCTACAAGATCCGCCTCCCCAAAGGTAGTTTGGCGGAAGGGAAAGACAAGTGGGTCCATATAAATCAGTTAAAGTGTTGCCATCCCAGGCACAATCTGCAGCAACTGGAGGAGTCCTCTGCAATACCAGAGGGGGCCGCTCCTGAGTAATTCAGTTCCAATCCTAAAATATCCCACATATAGTCTCTAAAATATTATGATTCTTGAATGAAAATGTCTTCTAATTATATTTTTGTTTTTTAAAAAAAATAAAAATGTAAATGTCTATTGATTTATAAAATGTATATGCCGCCCCACTATATCAATAGTGGGGGAGAAATGTCTACGAATAGGTATTGCTGCTTTGCTTTGTCATCCTAGGAGAAAGAAAACCTGGAGACTGACCACGGAAGACGACCTGGGGACCGGGAGCAAAGATCCGAGGGGCCCGGGGTACCGCCCTAAACTCCCATCAGGACCGGCGAGGAGAACTGATCGATCCACCCTGATGGAGGAAAAGATGCTGAACTTTGTCATCTGCGGAATCGGAAGAAGATGATGCGCACATCCCAGCGCGTGGATCAAAACATCCTTTGCACCCGACTCCCCCTCGACTCGAAATCAAAGCGCAGTCAGGCGGGGGGGCTTGTTGGGTGTCCTGACCCACATTTGGACTATTATGCTGCAACATTTGGTGCTGTGGGCTTAGGAAATCCAAGATGGTGGAAAAGCCCACATTTCCGCCAGAATCAAGGAGAACCGTGCAGTTTTGCGCACACCAAAATGGTCCCCTGACCTGCCACCCACCAGTGCAAAGAAAGTTGGTTCTGTTCAAAACCCGTTTTTATTAATGTCAAAAATTGCTAAGATCATGGGCCCGAAACCAACAAACAAAAATCCAACTATGGTTGAGTGTTTTACTTTACTCTACTACAGATCCACATCAATGCCATGTCAAGCAAGGATCATATACTATCAAGTAAAATCCTTTCTTTTTGAAATGTATTAATTCAAGACAGCTGTCAAAAATAGGTGCAGTACCGGCATTGGACACTGACCGGCGCTGGCGCTCTATAAATCCTGACAAGAGAGCTGTCCTGAAGAACTGTGCAGTGAACAGAAGGGGGTGTTATGTAATTTAAAGTTCAAAAGACTGGCCTTTCTAGAGAACTCTTAACACCCCAGAGCCCCACACTAGGAGGCAGGATATCACATGGCCCTGTTGATTGAGAGGGAGGGGACTTCCCTGCAGCCTGCTGGACCCAACACATCAGACCCTTGCAATTGAATGGGGTATGCTGATTTTGGGTGTGGACTGTAAACAGAGCTCTTCCTGGAAGTAGAGACATGTGATCTCTGACTCCCCCAGTTCCTAGGGGCGGGCCAGACAGGACTGTGGATTCATATTGCAGCAAATATATGTTTAAATTAAATGCTTCTAAAATCTTGTATTAAGCTCACATAAATGTACAATTTGGGGATCCTGAAAATGAAAAATGCCCTCACGATTTGAGGCCAAATTCCACTTTGTACGGTGTTCTGGGACCGAACCCCGCTATTTATTAATATTGCAGACACTGTGTTTAGGATAGAGACATAGTAATTTCCAGTAATATGCTCAGGGAAGGGGTGCAGGTCTGTGTAAATTTCGAGGAAAAACCAATATGGCGAAAGTCACTAAAAAGCACAAAATGTTGCCATTTTTGAACCCAAGCTCTGAGGGGGATCAGAGTTGGGCGAGAGTGTATCTTAAATTAATCTGTGAAATGTGTATGTAATTTCAACGACGTGTGTATCTGGGAAACTTGTTAGTTATGAAAAATTCATTTTCTAAGTAAAAGCAAAGGGGCGTTTCTTCAATGGACTGTAAGACTCTGACTCACTCTGACACACTATCCCTTCTCAAATCAGGTCACAGAGAATCCTTGACCTATCAAATCATGAGAGGGTTGGGCATGCAGAATGAGCTGACCCACCCACTTTCAAAACAAATAAAAAGAGACTGCTTGGACAGGAATTTCACTTTTTCATTTTCTTGCGGAGCGTTTTGCCGGACCACACAACATCTAGAAGGAACATCCAGAACTTAGGCTCCAGATAGACTACAGAACTTCAAGCAAAGGCCTAACCCACAAGCTGAGAACTCTTCTCAGCAGGCCTTCAGAATCCAGCAATCCAACCAAACTATCCTACAGCCGGGCGAGCTGTTGGAATCTTTGCCAAGAACTTTTGCCAGAACCAGCAAACCCAGAAAGCAGTGCTGTATCCAGAATCCACTTGATCCAGACCAGCAGAACCGCAGACCAGACCGCTGTGAAGTGCCGACAGCAGAACCACAGACCGGACCAGACCAGAACACGAGATCCATAACCAGAGAACCAGTACCAGAAACCGCCCGGAGTCCAGTCCAACCTGCTGACCAGACCCTGACGGCCTATTTCAAATTCATAGTGTGAGTACTCAGCCAGAACTGTGCAAAACCAATCTCTTAGTTTAAAATAATCTGATTCAAAATATTTGAACCTGTCCAGAACTGCATCATAGGAATCGTGTGTTCATTCTCCGATTTTAAACCTGTAAAAGTGTCATTTTGCCATTTTGAATCATTATTTCATTTCTGAAAAACTACCTTCATAAAATCGTCCATATCTTTGGAATCGTAGGAGCTAGGAACGTGGTTTAACTTTCATCTTAAAGCTAAGATGCTACGCTTTCCAACAAGTCTACTCCTTATATTTCCGCCGTAATCTCCATCGACGCACTCGGAAAAAAGTGCCACAAATTGACAGTTTGCTTCATTTCAACCACGTGTAAAAATATCTGTCTTTTGCTTCCATTACTGAATCCCATTTTCAACCTGATAACCATCCCTGAATCATTGGTAGGGCTGACCTGAACTGATTTAAAGTATCTCTCACTCACCCTGAACCTTCGCAGGGAATTAAAAGCATTTTCAGCATATTTTTCATTTCATTGCCACCACATTTAAAAGGATCTTGCCTGCTTTAAAATCATACCTGTTTTCCTCTAAGCTCGCTGGGGGGAACTGGAAATTTGTATTGCATTTTGTGTTCCTGAGAATTGTGTGCTCTCCTTCCATCTCCTTATCTTGCGTAGGGGGGAGGGAACTGTCAAAGAAAAAGTGATCATATTATCTGTTGTTGAAATCATATCAAGTTTATTCTGTGCTGCATTTTTCCCTCATTGCTTTTCCTTGAAACCATAAAAGTATTTTCTGCTACCTTATCCTTCCTATACTAACTCCTCATTGATTGTAAAGAAGTGTGCTAGTGTCAGATTATCTAATGTCGATCAACATTATATTCATATGCCTAAGTGTGATATCAAATATTAATTTATAAAAGTGTGATATATATATATTGTTTCATTTTTCCAATAAATCTTTTAAATTGCAAAACAAACCTACTTCTTGGCTCAGTGAGGTCAGGGGGATTCAAAGATATGGGCGTTATATAAGGGTTTATCATCCAGAGTATAACTTGTCATAAAAATACATAAATAAGGGCTTCCCTTGGGCGTCCCAGACGAGGCACTGACTTAGTGGGATTGCTTGATTGGAGTCACTTGACACTACCAGATGCCCGCCATTAGAATTCTTAAATCCCTCACAGGGTGACTGATTAGTGTGGTCCTGGCAGATTCCAGGTGAAGGTCCCGGGAGGGGGCTGCTGCCAAGAGGGAGCACAGAGTATGATATCTTGTGATTTGTACTACGAGGTGCACAGGATGAGGATAACAAATCTAGGTCGGTGCCGAGGAGGCATGTTGGGGGCACCGGCATGTCTGGGATCCACAAAAGCACCTTGCATTTCAGAGTGCTAATATGATCTTGAAAGTATCCACTGAGCTCATGTACGAATACCAGGTGCACATCATGTGAGTTGCTGGTGGGGAGGAAATCAGTCCCAATTAGGGATCCAAACTCAATGGGACGCAACAGTAACAAGAGCAGAGGCACGTCGAAGGGATTGACTCAAAAGTAATGATGACCAATCACTTTGCATCCTATATGGAGTGGGTGGTAAACACATATAGGGGAGTGCTAATGAGCTGGGGGAATTCGTACTGTATATTGCTTTCATCATGAGGGACAACAAACTACACTTAAAATTTAATGCTCTGCTTTTAACTAGTTAGTGCGCTCCATGGCAGTCAGGAGAGAATGTCCTACTGGCATGCTATTTTATTTCTTTGTGAAATAAAACCTTGTTATCGTTGCAAGATATGCACTTAGCCTTTTTCCATATAGGATTGTCATCTCTTGGTCTGGTTGCCGGTGGTTTGAGTGCATCACCAGTTTTGTTCGATACACCAAGAACAGAGGATGGCACAGAGGATGGGGGATGAACAAAGGCCCACACCAACTTGTCTCAGACGGCTCGGGATCAATTCCTAAACTAAAAAGAAAAGCCAAGAGAAGAAATCGCCAACAAAAAAAGTAGTAAATAAAATCTGCCGGTGACTAATCGAAATTGAAATAGATTCTCATTGAAATGTTTGTGCTCACTACCAACAGAGGGTGAGGTCATTGACTTAAACTCCCAGTAACCCCTGGGGAATAAGACTGTGGGCCTCATTACAAGTATAGCGTTAAGTGGTAAAATTGGTGGTAAATCTGTTACCGCTAAATTTACCACTATGCCAAATTCTGAGGTCGGCCCTGGAGCATAGGATTTACCTCGAGAAAAATCCTCAAGGTAAATCCTCCCACTCACCACCGACAAATTGGCAGAATCAGCGTAATTACTGCAGTGGAAATACTGCTGTGCTAATTCCACCAAAAAAGCCCCACTGAGTCCAATGGACTAAAATAAAAATGGGCATTTACACAGCCACTTGTAATCTAGCAGTTATTCCACCGGACCAAGTGGCAGTAACGGTAATTCAGTTGGGCGGTATTCCCGTGGATTTACTGCTGGAATACCACCTCACTCATAATGTGGCCTGTGTCCTTGGCTGGGCCATTTACGGTGAAGGGCATGCCTGAAATGTGCCAATTGGTGGCAAAGGACAATGAGAGTAAAAGGACAAATTTTTGCAACAAGGTTCCAGACTGCTTCCAATCTAGTGGCAATTGCCCTCACATTCACAGGGTGGATGAATTTACTACGACCAATTCTCCACTTGAAAGGCCAGTCCAGAATGACTATGCCCAGGGTTCAGGGGCAAGCTAGATGCTCCTATAACATCAACTATGCCTCTCAATGTGTACTCATCTGATTTATCCAACCAAAATGTAATGGTTACAAAAAGTATTGGTTGGGAAAACATCAAGCATATAAGTGGAGATCTGTCAATGAACAGGGTCAAACTGCTGGAAATGTTTCAAGCAATTCCTGCACTATAAGCACTGCATACAGGTGACATTGATTATGTGGCATTTACCAGGCAACCATCGTTTGCTATGTTATTTCTATTCTAACATAGTTGCCCAGTTAGTTCTGGATGACCGACTGACCTTGAGAAGTCTGGCATTTGATTTATATGAACTCAACAGCTCAGCAGTGGCCTCAACCTTTCTTTCAGTACCAGTGTTTCATCAAAAGACAGGGTCAACTGCCTGGTCCGCATATCAAAAGCAAGGAGCTTCTGGAATACTTACAAATATAGCAAGTAATATTCTACCTTTTCCTTCGAACATAGTGCCAGTGCAAGAACGGTCTTGGTTGGAGGCAGCTATAAAAATGTTTGCCAATTCCAGAAATGGCCCAAAGCACCTTTAACCCTGTGCACCTATCCATAGCCTCCTGGAATGTCTGCGGGTATACTAATATACTAAGAGCTTTCCAATCAACCAACTTTCTAATGGAAAACAGGTTCTTATGCTACAGGAAACCATGGCAGTACAACACTTTGATTTGGAAGGATATAACACATTCACTAAAATGGCCAATAAAGGAAAGTTGGTACCATGAAATTGACACCGACAATGAGTGTCTTATGGCTGATGGGCTGCCTATTGAATCCTTGGACATGAAAATCTGTTTAATAAATCTATATTGAAACCCTAGGAAGATCATAGGTTCTTTGTTGCAGGCAGCCTTGGGTATGACCATTGACAACTGATTAGAACAGGGTCACTCAAATATAAACAGTTTAAACAACCTAGGTATGCACGTAGCACATGCCACAGAGCCTTCCTCTCTAGTGTCTGGGTAACCATAAAATTGATATATCAAAAATAGAGAATTTAATGCAAATTTTGAAACTCAAATCCCCAATGTACTCATATACACAAAATGTTACATCACATAAAACCTACTACAAACATAGAACACATATTGCACAACATTCATACAACCAATAATACATTTACATTAATACCAAAACAACATTCCAAACATTACAACCATTTAGGACATTCGTAAACAATGTTAAGGCGTTTCATTATAAAATGCACTTTACTGTCCCCCCCCGTTAACTTGAGCCATTGCATCCGTGTCATCCACCGGAGCCTCTCCATACGTCTCCGTTATCATCTCCTCCAAGTAATCCACTTCGTGATCGGCCTGGTGGGGTTTACCATTGAGGTCACAATTTGCCTCCAAGCTATCAGGGGACCCACCACCTCCTCCCCACCTCTGATGACTACTTCATGCCAGGCTGCAGTTTCTGCCCTGCCCATTTCAGGAGGTCTGCCCACCACATCTCCAAGCTAGGCAGATGGGCCGCCTTCCAGCACATCACAATTCTGCGCTTGGCCAAAATATAAGCTAGGTCCTTCATCTTGCTAATATGCTTTAGGTTACGTGGCCTTGGAAAACTCCCTAACATGCATGCCCAAGAAGATCCAACGTCAAGCACCACTCCACTGCTAGCCAATCTTGTTTTCAGTTCTATCCAGAATCTGTTCACTTCCGGACAGGCCCAGAACATGTATAGCAGCCCAGCCTCCTCCTCCCCGCACCTGGGGCATTTCTGTGCAGCCGAGCCCCCAAACCTGGCTGTTCTGCCAGGAGTCAAATACTCCCTATGGGTGACGTACAGCTGGATTTTACTGAAGCCTCGCATTCCGGGACACCTTCTTATGGTACCTTTGGGCTCTATCCCATTGTCCGTCCGTCATGGGTTCCCCCACCTCCTCCTCCCAGTCATACCTCAGCTGAAGCAGCTCCTTCCCCGCTTTAGTGCTCAGTAACTCATATATCCGAGATATTTGGTGCCCGCCCTCCGAGACATCATATATCATTTCTATGGTGACATCAGGTTGTTCTGCAAGTACTGTTTCAGGCCACCTTTCCCTCACCCGTTTCATGATTCTAGAATGAGTGATATGTTGGCCTTTATGCACCCCAGTCTCCTCCATTCATCTCTGGAATCCCAATGCCTCCCCCTCCTGCCATATGTCACCCTGGGTGACCAGGCTCACCGGTTCCCAGTATCTGTGGACCCCTTTAATCAGTTGGGAGTCTCCCCCACATAACACCACCAGCGGGACCTGTTGAGAGAGCTGGTCTGGGTCACCCACAGTTCGCCATGCTCTACGTCAGACCTCCCAGCCCAGAACCAGCAGCCTCCCATTCCCTGACACTTTCGCCTTAGGCAACCAAACTGTCTCTCTAAGAAAATAAGGGGCAGAGTCACCCGGCAAAAGCCTGGGTTCCGCCGAGTCATCTTGGGACAACCACCTAGCTAGGTATAATAGCTGGCCCGCCAGATATTATAATTCAAAGTTCGGCAGGTTTATACCCCCCTTGTCAAACACATTTTGTAATTTCCAGAGGGCCACCCTGTTCCTGGAATTGTGCCACATGAAGCCCCTGCACAGGCTATTGAGTCTGGCGTTTAGGAATCAAGTAGGGGACATTCACAAAAAAGTGTAGCAGTCTGGGAAGAACGACCATCTTGAGCAAGGCTGCCCTTCCCATCATGGCTAGGGGCAACATGGACCAGAACACCATGCTGTTTTTGATACCTTCAATCGCTTTCTCCGTGTTGTATTTATGCTCCGCCTCTATCCTGTGGTATACATTTATGCCTAGCTATCGGAATGTCTCGGTCTGCCAGGGGAATTGGCAAAATAGGAAGCTTATCTGGCGGAATGCCCCTCTATCTCCCCAAGGGGAACACGCTGGACTTCCCTGGGTATACCGATATGCCCGTGAAGGTGGCGTAACTTTCCATCAGCTCTAGGACGTACTGCAGGTTCTCTTCCGGGAAGCGCAGATAGAGGAGTATGTCATTGGCATACAATGATATCAAATGTGTGCCTCCTGCCGAATGAATCCTCACCTCCCCATATTGTTGCCTAAGGAAAACTGCCAACGGCTCCAATGCAAGAATATATAACATGGGTGACCAGGGGCATCCCTGTCTGATCCCCCTGCTGAGTTGCCACTTCTCTGCTATTATGGCACCTGTTTTGACCCTAGCGATCGGGGAGCTGTATAACATCTTGACCCATCTCATGTACCCCGGTCCCACCTCAAACCCTTTCAGGGTCGCCATCAACCATGGCCACCTCACTGAGTCGAAGCCTTGACTGCATCCAACGACACAATGGCCATTTCACCCGAGTCTTTCTCTGTTTGGTCAATAATATGGTGTAGCCTCCTATGGTTGTCTGTGATGTTTCTGCGGGGGACGCAGCCTTTTTGGTCAGGATGTATCAGTCTGCCAATTACTTGCTTGAGCCTATTGGCAAGCACCGCTGTGAGTTTTTTGTTATCCTGGTTGAGCATAGATAAGGGTCTGTATGACCCACAGTCTGTGTCCGGCTTACCCGGTTTCAGGAGCTGAATGATCACCGCTTCTGGCAGGGTCTGTGGCAGCTCCCCCCATTCATAGGCCTCGTTGAACATGGCCAGCAGCGGCTGAAGTAACTCCTGCCTGTACGCTTTATAGAATTCGCTGGGTAACCCATCTGACCCATGCGCTTTACACGTGGGCAGGTGCTGGATCACTGCATCCAGTTCGTCTACGGTGATAGGGGCCTCTAGGTCTGCTCATTCCAGGTCATCTAAAGTGGGCAGGCCTATATCTTCTAGTGTTTCCTGTATTTCTTGGCCCATGTCTTCCCCTGCGTCCTCATACAAGCGTTTATAATACCTGAGGAACTCCTCATTCACCCCCTCCTGGGTATTGCAGATCTGCCCCCCCCCCCTCCCCTGATTTCTTTAATCACTGATCAGGGTGTCTCATTTTTATATAACCAGGCCAGCAATCTGCCTGGCTTGTCTCCCCCCGCATGTTGTCTTTCTACATATTTCTTATAATTCAATTTACACAGCCTGCCCCAGAACTCGCCGCTAGCACCCTGCAGCTCCCCCATCTTTGCCCCGTCTTCCCGAGTGGTCCCCCCCTTGCGCATCAAATCCTCTAGCTCCCTTTCTGTTTCCTGCAACTCCCATTCTATACCCTCTTGGAGCCCCTTAGATTTTGATATAGCTACCCCTCGCACCACACTTTGAATGCCTCCCATACTGTTCCCAGTGATTGGACACTACCCGTATTAATGTCGAAGTATTCCGTGATGGCCTCCCTTAGGTCCTCTCGGAATCCTGAATCCTGTAGGGCATCAGCCCTGAGCCTCCACGTCAGGATATGCATCCTAGGGGAATGGTATCGCCACTCCAGGACCAAAGGGAAATGTTCCGAGAGCACCCTGGCCTATACTCTGCTCCCACCATTTCTCTCGCTATTTCAGCGGCAGCGAACACATAATCTAGCCTGGTGTGCAGGTCATGTGGCGCTGCATAGTGTGAGTAATGCCTATCTGTTGGGTGCAACCGTCACCACACATCCTCCAGTTTAAAATCTGTCAACAATGCCCCCAACGCTTTGGCTGCCGGGGTTGGTTTTTCCAGCTTACTATCTGACCTGTCCAACTTGGGGTTCAGGGTGCAATTGAAGTCGCCTCCCCACAGAATCACTCCGCCTAGCAGGGGGCTGAGTTTACTATATAAAGACCTAAAGTAAAGCCGCTGTGTCCTGGTTAGGGGCGTATAAATGTATAATGTTCACTTCTCGGTTCTCCAGGAGCCCCTCCACCACCACCATTCGACCTTCCGGATCTATTGTCAAACGGAGCAGCCGAACCGGCACGTGCGGTGCCACCCATATAATGACCCCTCTTGCATACGCTGAGTATGTGGCTCCCCTGACATTTCCCTTCCATTTTCTTCCATCCCTGGATCTCAGGCCCACCCGCATTTGGTCCCTCCCTGGAATACCCGAGGACAGGAACCCGGCAGGGTGTCACCGGACTACCAGTGACCTAACTAAGCTTAATGCTGTGGGGGTACAAGGGTTGGCTCCCAGGAGCTCCCGTGTACGTGTGTAAGATTATTCAGTTCAAACGGATCCTACATGCATGTACATCCTAAGCAGCACTTTCCCTATCTATATTCCAGTCCCAGTGTCTTACGCGAAGTCACCCTGGGTGCCATTGCCTCGTATTACTTATCTTCTCCAACTCCTGTCTGGATACCCGATTCTTGGGGGCAGCTCTGCATGTCCAACCACCCCATGGCGTCTTCCGGGGTATCAAAGAACAAGGTTCTGTTCTTGTGCAACACCTTCAGTTTGGCCGAGTAAAGCAGCATATACTTGTGGCCTGTTTCTCGCAGTCTTCTTTTCACTGCCCCAAAGTTCATCCTGGTACGCTGCACTTGCAGGGTGTATTCTGGGTATGCTGTTATCTTCGCTGTCCCCTTTTCAATTGTTCCACCCTTCCGGAAGAATTTGAGTATCCAGGATCTTCGCGATCAGTGGCCTGGGAGGGGTCCCTGGTGGCGGCTTCCTCATCAGGGCTCTGTGCGCCCTCTCAACAGCAAACCACTGGGTCAGCACCCCTCCGGTTATTTCCTGCAATAACATAGTTTCGACGTATTCTGTTGGGTTGGGCCCTTCAGTTCCCTCTGGCAAACCTATAATGTGGATGTTATTCCATCGGGCGCGTCCTTCTGCTTCTTCCGCCCTGCTTTCTAGGTTGCCCACTCGCTGCAGCAGGGTGTGAAGTTCTGATTTGTGGGCGGCGCAATACGCTGTGTTCGGGGTCATCCCCTTTTCCAGGTCTCCGCTGCACTCCTCCAATGTCCTAACATCTTGCCTGAGGAGGTTCACCTCTTCCTGGACCACTCCAACCTTGAGGTCCAGTGCCACTTTGATTTTGTTCATGGCCAGTCCCAACTTGGTTTCCCAGGCAACTTTCAGGTCTGCAATCGCAGCAAGCACCTCCTGGATTGTGCCTGGCACCTCTGCGCTCCCGGTGGTAGTTTTGTCTTTGCTCCTGGCCCCTTCTGCCCCTGGTGATGTCTTGGCATAGTCATCCAGCGTGGGCACTGGTGGTCGGGCACGTCCACTGGTTCCACACTCTTCTGATCCGGGCCTCAGCAGGATCCTATGGCTCCCTGACCAGCAGTGGTGTAGTCAGCACATCCACCATACCCGTGCCGGTATAGGCTGTCTCCTGCGTGCTCTCTCGTATGCGGCGTATGCCCTGGATCAAACTGGGCACATCTGCCCCTTTCTGTGGACAACAGTGTCTCGCAGCTCCGGGCCCCTGCCAGGGCTGTCCGCTGGCCCTTTTCTCCTTCGTGGACACTCGCATGGGGACTCTGGCATCTGATGAATGTCCCCGGCCCCAGTGCATTCCTCGTCTGTCTTTTGGCCCAGGCTCTCAGGTTCTCCTTCCCCAGCCTGTGCTTTGCACTGGCAGCCGCGCAATTGTTACGGGTGCCGGATTGGGCTGGGGGCCAGTCACCACACCCACGTTCCAGAGCTGGGTGTCCGTTCCTGTGCACCTAATGAGTGTTCCACAGGAGCCCCACATGGTGCCAACTCCAGGGCACTCTGGTTTTATAATGGGTCTCCCAGTGCCTGGGGATTTCGCTGATTCAGGTCCTTGAGCTCTGTTACCCGGTGCCGCAGGTCGCAGCTCGATCAGCCCGAGTGCCTGCTGGGTCTAGTTGGTGTGGGTCTCTTTTTCGCCGCGCAGGAAGGTTTCCGGCACCCTCCCCCCGGTGTTCCGAGTCACTGTGAGGGCCAGTGTCTCCAGCTCTGTTCGGCCCCTTTTGAGCCTCGCTTTGTTGGGTGCCCAGGCTCCAGTCCCGATGCCCAAAGCGCGCAGCACCAGCCGTCTCGCTGCCCCGTGCGCTGTGGCAGCAGCGCCGCCGGGAGCGACCCCCTCCGGCCCTGCGGTGTGTCCAGCGATTAGTGTTGGCAAAATCCTCCTGCCTCTCCTGCACTTGTCGCGGGCTCCGATGCTCGCTCTCCGATCCGGTAGGGCTCCCCAGTCGGATCCTTTGATCTGCTTGCGGGCTGGGCTGCACAAGTACCCCAAAGTCGTAGTGGGCTTGACCACGGCCCACTAGCTTACTATTTCGGCCGCGGCCCCATGTCAGTTTATGGCCCTTTATCCTTGGTACGCCATCGTGCCAGTCCTCAGGTCCCGGGCACCTCGGTGCATTTCGGTGGCTGTAACTTCTCTTCTCCGCCACTGATCAGACCCTCTGGGCGCTCAATGTGTGCACAGGTCATTCACGCATCCATGGGTGTGCTGCCCTTTTCTCCTTCGTGGACACTCGCATGGGGACTCTGGCATCTGATGAATGTCCCCGGCCCCAGTGCATTCCTCGTCTGTCTTTTGGCCCAGGCTCTCAGGTTCTCCTTCCCCAGCCTGTGCTTTGCACTGGCAGCCGCGCAATTGTTACGGGTGCCGGATTGGGCTGGGGGCCAGTCACCACACCCACGTTCCAGAGCTGGGCGTCCGTTCCTGTGCACCTAATGAGTGTTCCACAGGAGCCCCACATGGTGCCAACTCCAGGGCACTCTGGTTTTATAATGGGTCTCCCAGTGCCTGGGGATTTCGCTGATTCAGGTCCTTGAGCTCTGTTACCCGGTGCCGCAGGTCGCGGCTCGATCAGCCCGAGTGCCTGCTGGGTCTAGTTGGTGTGGGTCTCTTTTTTGCCGCGCAGGAAGGTTTCCGGCACCCTCCCCCCGGTGTTCCGAGTCACTGTGAGGGCCAGTGTCTCCAGCTCTGTTCGGCCCCTTTTGAGCCTCGCTTTGTTGGGTGCCCAGGCTCCAGTCCCGATGCCCAAAGCGCGCAGCACCAGCCGTCTCGCTGCCCCGTGCGCTGTGGCAGCAGCGCCGCCGGGAGCGACCCCCTCCGGCCCTGCGGTGTGTCCAGCGATTAGTGTTGGCAAAATCCTCCTGCCTCTCCTGCACTTGTCGCGGGCTCCGATGCTCGCTCTCCGATCCGGTAGGGCTCCCCAGTCGGATCCTTTGATCTGCTTGCGGGCTGGGCTGCACAAGTACCCCAAAGTCGTAGTGGGCTTGACCACGGCCCACTAGCTTACTATTTCGGCCGCGGCCCCTGGTCAGTTTATGGCCCTTTGTCCTTGGTACGCCATCGTGCCAGTCCTCAGGTCCCGGGCACCTCTGTGCATTTCGGTGGCTGTAACTTCTCTTCTCCGCCACTGATCAGACCCTCTGGGCGCTCAATGTGTGCACAGGTCACGCATCCATGGGTGTGCTGCCAGCATGCATTGTCTCCTGAATGCCACGTTTTTCGGAAGGATCAGTGTCGGATCTGCGGGAGCTCCTCTAGGGCATGTCCTTTCACGCGGCCATTTAGCCACACCCCCCATTTACATTAATAATTACACCAACACATTGGCCTAAGTACAAATCTATAGTAGACCACACGGTGTGGTTATATCAACAGCCCAACATGTTTCAGCCCACAAAATAGGTACTGGGACAGTCTTCAGAGGCTCAACAGCCACAAATTCTAAAATAATTGGCGAGTGGGAAAACTGGTCTCCACAGCATAGCAACCACACATAAACTAAGGAAAAAGGAAAGGGCAAAAAAGAGTCACAAAGGTGTTTTTAAAAAAAATAAAAAATTTCATAGATCACAAAAACCACAGACTGCACTACTAATAGAAAAGCAATCTTATATGTGTACTCTATTACACAATCAAACAACCAACTTTGATCCTCAATACCTGCTTCCTGTGCTCTGTAATTCTTTTACTGCACCAATGCAATCCTGCTCTTGATTAGTAGGGTTGGTTTAATTTTCAAAAGGGCATCCTAAGATTGCCCCCTCCAAAAACTGCAACAATACAAAACTGTATGTCCTGTATCAGACAAAGAAACACACTTTCTCACTATACCTCCCGCACAGTACAAAAGAATCATTCCAATAACCTTGGACTCTACCTACCTGAATGGTAGCAAGGTGACTCCTACTTGCTTGGTCCACCCTCCAAAGCTCTCCTGGCAATCTCTAAAAACCTATAAGCACAAAACACTTCTTAGGAGACACTAAAAACCCTTTTGGCAGACAAAAAGACTATACTCGATACGAGAGCCATGAAAACCAAGTGAATCAACAAGCCTCTAGCACTAAAAAACAGTCCCAGCACCAGTTTTTGGGTGACATACAACATATAGGAGGATTCACATCCCATCCCCCCACGGGAAAAAGGCATGTCACTAGTTCAACATTACTCGCAACATTCACCATAGGATGTGAATCCAAGGACCAAAACAGTCGAAAGAAAGTCCTCCATGCATTCCACAGAAAGAGACCCTCAAACAAACCAGTACGAAGTATTTAACTACCTACCAGTTCCAGTTTCCACAAACAGACCTTTGCATGTGTAACTCAAAAGGACCACGGGCAGATCGAAAAGCCCTTTGGCTGCTTTCTAAAAGCCATCAGGCTCATCGTCCGTGGAATAAACCTAGAAAACGGACTCCCATTCACAAATCGAACTATTCAAAAAACAGCAATCTATTGATGGAATGAAGGCGCAATATTGGTACAATAAAATACGTTCCAAAAATCTGTCTGTCGCCTAGGAAACCAGCATCCCACATTCACGAGAAACGGGGGGGGGGGTGAACTAAATACCAGTTGTAATACAATACTCAAACCAGGCCGGGAAAAACACAGTTCTCAGTCCATATGTCAGTGTAAAGCTCAATTGGAGAGCATTATTCGATACATTCAGCAATATAAAACAGAGTGCATGAAAACACAAGCTCTTTTACTAAGAGTGCCCTATGCATAAGGATTTATCTAATTAGGTTGTCAAATCGCGCTTGGCCAACAAGATATCTTCAGTTATTCAGTAAATATGACTGATTGACTGGCTGCAATCAGTCATCACCATCTGAATCAGAATAAACAATTTTCAAGATAAATTGTGAAACTATTGGATGATTTTCTGATATTTAATGAAGATATCTTGCTGGCCAAGCATGATTCGCCAACCTAATTAGATAAACTCTACACTCATTTTTGGATGCCGGGGCAGGAGCCTCTTTGTGCAGGGCAAGAGTGCACCCACCAGCAGTGTTAACCTCAATTACATTAACCCCTATGCAGAAGGTATTGGATGGATTAGTAACCCAACACACATGAAAGGATCAATTACAAATGCACAGACTGGTTTGGAAACCAAACAGGTTTCCCAACCATGTTATTTAAACACACTTTTGAACAGTTGATACATCCACATAGACATATTGACATATTTGATGAGAAAATCACTGCCTGTTCGTGATTTTCCTCAAACCTATAGATTTCTAACAGAGCTCATATTGGGCATAAAATCAAAGTCTATAAGGACACAGGTATAATACCCATTTCCAAAAAATTGGCTAGAAGACAATTTGATAACTGACGTCTTCTCAATAGTTATATAGACACAACTTTGCATTACAACAAATTGAATATAATCATTGTGTCAAAAACACATTGTGCCATTCCAAACCCTCAATCAGTCCTGAAATATGACTGTTGATTCTAAAAATCATCTTCTGTTCAAAAGTAAGAAGTCTTTGATTAGTTGTTTCACTATTGGGCCACTCATTTTCTTAAGAATAACACATTGGATATTATCATGTGTTTGTCCCTTTTCTAAGAAATGTTTGACAAGGGGTGTCTGGACAACATTATTCTTTATACAGCAACATTGTTCAATCAGTCTAGTTTTGCATTTTCTCTTTCTTTTCCCAATGTATCGTAACCCACATGGGCAGGTGATCATGTACACTACATTTTCGCTGTTACAATTAGTTTGGTCTTTAATGTCCCATTTATCCTTCAGACCAACGTCTATTTCATTTGTTCTTATAGTGAATTGACACATGATGCACAGGGTGTCATTCCCCACAGGGTAGATTTTTGGCCATTAGCTACTCTGATAACATCTGTGTATTCTTTACGTTCATTTGAGATTACAGCATCATCCTGAGGAACAGCTTTGAGAGAGTCAAACGGGAGCTGCTTTGTAGATGTACACTGCCCTTCAGCTACCTCCGCCATGTACTACATTTATGTTGTGTTGTTGGTGGTTTGTCAAACGATACGCAGAGCTGAATTGTACTGAAAAGAGTTTCAAATATCCTCACAATCATCCCTTTATCTCTGCTTATCTTTAAAAGAGTGACATAGGAATGTATATAGGCCCTCATTACAAGTTTGCCGGTTCGGAAACAACGGTGCTGGTAAGCTTACCGCCACCATTGATTCCGGACCAGCAAACTACGAGTCTGCAGGCGGGTGCCGTTCCGCCCGCCAGGGTCAGACCTCACGGGCAGAACAGGACCCACCCGCAGACTTTCACAGAAGCACCAGCACCCCTATGGGACTCTATGGGAATGGGGATCATCATTTTACCGGTGCCTGATTTACCGGACCACCGGGGTTGTAATGCCCTGGTGTTTCCGGCAAGTCAGGCACCGGTAAATCATTATGGGTCCAGCAGCTTCCTGCCAGTTTTACTGGCACGTTTACCACCGGACCTGTAATGAGGGCTATAGTCTTCAATGTGTGCCCACTCTAATACAAATCTATGTTTGAGCCAACTGAGAGGCCTTCTTGACACGATTCACCTTCTCGTCACAGATTTAGAAGGACAATGCAGGCCACGGGGATATTTGGGAACATAGACAATTTTAAATGGGCTGTGGTCACTTACATCACAGAAAATTGCTTCTGGATCATGTTCTTATGGCCAGATAAGTCTCTGATGAGAATTCTCAAATAGTCAATAGTACTACTTCTCTTACTCCCAACCTTGAAAGTAAATTCCCCCTGGGTGATCTGAAGGTAGGCAGCCGTTAACTGACCTCAGAACAACTGAACACTGAAAATCTTTTTTGTGCTGAACTAGAAAGGATGCAGCTATGCCCATGGCAGGATCTTCAAAATGGCTGAATGGGTCACCTGGCTTGTCTGATGCCATTTTGACATTAGACTGGTTTTACTGTAGGCATAGTTTATTGGGGGACTGAGAAAAAAACATGGGAACAGGGTCCCGTAAAGATAGACAGGAGTTAGTTATTATGCTGGGTATGTGCTTGCCGGTGCATGTGTCAATGTCTTTGTTTGAAAGAATAAGCCATTAGAGTCTGCTAAACGTACTGCCACACCTCAGTCTGACTGGGCGGAGAGTATGTGTGTGTGTATTGACTGTCTGCCTACTTCGTTCCCTTTTGTAATTTAACCTAGACTTGATTTTCCAATACCTGTGATACTTTACAAAATCTTTGTTATAACATTTAGATTTGACTTTTTGTTTAACTTAAACATTTTGAAATACTTGCCAGGACACCCAGATTAGATTTGAATGCATTTGACAATAGAACAAGCATAATAAGCCCTTCGTGCACTGTTAGCTTCACAAGCTCCTACGCTGTAACTAGTCTGCACCGTAGTCTCTGGGAATTACCTCTCCCAGCGCCCCCGAGGGCTCATAAGACCCTAGGGGGTGCATCAGCGCCAGTGCGTTGGGGAGGGGCCAGTTTGTGCCAGCGTATTAAAGGACACTGCTGTGCCGTCCTCTTGCTTGGTATGTGCTTGCCGGTGCATGTGTCAATGTCTTTGTTTGAAAGAAGAAGCCATTAGAGTCTGCTAAACGTACTGCCACACCTCAGTCTGACTAGGCTGAGTGTATGTGTGTGCCTGTTGACAGTCTGCCTACTTTGTTTACTTTTGTAATTTCACCTAGACTTGATTTTTCAATACCTGTGATACTTTACAAAATCTTTGTTATAACATCTAGATTTAACTTTTTGTTTAACTTAAAATTTCAAAATACTTGCCAGGACATCCAGAGAATGCATTTAACAATAGAACAAGCGTAATACGCCCTTTGCACACTGTTAGCTTCACTGGCTACAAGCCCCTATGCTGTAACTAGTCTGCCCCATAGTCTCTCTGAACTACCTCTCCCAGCAACCCCAAGGGTTCATAAGACCCTCAGTGGCTTGTCAGCGCCGGTTTGTGCTGGTTAGTGCACAGGAAGTGTAAGGGAGTATACTCTGTCTCAGCTCCCCCATACCACACACAAGTAAGCTCCTACTTTTACCTTATCTGTTACCATGACACACCCGAGCAAGTTACATGTGGCATCTTTTCATGAAGATCACTATGGCATTGACAATTCAAGCAACAGTAGTAATGGTAACCAGGGTGCTCCTAGCGTTCAAACTGACACTGAGATACTGTCCACCGTTATATCTGCAGTAGCCCCACTACCATCAGTTCTTACTATGGCACTCCTCAACAAACACTCCTTAGTTCTGCATGGAGCAGAGGTAGAAGACTATCTTGCTACATGTGCCATTGACATTCTAGGTATCACTGAGACATGGCTGAATGATGCCACTAACTTCGCTGCCTTATCTGCAATTCCACCAGACTATAACATCTTTCAGGCCGATCAGCCTGAGAAGAGAGGAGGCGGAGTGGCACTATTGGTCGAAAACAATGGGACTGTCATGCTGTAGACCACACTGGTATAGATGACTGTGAAATCCTGCTTGTAAAAATAAAAAAAAATCCTAACGTCACTATCATCGTTCTAACCATCTATAGACCGCCTACAAACATGACACTTTGTGAGGAAGAATGTCTTGCTCTCCTCAATGTCTAACTAAGCCCAAGTCACCAATTATTATCTTAAGTGACTTGAACTACTGGACAGAGGACACATTTGATAAACTAACCAACTCACTACTCTCATCACTGAATGCAGTTAACTATATCCAATGGATAAAATAACCCACATAGGGATGGGCATATCATCGATTGGGTTCTAATGCACCAGCTGGATGTTCTGAACCCCACGTCTTCTAAATGTCCATGGTCTGAGAATGTTTTGATAAACTTCACAGTGTATCTTCCTGAGGCACCTGTTCGTCTGGACACATCACCAAGAAGCCATAAAAATGAGCAGCAACTTTAAAAATGTAACTCCATCCCAATTCAATTGCTTTCTGGAAATTAATCTGCTGCCCCGAGTCACTGGAAAATGTTACTGTTCTGGTCACATGTTTGTCATCTATCATATTGGCTGTTATAGAAACCTTAGCCCCAGAAAAAATAAACAAATTAATATTATCTTACACAATATGTGGTTTAATGAAGAAGTGCTTCAGTCACGAACAAAGAAAACCGCTCTAGAAAGAGAATGGCAGAAAAATCCTCCACTCAGACCCTTACAAACTACAAAGCTGCAGTTAAAAAACTTCAAAGCAACCATTAATGAAGAAAAATCTAAATATTACAACTCTAGGACTAGTAACGCTAGATCTAGCTGTAGCAAGCTATTCAGAATTTTGAAAGAAATCGAAGGAAAAAAAATTCAACAAACAGCCCTCATTCAAGACTCAGCCTGATGCCAAATGATCCAATACGAATTTTCTAATATAATTCTAGGTCATGAGGAAAGAAATACAGCAACTGAAGCTGAATGCCACATCAGATGATATGGCTCCTTCTAACATCATTAATACTAGGCCCCAGACACCCGAATTCAGCTTCAAACAATGTACAGAAGCAGAAATCTTTAAAATAGTCTCTAACCCAGGGCATGTAAGGGAGACATCTGCCCAGCCACTATCTTTAAGAAATCACTGATTTTTTTTGACACCTTGGATCACCAAAATTGCCAATCTCTCATTTAGTAAGGGCATAGTTCCACCTTTGCTTAAGAAGTTGTGAGTCCCTCCCTAGCAAAGAACTATCGTCCCCTAATCAACGTACCTTTTTTGCTCAAATTCCTGGACAAGGTGGCCTACCTACAGTTTCAGGATGTTCTTGAAACAAACAACATGTTAGGCACTCATCAGTCCAGATTCAGTGCAAGGCACGGGACAGAACCAGCCCTCTTGGACCTCAAAACAACTCCGACTGGCATAATTGAAAGTGGAAGCCCAGCATTATTGATACTGCTGGATCTTTCCTGTCCTTTGACTTAATCGATCATTTCATTTTTGTCGATTGGTTAAAGAATATAGTGGGCTCTTCCATCACAGTGTCAGACTGGATCTCCTGCTTCCTCGGCCCTCGACTTTCTAGAGTGGCAATGGACAATGTCCAATCTTCTCCAGATGTTGTTAATGCAGGAGTTCCACAGGGATCCTGCATTTCGCCATCTATTTTTTAATATCTATATACAGCCACTGCATGACCTACTGGACCACCTGGGTGTCAAGTACACCAACTATGCTGATGACACTCAGGTGGTATTTGAACTTGAAGGCAATCATGACAAGGACTATGACATTCTGAATAGTGTCTATGCCGCAATACAAACATGGATGGTCTCAAATTCCTTAGCTTTGAATGACACTAAGACACAGCTTCTTATTGTGGCTACCAGGCAGAGACTTAAGAAAAATGATACAATTTCAAACATTTCAATATTGCAAATTATCAGATGAAGGTCTCAGATTGTGTCAAACCCCTAGGAATCCATCTATATTCAGAACCTAACATGAAGACTCATGTGTCACACGCACACTCGTCATGTGGCTATGTGGTAAGGCTACTCAACCAAATCAGGCCCTACGTCTCACTCAACAACAGATGCACCCTAGCATCTGCCCTAGTCAACTCAAGTCTTGACTATTGTAATAGTCTCCTAAGTCGGACAACACAAACCAACTTGGTAGCCCTCCAGACCACACAAAACAATGTGTTGCAAGCAGTCTTTGGTCTCCGTAAGCAGGATCACATATCTAATTCCAGGAGGGCTCTGCACTGGCTGCCCGATAACCACAGGATACTGCACAAGACTCTGGCACTAGCTTATAAATGCTGGATTTCGACTGCCCCCACTTATCTCTCAGAACGGCTTATGGTTGATCGACCTCTACGATCCCACCACTCCAGTGACAACTACAAATTCAAACAGCCTTGCTTCTAGCTGGCTAAATTTGGAGGTGTTAGCTTTCCAGCACAGGCCCCTAAAGCTTGGAATGCCCTTCCATTACAGATCAGAGCCTGTAATTCCCTGCTGGAGTTCAAAATGGCAGTCAAAACCTACCTGTTTAACAGGCCATATAGGCTCTTCCCGTCTAAGGCTCTCTCTCTCTCCCGGTCCTGATCGCCATCAGCTCTGATATCTGTTTGTTTGTCTTGTCTTGTTACTTGTGCACCCTGAGGCCCATGTGCATGTGGCGCGATATAAGAAATAAAATAAATAAATACATAAATAGATGTATTGTGTTGAATCAATTAAAACATTAAATATTTCTTAATGGATATATGGTTCATCAAAACACATACATAGCTATGTTCCAATACTGCTTAGTCCGCTTGAGAAACATGTTTATTGATTATCCTAATTGATCATCTAGAGTCCAATTATTCAGAACAACAGGATAGAAAGCTGAAATTCCATGGTATTATTTGAAATTTGTGGTCTAATTAGATGAAAAATGTCTTATTGCTAAAACCATCTTCTTTGAAGTGTATAGCCATTTTAAAAAGTCTGATTGACTTCAGATATGAATGAAGTTTCTTATCTAGATGTTCTTAAGGAAACACAGTATTTGAATGTCAAACACTGTACTTTTATCCTTCCTGTTCTATATTCCGATGGGACAGAATTGTCTGTCTTTCTTTAGAAAAGATTACAAATCATGATTTTTCCTATGCTATCAACATCCCTAAGCTTTTAAGGGGGCTGGAGTACCAAGAATCAATTCCAGATGGACCCCAAGAAGAGAGATTAGTAAAACTGTCTCTTCAAAACCACAGTTAATTTCCTACAGAAATCATTATTCAAAAGCTGAATAAGAGTTTTAATCACAATACTACTACACATACCATCACTCCTAGGCATAGGAGGGTTTATGCCTGTGGAGATCCTGGTCATTTGTCATGAGACTGCCCAACTACAGTCACAGAGGAGCCCGTAAGATTAAGGCTATTCACAAAACCACCGGCCCATTTATCAGGAGGAGTATTCCACTCAATGTTAATCTTTCCAACATTTCTGGGAGATATATTTCACTATTTAACCCATAGTATTGCCTATCCCATTAAAGGTTGGTGTCTAGTGAAAGAGCCAGACAAGGCTCCCTGTAAAAACCTGTCATACACAGTGTTGGGTCCTGACAGAGAAAAGGAGAATACTGCAACATTCAGGAAGAAATGTACGGCCAAGTGATGAATGGACTGGCCATGCTTCACTCAGCAACTCAAAAGAGGTGATGGCTGGAAGGTTTAGAACTAATCTTAACCCCCTAGCATTGCTATATGCAACACTCCAGAAAATCATTCTTCGCCTGCCAAGCCATTACAAAAGGGTAAAGACCATATGCAAATCAGGCTAAATCAGGCAGCAAAAATCACTGAATCCCGAGGTGTATGAAGTTGGAAGAAAAGTAGCTGTTGTCCGTGTTGTCATGTGGATAGACAGATGTACCCTAAAGCCAAAGTTATTTCTTATGTTGACTCATGGGGTATGCTGGTGATGCCACAGCTCCCTACCCTGCTATTCTTGGGATGCATTGTACTATTCTGAAAAAGGCAGCATCTCAAAAATCTGGGGGGAATAATGGTCATAAACTCAGAAGCTCCCACAGGTGACTCCAACCTGTATAGAGAATGGATGCAGTAGTGAGCCAAATTGGAGATAACCGAAGGCAGAAGAGACAGAGCCCTGAGAGAGAAGATTTGTATTCCCCATCCTACCTCCCTTGGATACTCCATGGAAGATGTGGAAGTTAAGGGGGGAGGTATATGATAAAACACTGATACCCAGGGACCAAACGAAGAAGTCTGATAAGTGTTTTCCCTCTGGCTGTGGTTACCTGACCTGAGATGCAGCACCAGGGCCAATTCCAAGGGCTCAAGAAGAGAGTGGTAAGGAGTCATGTGTGCCTATCACTGCGGAGGAGGGACATACAATTGCCTGTTATTCGTCAATCGTCTAGTCTGCCGATTTGATATTGTCGAATGTGTCACAGACGGCACATTGTCCATCATCCTTACCCCGACTGGGAAACCAAGAAGCATTCAACTGATCTGTGTGAGCGAGGTGCAACTTTGAAAACAATGTAGGTCCGCGAGAGCCTGCAAAGCTGCCGCTCCATATAGTTAGGCAGCAAATTCATTTTCTGTCGGCTGCACAAGGGCTTTCCGGCAGGTTCTGGCAGAGCCTGCACATGCTCAAAATATGTTGTCTATGGAAAGCCAGGCTGTCTGGGCAGCTCAGACTGACCAATCCTAGAGGCTCGCACTACCGGGGTGGTATGGCGGGGTGCAGGACCCAAAAAGCTCACACCACTACCTTACTATATGTACATAGTACGATGGAGACTGATGTACAGTTTAGAATGCATGTTGATCACTGTCATGTATATGCACACCCCTGGTGCATACAGCAAACTAAGTTAATTGTTCACTGGGTATTTCCGCACAGTACATTGTATGCTAAAGATAGTGCCTGTGCTTGTGTGCTGCACAGCACAGTGTACACAGGTGGTGCTTGTTGTGGCCCTCATCTGGACCATGGTAGGGAGTCAGCACGCACCCCTGCACCTGTGGGCCCGAGGGGGTCGCAGTATGCAAAGACACACAGGAGCCAGTTTATGGAACAACCTCCTTTATTGCCCTCTACATACTTCTGTTCTAGAGCTCTAGTAGCCCCTCCTCTCTCTCCTCTGTCCCTGGTGTCGAGTCCCTCCTTCTCCTCTTAAGGTGGCCCCTCATTTAAGGTGGCTCGCTCTTTTCCTCTGCAACACCTCCCCCCTGCTTAACATCTTTGTGGGGTCAGCGGCTTGTGCTGCTTCCTGGTGGTCACCTTGTATTCGTCTTGGTCTTGTTAGCTGTTGCTCTTATGCCCTCTTCCTTTACTTTCTCCGTACTTGTAGAATGTTCCTTATCCGTCGATGTCCTACAGCATTCTTTGCAGATGTTGTTCTCTCCCTGCAGGATGCTCACTTGTCTGCTGCTGATGTGTGCAGGGTATGTTTGTGACATGGTCATGGGACCTTTTGTGACCTTCAGCCTGCAGTCTTATCATGTAGTGCTTTCCGTAGTTTGTTGGGGTTGGATTTTCCGTTGGCACTTCTCTGCGCTGTTCCTTGGTGTACGGTGCACTGTTGTGCCGGGTTGTGCTCATTGCCTGTCTGGTTTGTCTGCGCACTGCTCCAGCTGTTGGTGTTGTTGCTAAGTGTCGACTCTGAGCCACTTCCCCACTTATCTTGGTCCTTGCTGTTTCTCACCATGTGGGTCTTCTGACTTCCTTTGTGGGTCCTGTTCTATCCAGTGGTCCTCCTTTGTGGACGTCCTCCAGTTGTGGGTCTCCCGAAAACCTCCACCCCCTCTTTGTTTTTTGTGGCCCTCCTTTCCGGGCTTCCTTTCCTGTGGCCTTTCTCTTCACTGCAGGCGGACTGCCCCCTCTCCACTACAGGGGGTCGGCCCCCTGTTCACTGCGGGCAGACTGCCCCCTTTGTACTGCGGGCAGATTACCCCCTTTTTCACTGTGGGCAGACTGCCCCCTTTCCACTGCGGGCAGACTGCCCCCTTTTCACTGCTGGCAGACTGCCCCCTCTTCACTGCAGCCGGATTGCCCCCTTTTTTAATGCGGCCACACAGCCCCCTTTCCACTGTGGGCGGATTGCCCTTCCTCCTCCCACGTTTACGACATAGCCGGGATCGGCGCAGTACTGGGCGGACTGCCCCTTCTCCTCCCACCATTCCTTGTCCCCCTCATTGGCCACTCTTCTCTTGTGGCCCTCTCGTCTGCCATGTCCAGCTTTCTTTCTTCCTCAGGGTCATCAAGATCACCCCCTTCACATACTCTTTTTTCAGTCGACTGCTGGCTTCACTGTCAGTCAGTTCGCTTCCTCCCACGTCACTCTGTTCCTTGGCTTCTTTTCTCCCTTAGTGCTCCTCCGGCGTCATGATCCTGGTTTGCAGCAGGCCATTTTATGTCCTGATCCTTGTGCCGTCTGTGTTCTGCTACCTCCTGTGTGGCATGAGTCTCATGTGGCAATAGTCCCTGTGTCAGCAGCTTGGAGTGCTCGGTCTACTATCGGGTGGAGTGTTGTGGTGCCGGTTTACCCTGTCAGTTGTGGTGTTGGGCCTATTGGCCCTGGCGGGGCGGTGGTCCTGCACTATAGTACGTTTTTCAGTGTCTCTTCACTTTGGGCTGTTGCGCCTCGTGGCACTACTCTTGTGTTCACAGTCTCCTGGCTGTCCCTGACCCTTGGCCCTTCTTTGTGGGTCTGCTGTGTGCCCCTTTATGGCTTGTTTTGGTTGTAGGGGTGGCGTATTTGGGAAACGATGCGTGATGGCTCAGAGGGTTCTGTACCTTTACGGCGCTCTCCTGTGTGTGCTCTGGTTTGCCCCTCCACCCCAACTATGTTGCTGGCACTGAAAAATTGGAGCGTCATAGGTGGGCCGTTATCCTTGGAATGACCTGCGCATTGTCTTTTGTGCATCAGGGTCAATGACTTTGTTGCGTGCGCTGTACGCACCGTGACTACCATTACTTGTAGGGCTGTGCGTAGCGTCACGTGTCCCGGGCTGATATGTTTGGTATGGCCTTTGGAGTCGTAGTTGTGAGGCGGTGCGTGATGTTGAATATGTCCCCTTTGCATAGTGAGTCCAGGTCCTCCTTATCCTCTTCACTTGGAGCGGGTGTGCACGTGGCACGCGTCCTGTTCTCCATGTGTTTGCTTTCCCACTGTCGGCGGTGCCCCTCCTCCACTGTTTGTCCCGCTTTATTCACTGTATCCTCACCGGGCGCCGTGTTGCTGCTGCCGGGTTGTCCACACATGCTCTCTGGGGGCCCCTGCACTCGTTACACTGCTAGCACCGTTTTGTTGGGTTTCGTGCTTCTGGGCTCCGCTCACTCGACATGCAGCTGTGCCGTCCTTGCACGTTGTTCACCAGCGGTATGGTCTGCTGGCTTCCCTCTTCTGTCACTCTGCTGGGTTCTCTGGGCACGCTGCACCCGTCACACTGCTGGTCCGACCATTACTGCTGGCATTCACATCTCCCACTGGGCGTGCTCTGCTGGGCAAATCTCTGCTGCCGGGCTGGCCGCAGCAGTCGCTCCTCCTCCACGGGGTGCTGTCACTGTCCATCCGCTGTATTCTTGCGTGCTGCTTGGCTGGATATTAAGATGCTACTGGGCTCTGCGTGGCCTTCTACAGCTGGGCTCTTGTGACCCATCTCCTGACTGGGTGCCACTCTGTCTTCTGGGCACACCGTGGGGTTCTGTCCGACTCGCTCCCTTCGCTCCCGTTCCCACCACTTGGGGGCATGATTTGGGGTTTATTCCCTACTGGACTTTTCCTCCGAACATTATGCTACAGTGCTGTGATGAATTGGGAGCGCTAAATCCCTATTTTCCAAGCTACTTCCCTTCCGGATCCATTCCAGGTTTTTGGCAGCCAGCATGCTTCTTTAACCAAATGACTATGCTTCCCAGAATGCCTGGCCCACTGCTCCACCTCCACCCTTGCAGGACAAGGTTGGGTGGAGGATAGGCAACACCTGTGGCTGCAGGTGCAGCAATCAGCACACCTGAGGCGTGTGCTCGTTAAGCAGCTTTAAAAGCCTCAGTCTTACTTCAGTCCAGCGCTGGTCATCGTTTGCAGTGTTCCTGTTGTGACTAGTCCCTTGTTCCTTGTTCCTTGCCTTTGTACCTAGTTCCTGTTTTCTTGTTCCTCCGCCCTGAATCTCGGATTCATGCGCTAATTGATTTCTGCTCCCTTGATTCCTTTTTTGTCTTCCTCTGTTTGCAGGCAGCATTTCTCAGTGCTTTCCCTTTTTAGATGCAGCCCAGTTTGTCTGTGTTCTATTTTTCTTTGACTCTGTCCTTTGCTGCTGTAAACCAGTTTGCCTTAGCCTTCCTCTTAGTTTAGCTTCCTGTCTTTTCCTTGGAGGGGTAGGGAGAAGTTTGCATTGGTTATTTCGTTTTTCCCTGCTCCTGATCCTTACTTTCTAGTGGGATCCATTCCATGTTTTCCATTGCACTTCTGCATTTATTTCCCCTTTGATTATTAGGTGTGGTGTGCGGTTGTAGCTAGCTCCTGTGTGAATGCTTATGTTTTCCTCACTATTTTGTAATCACTATTCCAACTTAGGTATTTAGTTTTCCTCCCATTGCTGTTCTAGCCTTTCGGGGTCCCAGTTTCATCTACAGGATTCGTGGGCTAGCTGACATTCAAGAGGTTATCTCGGCCTCGTGAGTACAGTTCTTTAGTTCCCTTATTTAATACCATCAAGAGTGTTAGTACACAGATCCTGTCATTGCTTGCCCTCCACGTGGGTTTAGCGCTGTCAGTACCTGTAACAGCAATTGGGGGTAAGGCGCTTGCCGACTTTCCTCGCGGTCAGGCGCTTACCCCACATCCCTTTTCATATATTGATTTTGATGTCACACTCTATTTGCACTCCTGGGTTCTAGCATACATGAGTCGTTGTTCCTGGGTGCACATTTCCCTTGCCATATTCGCTGCCTTTGTACTCGCCTGACTAATCCTGATAGGTTCGTAGGCCTTGTCGCCAGTTGTTGCGGTCCTCATGTGGACCACGGTAGGGTGTCAGCACGCACCCCTGCAGCTGTGGGCCCGAGGGGGTTGCGGTATGCAAAGATAAACTGGAGCCAGTTTATTGAACAACCTCCTTTATTGCCCTCTACATACTTCTGTTCCGGGGCTCTAGTAGCCCCTCCTCATACTTCCTTGTGCCTGGTGTCCAGTTCCTCCTTCGCCTCTTAAGGTGGTCGCACATTTAAGGTGGCTCGCTCTTTTCCTCTGCAACAGTGCTCTATACTTACAGTGCAGGTAGCGCCCCAGATACATTGACTGTGTTGTGAAATGCATTGGGATATTGCCTTGCAATGCAGTTTATACAGCACTCAGTCGCAGTTAATGCAGATGTCTGGATTACATAACCCTTCACTCCCACAGCTCGCACTGCATTTGACTCTCTGCATTCCCCACCTTGTCTGTACAACCCTCTGCTGATTGCTAGCAAAGGTTTGGTTTTCATGCATAGAGTGCATGTGCTGCACTTCAGACATGTACATTCTGAGTGTGCTCTGCACCTTACTAACGGAGGACCAGCAGTGAATTACAAAATGCTCTATTCTATTGTGTGCTATTTAGCAGTGACAGACGTGCCATTTCTGTACTCCAAGCTAAGTTCTGCAGTATTTTGTGGTATTAGTGACACAGGCCCTCATTACGACCCTGGCGGATTTTTTCCGCCATCGGCGGACTTTTCCGCCATGGCGCAAAGTCCCTTTACGCCATGGCGGATGGCGGACTTACCGCCCCATTCCGAGGTCGGCGGGGCGGTAAGTCCCCATTGACCCATTTACCCTTCCCCATTCCCATTTCGGCCCCATAGGGCTCAATGGGAGTGGGGAAGGTGTTAATTACGCCACCGTACACTACGGTGGCGTAATTAACACCGAGGTCCCATAGCGCCATGGATTTTTACGCCCGCAAAAAGCGGGCGGAAAAATGACCATGGTGCTATGGGAACTCGTAGTTGGCGGTAAGGGGTCGGCGCAGCTAACGCTGGCGCAAACCCCTTAGCGCCAGGGTCCTAATGAGGGCCACAGTCTTCTGTCCATCGCAGACTGCATGGGCAGCACTATTTATAGATATTTGCAAATTCATAATGCATGTAGCATATGGCATATAAAATGCTATTGCTGCAAACTACGATCTTTACTTTAATCTATAACGCTCTTACCAAATTCCAGTGTAGTTGACTTTATGGTGATGAGTTCACAGGACGTTCTGTATACTTCACATCAATAGTTTTATCCATGCAGAGAATGTGCGGAATGCATATATTCTCTATTACAATATGGATTCTAGCTGGCTTGGGTTTAGCCAGTGGAAGATGGGGGAAGTCCTGGCAACACTAAGAAGGAATTTCCCCTCCCACTCTATGTCCCCCGGATTTTTGTTAAACTTGTCAAGTTGTCATCTCAGGTAAGATGCTAAGACAATATCGTTTCTAAAGGTCCATGCCATTTGCAAGGGATACTCTTTTAATATCAGGTGCCTATAGAGGATTTGTCCATTCATGTGTAAAGTTGTAGCAGGGGCCTTTGTGACTAGTCGCTAGAATTATTACAATGCACTACTGGGGGGTTACCTTAGTGAAACCTATTAGCTGATTGGTTTCTGTATGTGGGAAAAGTGATCATGTCCAAGCTGTTATCCGGAACCAGGTGTGGCTTCCAGTACAGTAGAAAATTCAGTTTAAAAATATTTGCATTCTTTTTAAATACCTAAAATAGGCTTGTGCATATCTTCAGGATAGCATCACACGATGGAGCCTTTTGTTTAGGGAGGACCACAGGCTATTCATCCCATAAACTCTGTCAGGCAAGAGTAAATTCCTAAATTCTTTCAATGACAATGCATGCTTCTTCTAGTCACATGCCCATATTGAAGTTGCATCTCCTCAGGTAGATATTAAGTATACATCCTCGTGGAGATACAATCAGCAACTTGCATAAACAATCCCACAGACTGACCAACTGATGAATAAAAGGAAAACAATATAGGGGCGCCACCTTCCTTACCCATTCCACCCACTTGGCTGTCAACCCTCCCCGGCCGCAACACTTTGGGCCTCATTCCGAGTTGGGCGGTAAGGGTTTACCGGCAACGGTAAGGATGCCGCTGCTGATGAAACCCTTACAGCCCTATTCCGAGGTCCCTCAGCTGGACCCGCAAAGGACGTGTGGTCTGACCACACGTCCTTTGCGGGTCCCTCTAAGGGACCAGGGCGCTAATTACGGGCACGCTATTTGCGGGTATGTAATTAGCGCCTTCCCCATTCCCTTTGAGCCCTGTAGGGGCTCAATGGGAATGGGGAATAGTTTACTGAATGGGGATTTACCGGGTCCTCCAAGGTCGGAATGACCCGGTAAATCCCCATTCAGCCAGACCGGACCTGGACCCGGGTTTAGAGGGTTTAGAGGCAGCCATGGTGCTAATAGCACCATGGCTACCTCCAAACTCGGAATGAGGCCCTTTGTCACGAGTTGCACTATGCCCACCTACCCTGTCCCCTGCCGAGGTCACTGTTCCACTACTTTTTTTCAGTGCACTGCTATCACTGAATATGTACTTGCCATGAAATGGTTAAATATAGCAACCTGCCACCTGTATATATGCAGCTATATTTTAACTTTTTGAATTTTGTTGTTTTGTTTGTTGTTGGTTTGTTGTACTTATTATATTTTATCTGAACATTTCTCAGATTTGTTCCCGAAATATAGTTTCTGACTGACTCAATGACACATACGTGAATATGAATATTGCTATTGCATAACATCCCATAACCAAATTGTGACATGCAGTGATAGTACTGCATATCATATCAAGTTGTATATTTGTATGTGGGCTTTATATAGTTCTAACATAACTAGCAATCAACAGAGAGATGTACATGTCGTTGATGTAACATATGAGGTAAGGGGGGTTACAATATGTGGAACAGTATGTTACAGTCATTGGGGGTCACCGGGCACTGGTAATGACACCGGTGCCGGTAATCCCTTTGCACCCTATTCCGAGGTCCCTTTGCGGGTCCTTCCTTAACGCCTGGTTTTAGCAGGCGTAAAGGACGGGACCGCAAAGGGACTTCAGAGCTAATAATGGTACTGTAATTTACGGTACCATTATGAGCACCCTCCCCATTCCCATTGAGCCCTATGGGGGCTCAAATGGGAATGGGGATTGACATTTTCAATGGGGATTTACCGGTCCCGCGAAGGTTGGACTAGACCGGTAAATCCGCATTGAACCAGGGCGGACATGGTACCGGTAATGGTGCTAGTCATGGCGCTAATAGCTCCATGACTAGCACCAACCTCGGAATGAGGCCCATTGGGTTTGGGATGTGATGCGTGAATGCAAAGAGCCAAGGTGAAGGGTAAGATCTTGAGGTCCCTCCTGAAGTGCAAGATTCTGTATCCGTGCTGTTTTATCAATTTTTCATTCTCTCCATCAGTAGTGAGGGAGTGTATCAGTGTCTTTTTCCATGCTACAAGGTACGTTGGTGCCCCGTTTCTCTGCCTTGTGGGAGAATTCATGCACAGCCGGGAAGCTACCTCCATGCTGCAGGAAGCGATTATCACAGTTTTGCTGAAACTAGCCAAACCAGCCACATAGTGTGGCTCCTACCAACCTCTCTCTCTGATAAACAGTGACGTAAAGATCTTCGCTAAGGTCCTTTCGCTTGCTCCATATATTTGATTTATCATTCACCCTGACCAGGCTGGGTTTATACCAGGACGCTTCAGGCTCTTAACCTACGGCGTCTCTTCAACATCTTGGCCCGTGTGGACCCGGAGGCACAAGCAGTTGCAGACATGCAAAAGGCCTTTGACTCAGTTTCTTTGCGGTTCCTGTGGGCTGTGTTGGAAAAGAGTAACTTTGGCCCCTGTTTCATCTCATGGGTACAGCTCCTGTATGCATTCGCAGTGGCCAGGTTGTACACCAACGGCCTCCAATCTGCCCAGTTCTTTGTTGCCAGGGGAACCAGGCAGGGCTGCCCGTTTTCACCCCTGATTTTTGTAATGGCCCTCAAACCTTTAGTGGACAGAATTCATCAGAGACATGCACATAGGGGCTTGCGACGCACCAGGGAGCCTGAGATTATCTCATTCTATGCAGATGATGCAATGCTCTATGTGGGCAGTCCTGATGAAAAACTTGCACCAAACATGTGGGATGTCCTCTGTTTGGCAATGTCTCAAAGCTCAAGGTTAATTGTACAAAGTCCAAACTGTTCCCACTAACGGACGCCACCAGAGCCCCACGCGACCTTCTTGGGTTCATTTGGTCCCCATCTGAGATAAGATATCTGGGGTGGTTATCGTGTGTCACCAAACCTCAATGTATGATGAAATTATGGAGGGTACTTTACGGCGCTAGAGCAGAAACTTGGCGGTTGGGCAAAACTGCCAATCACAGTGGCCAGACGAGTTGCACTCATGAAAATGATAGTGCTCCCACAGTTGCTATACAGATTCCTGAATGTACAACTCTGGCCAGGGGTTGAGTTGGTTAAAAAGCTCACCTCGGAGATTAACAGCTTCTTGTAGGACTCTGGCGCAGTCTGGCTGCAGTGGGACACACTGGCCAGACCATATGATCAAGGGGGATTTGCTGACTCAAACTTCGAAAGATATTGGATTGCAGCCCAGGCTCATTATGCAGCGCACTGGTATGACCAAGACAATCCTTACCCTCATGTCAAACTAGAACAGCAAGCGGCGGGATCCCGAGACATCCGCTCCTTGATCCTCGCCCCACTGACCCGTCAACTGGGAGTTATGGAACCTGTCGGTGTCATGATATCTTCATGGGCTAGGATTTGGAAACAGGTTGGCACCGCTGACCTGTTCCATAGCGACCTCCTACTGTGGAACCTGCTACCGGGGTCCCCCATGATGGACAGAACAACTGCAAGCATATGGTCAGTGGCCGGATTCGGCATCCTCCATGATGTGTATGCAATGGCATCCTTCACAGAATGACAAGACTTGCCCGAACCCCTTAAGGCACGCTCCTCCCGCTGGCTGCACTATGCAGGCCTGCATCATAGGCTCAAGGATAGGTGCTGGGATATTCCCTTGCTTCTCCCTAATGACTCACTGTTGGCTATGGTTGTGAGGGGCACTACAACTCACAGGGGAGTATCCAAGTTGTATAGGCGCCTGCAACAACTGGCATGCCAACCATTGGATAGGCTCCACGAAGCCTGGAGCAGGGACCTGGGGATTGCTATAACAGACAAGGGATGGGACTCCATGTGTACGCGCACCCATGAAGTGTCCTTAAATTCAAGATTCCGCCTAATTCAATTTAATACATAATAATACATAATACATTATACATAATAATACTACATAGATACCACTATACCCCTGCCAGGTTGCACCATATGTTACTGGAGCGCTCCCCTATGTGCCTGAGATTTAATACAGATGATGCAGGGTATATCCACATGCTCTGGACCTGTCCGAACATAGCTGCCTTCTGGGAGGGTGTGTGTGAGGCGGTGTCTGAAATGCTTGAGTGTACTCTTGCACCATGCTGAATGTTATGCTTGTTCCATAACTTCCCAGGTTTGTCACAAATATAGGAAGCTATCCGCCCTCTGCATGTTATTGGCAGTGCGCTGCATATTATTACTGTAGTTGCACCCTGCAGCCCCACTATAAGACACTGGCTGCATTCAGTCACGTGGGCCTCAGATAAGGAAGAATGGTGGGCCACACTGCAACCAGCGACTAGTAGGCAAACAGACATTTGGCGCCTCATTACAAGGCAGGCGGTAGCACAGCTGCCACCGGTATTCATTTGTTTCCGGCGCTCAGAAATGGGCAATTACAGGGTAATTACGGCCTTGCCCGACCCGGTATTTTCTCATTCCTGGGTGTTGGAAAAAATTCTTCCCGAGTCCCGTTTGAGCCCCAAAGGGCTCAATGGGAATGGGGAGGTCGGATGCACCGGCACCGTTTGTAACAGTGCTGGTGCATCCGACATGCTGTGCTCGCGGGTGCCTTTCATTCCGCCAGTTCAGACCTGGCGGAATGAAAGGCACCCGCAAACACAACTCGGAGTTTGCCGGTCCAGATACAACAGTACCGCATCTACCTGCAATCACTGAATATTGATAATGTTGAAAAGTGTCACCCCCATTCACTCTCTGAAATGTAAGGTTGACTGTTTGACCGCTATTCAACATCTATTTTGGTCTCCATGTAATGTAAATTACAAGAAGTTTGTATTAGACTTTGTGTGTGGTTAAATTGTGATTCATGTACTTAGTGTCTTCGTTCACCTGATTGGAAAGTCAAGCAAGTTAAATAAAGTTTAAAAAAAAGAAAAATCCAGGTTATTTTCTGGTACTCTAAATTTTAATCTCAGGCCTTGCTTTGTCTGTCTTGTCTGTCTTGTCGAGTCTGGCGGTAACCAGCTGGTGTTACCGGCGGGTTCCGCCGGACCCAACACTGTTCTGTGCCTGATAGCCGGTGCCACTGGGACATTACAAGTCATGCCAGATCGGGAAGTCAAGTGCCGGAAAATGTTGTTCCCTATTCCAATGGCGAGATGGAAGCACCGGCACTGGGAATGGTGCTTCCATTACAAATTAATGAAACTCGGGGAACTTTTTGTGTAGTCACTCTTGGACCTCCGTGACTTAATGCAGCATAAAAGTGTTACAGTGTTGCACCGGGAACAGAGACATAGAGTTCCCCCACTCCGTTTGCAAAAAGTGAAAAAGGGGGTTTCTGCGCCCATCTATTACTGCGCCACAGTGAAGTTCAGGTATCAACCAAAACCAGTTTTTCTTAATTCATCTTATATTTATTGATAGCCCATAAGGATGACACGTGTTTCGGCACCCTAAGTGTGCCTTTTTCAATCTGGGCATTAAGGCTTGATATACTATATACAAGATAGCAGAATTTCAATAAAATTAAAGTGAAAAGGCAATTTTTGCGATGTATAGATAAAACAGATTCCCAGGGGTTCCCAAAAGACCAAATGCATATCAATCATATTATCAAGCATATGACCCGAACAGATCAGCATTTTTGTTAAAAACACAAAACAAAATATATCACCAGTTTGTTTCCACAACATTATGATTCCGGGAAAACATGTATAAATCCATCAAAACATAAAAACATAAAACATACCATCATGGCGCCCAAATGTGGTGACGGGACATGAGAAAAAGTTGTAGCCTGAGCGATCACCGTGGGAGAGGAAGGGGAGGGAGGGAAACATCATTGGTAGAACAGGAAAAAAATAACAGAAAAGAACTAGAGATTAGTTTATATTTCACTTGCTAGTTAGATTCAAAATAGATCTGTCTCCAGATAGGGCTTACCTATCGTCGGAATGCGTACACTGGTTTTGGTTGATACCTGAACTTCATTGTGGCGCAGTAATAGATGGGTGCAGAAACCCCCTTTTTTGCTTCCATTACAAGTCTACCTATTGGTACCGTTGCACCCAGCTTCCTCAGGTTCACATTATATTCATGAGTAGTTGAGGCCTTCAATCAACGCGTGCGCCTGCGTTCAGTAAAGTATATTTTGAGTTAATACCATTTTTCATCCTGTCATTAATTCAAATAAAGACATCTTGGTGACAGAAGAAGGGGTAGATCGAATGGCCATCAGGCAAAGGCAATCAGATGTCCCAACTTGGCCTAGAATCAACGTCAAACCTCTTTAAGATACTCACAATTGTTGTGATGTATCTCTCCACACCCCTGCTTGATGCTGGCGTTAGGAGATGTAGAGTTTTCTTTTCACTCCTAAAATTTCCCACATCTTTTTCATCACCTCACTGGTAAAATGACTACCTCTATCAGACTCAGTCCATTGAGGAAGTTTGTATCGAAAAACAATGTGCTTAATCATCAAAGTGGCGGCTGTCTCTGCCTTATAATTTGGGGCAGGAAGGAGTCAAATCCACTTTGTGAAGAGGCATGTCACAGTCAACATATATTTGTTTCCTGTGGAAGAAAGAGTTACTGGTCCAATGAAATCAACTTGCAAATCAGCCCATGGTAACTTCATGCCTCTTTTCTGCAAAGGATCTCTGTGTGTGGGAGAACTTGGTTTGAACTGAGCACAGAGGAGGCATCTTTTGAAATATGTGTTGATATCCTGGCCTATGTGTGGCCAGTAAATATCTTCTCACAGTATCTCAAGGGTCTTTTGAAATCCCCTGTAACCTGCAGTGGCTGCATCATTGGCATGGCTCAACATCAGACTTCGGAAGGAAGTAGGGATCACCCACTGGTCATACCCAGACTGGTGTTTCCTCACCAACAGCCCATCTTGAAGCTTAAACATATTCTTAAATTTCATCAGATTACAAAGATCTTCCTTTCCTTTGTAGGCTGATTCTGCCAGAAGAAATCTGACTGGATCTTCTAAGTATATATAGAATGTACCTATAATGGTGTCCTCTTTTTGAGCAGTGATCAAGTCTGCATTAGGATCACCTCTACTCCACAGAGCAGCTATAAGTTCACTGTCAGTGCTAGTTTGTGTTCTGATCACTTCCATAACCTAGCTTACTCCCAGGAGGTGTTGCATATCTATGAATTCCCACTGTTTAGCTCCTGTAGAGCTCCAGTTTTGGCCAATCGATCAGCCAAGTCATTTCCAGTTTTATCAGGACCCTCTATCTTGTAATAACCTTTGATCTTCTTCCATCAGATGGTCATTTTATTAGACATCACCAGATCATCAATAGTATGCATCAATCGGTTTATTATTTGGACAAAGCATGCCTCTGTTTTTCCGAATAATCAGGTGTTCCACAAACCCATTTCGCAAATAATTAGAATCAGTGATAATCACCAGTTCTGTGAGTTGGTGGTTTATTGCAGTACAGACGGCTTGATAAATTGCCATCAGCTCTGCTACATGACTAGTTCAGGGACCTATTTTGTAACCAGGTGAGGGTTCAGGAAGATCATTTACCCAGGCATTCCCCATGCCAGCCACCAGTTCTTTCTCCCATTCCTTTGTAATATAGTAGAAACACCCATCCACATAAACTGTGGGTGACCCCTGACAAGTGTTTCCGGCATACATTTTGTGCGGGAACACCAGGTATGCCTCCATATTACTATTGATGATTTGATTTTTATCCTCGATACAGTGTTCTTCAGCACAATCATGTCAATTTGCCAATCCTTGCGCAAGAGGCTCTTCTTATTTTGGAACTACCTGGACTTCACAGGAAAGACCTGCATTGACATAATCCAATAAGTGATTGTCTAATAAGAGACATTCCCAGCCCATATTCTATCACTTTGTTGGAATTCTAAAGGTTGGTGGGAGATCTCTACTATGATGTACTGCCACTGGATAAACAGGTAGTAGATTTTCAACACCCACACCATTGCCAGCAGTGCTTGTTCCCAATCATTGAATTTTTCTTATACTGAGCATACATTATTACTAATGTAGGAGATTGCCTTGTTGACTTAGTCATGTTTTTGGTATAAAACAACTGTCAAGCAGATATCTGAAAAAACAATCTCTAAGAAAAACTCATTATTCTTGGTGGGGTAAACCAAACAAGTATTTTGTGGCAATCTTCTTTCTAATTGTTTCACAGTCACAGATTGTGCTTCACCACACTCCCACATTACCCCAGCCTTCAATAAGTGGACCAAATGATGAGTGATCTCTGCATAATCCTCAATGAATTTTCAACTATAATTAGTCAGTCCAATGAGACTTAGCAACTTACACAGAGTTGTGGGGCTCTTCAATTCGAGTAAAGCCTCAACTTCCTTTTTCTGGGCATTGAGACTCTCAGCTGTAAATTCAAGTCCTATAAAGTTCACTCTGGTTTGGCACCATTATGCTTTCTGGAAAAATTATTTTGCACCAGTTTTTTGCAACTCGGTAAGAACATATTTGATTTCTTCCAGATCCCCTTCCACAGTTGAACTTTTTATCAACAGATCATCCACATGGCCACGTTTCCGCTTTCACTCATATCAGGCATGGCCTTGTGAAGGAAAATGTTGAATTTATTTACTGAATTGATGTATCCGAAAGGCATTTACAGGTCCAAGTATTTTGTAGCCACCCAAATGTAAAGGCAAGCTTATACTGATCTTCCCTAGTCAAGGTACTGTCCAGTAACCATTTGTGAAATCAAGGGCAGAGTACACTTTTGATCCTTGATTCTGTGCCGGTCCTTGATAAATATAGGGAAAAGGCCACCCTAACATGTGGACCCATTTATTCAGATCCCTCAGGTCAGCACAACCATTGTCCACTAGATTTTAGGATCCCCAGTACTGGATTTTTGAAGGTACTGTGGATAGGATGAATTATGCCATAGGAGTAAAGATTTCTGATGATCTCCGTGAATGATTCCATGGACACGAGAGACAACCAGTATTGTTTTATAAACACAGGAGCTATTTCAGGGTCTGTTGATATAGTCATATAATTGGTAGTTGCATGCCCACAATCATAGGAGTCAACTGAAAAGATACTCTGGAAATCCAGAAATACCTGTCTCAGTTGTTGTCACTGTTCATCGGTCTCACAGGCATCGGCCAGACTGATCTGTTCTTCGATCATCTGTCAGAAGCCTGGTAATACCTCTGGTTTTGATATTTCTAAAGTATCCTCCAGTTGGGTGGAAATATCTATTTTAATGTTGTTTACCTGGCAGTGGTTTCCATGGATTTGAGATAGTTATTGGAACTCTAAATACTACCTCATTTTCCAAGATGTCACAGGTGACATTTTCTACCCTGTAAGGGCATGAAGAATACACCAAGAAATGTCCCCCCTATCAGGTGTTGATCTTTTCTGGTGGGATAATGTCTTTCTTGTCATAGGAATCTTCCTGAATAGGGCCTATAATTTAATCTTTCAAATCAATTGAATAGTATTCGAAATCGACCGCCATTCCAATAGAGTTGTCTGTGCCCAAAGTGATACTTTTAGAGTTGCTGTTATCCACCAATATTCAGATGGTGTCATCGTTTAGATCAACCAGTGGTGTTGGATGCAGGGTCAATCCTTGTTGTTGGAGGGAATGACTCCAGTTTATGAACTGTTCTGGATTTTTCAGGGTTTGTCCTCTTTTTATTTTGATTGGTACTGTAAATTGTCGCAACTTTCCTTGGATCGTAACCTCTTCTTTTGCTCCTCTTTTGCTTGGACTTCAACAGCATAAGGCAACAGTTGAGCTGACCAAAATGCTTTCTCAACATTGTCAAATACCATTGGGTTACCCCCAGTGTTGACCAAACTTTGCCATTAATAAAATCTAAATGAATTGCAAATCAATGGAGAAAATCACTCCCCAGATGCATTTCAGAAGTGACATCTCTAAGGATCCATCAATTATGGTCAATAGTTTTATCAATAGTTTAATCGCCAATCAAAGTTTTTAACATGCACCCGAAATGTAGTACATGTTTGAAGTTTGGGTTTCTAGCCCAACTTCCTATATATGTTTGTCAAATTAAAGCAGGATATGGTCTTATCATTTTGGAGTTACGGAAGCAGTGCTTTGCTTATGATACCTTTCACATTGTTTAGACAGATTCTGGCAAGCACATGATCTTCCCCTCCATTTACCCAAATGGGGAAGAATGTGTGTTTGCCTTTATTTTGGATGGCAGTCAAATTAAGACTATGTTTTTCTGAACTGTTTTCATGAGCACTTTGAATTTCTTTGTAGTCTTCCCCAAATTCAACGTGTCTCCTTCCAATGTGGAAAACCATTTGTGGTCAAGATGGAAATTCATTTTTAGAAGTTGGGATGAGGTCTCGTCAATACTGTTATCATACTGAGATGATGTTGATTTCAGCAACCTGATTATTTTGAAAATATTCAATGGTACTTGTCACTTGATTGAAAAAAATTCAATCAAGTGACAAGTACCATTAAGGCTGAAATAATCAGTAAATCTCTTCAGTTTGATTGAATAGTGTGTTTGAGTCCAGAGAATCAGAGGGGACAGCCTCCAAAGAAAATCGCTCCTCATTAAACAGGGTGTGCCTTCTGGAGCCTTTCCATCCACATTTTGGAGTTCCCCTAGAAGAGGTTTGAGAGCAAATGTATGACTCTCCCCCGGTCCTAGGTTGAGTTTATCAAAGGTTTGTTTTGAAATCACGGTCACCTATGACCCTGCACCTACCAGAGCTGATAAATCACACTGACCTTGTGTCTGGACAGAGCTATAGATTCTACCTTCTTTAGACTGTAGTGTACAAAGAAAGTGTGAGTTATTAGACAGCTTGGCATGAATTCTCTTGGCTAAGGAACCTGTTAGAATGAACACGCATTTAAAAGATAAGATATGGAGCAGGTATATCCTCCCAATTTACAAACTCTTTGTTGTCTTCTCTTTTCAGAGGACAATCTTTTGAATCCTTTAGGAAGGAGGGTATTGCTACTATTTCTGGATTTTCTGGGTTTATCATATCTGTTGTATCCAATTGGCTTTCATATCTAGGAATATCAGTGCACTTTTTAGTCTCTTTTTCTACATACTCAGGGTCTACTATTCCTACCATCTTTTCTTTAGGAGGTGTCACTCCATCTCTGAATGGGAACACTTTCTTTTCTAGGTTTTCTGTGTACTGTCTGTCTCAATAGTGACTCTTTTTTATTTTATTTTTATTTATGTATTTGTAGTGCGCCAGCAGCCCAAGTAGACAATAGGCAACACAGGACAAGGGTAGATAGGTTAGATGTCAATTTCCAGGAATTTTCTTGAATAGGTGGGTTTTCAAGGATTTTATAAAAAGCTTCAGGTTTGGCATAAGTCTGTCGGTGGTAGGGTGTTCCAAAAGGAGGCCACTATGGGGAGGAAGGATCTGCTGTAACCCCTGGATCGTGTGTATTTAGGAACATGAATATGACCTAGGGTTGAAGAACGTAGAGTTTGCAAAGGTTGGTACAGGGGTACCAGTGTTCTGAAATATTCAGGTGACTTGCCATAGAGGCAATGGTGGAACAGAGTGCCTATCTTAAAGAGAATGCATTTGTGAATGGGTAGCCAGTGGAGTTCTTTTCTAGCATTGGAGATGTGGAATCTTCTAGGAGCGTTCTTGATAATACAAACTGAGACGTTCTGAATGATTTGACAGGCCTGGATGTTTGCTATCGAAGCCTCGTATAGTAGGGCATTGCAATAGTCCAATCTGGTGAGGATGGTAGCCCGACCTATGGTCACACAGTTTTCTTTTTCCGCTAAGGTAGGGGCGGATACTCCTGAGGAGTCTTAGATAGTATTTGCAATTTTTTGTGAGATGTTTTACCTGGGCATCTGAGTCGACAGAGGCTTCTATTATAACCCCTAGAGTTTTAACTTTCAGATGTGTCTCAATTTTGTTGTCTAGGATATGAAAGTTGTTGTAGGAGAGGTCAAGTATGGCCCGAGCCTGGTGTGGTGTTCGAGCTAAAAAACATGGCGCTGGTGCGCAGTGCATTCTGGGGGAACTCAGAGCCATGATGGATATTTATCCATGCCTCAGTGGAAAGCTGCACTTGCTTTGCGAAACAACATGTTTTCAACGTTATTCGCTGATGGGTTTGGAATGCAGGCCTTCTCAGCCAAGGACACGGCGCTGGGAAAGCTAAGATCCGCAGGTGCCGGCTGGTACCTGATAACGAAGTTTGTTTTGGTTTGCTATGCTTGCGCCAAGGTTTTGAGATGAGTTATGGAATTGTTTTCCGGGGCGCTTAGGAGAGGGAAGCGCTCTGCTCCTTGAGGTTACTGTCGGTTGACCCAGCTGGCAATCAACGGTCACCCATCAATGCGCAAGCGCATTTGCCAGAAGGTTCGAGAAGGTGCCACCCCTTGTTGAGGAGGGCATATATGCGGAAGCCCTCAACGGTCAGACGGGACATGCACAAAGACCTCAGTCGGAGGGGGGACGCCCTGGTCCGATATACCTGTGGGCTGTTGTGCTCTTGGCCTGGCTGTTGTCGGGGTCTTTCAGCCGCTTCTGGCGAGATGAGGTTTTGTCAAGTTACGCCCATGGTGATGTATTCCTGCTAATTTCCTATGATTTATCTGATTTATGCTTGTATTGTATATATGCCTAATTACGAATAAATAGCCGTATAAGTGCTACTTACTCTCTAAGCGTGCGTGTGGTTGTAAGTCATTGCGTTGTCTACCTGCGTTCAAAGTATTGGCTCTGCGGCTGCGCTGGTGATAAATTACTGTCCGTGCACTATTGGCGAGCAATACATGTTTTGGCTCTGCGGCTGTACTGGTGATAAATTACTGTCCGTGCATTTGGAGAGCAATACACCTGGGGAGAACCAAAAATGAGGAGCTCTGTCTTGTTACCGTTCAGGCACAGCCAGTGGTCAGACCTCCAGCCTTCGATGATGCTGTAGATGAAATTCAGATTGATGGAATCCTGTGCATGGTCCCTGGTGAGCTCCATGACCAACTGAGTGTCGTCGGCATAGTTTGTAAAGAAAATCCCCATGTCCTTCAAGAGTATACAAAAGGACCTTAAGTATAGGTTAAACAATAGGGGCGAAATAGTGGCACCTTGCGGGACACCACAATTGACTAGCAGCTCTGGGGAAAATGCTGAGCCCCAGTGAATTTTAGACTCTCGGTTGGAGAAAGAACTGAACCCAATCTACTGCTTCTTTAGAGCAGTGGCCATTGTATTTTAGGCATACTAGGAGTTGCTTGTGATCGACAAAGTCGAAAGCCGCGGATGGATCCAATAGGATCAACATCCAGGCCTTCCTTTAGTCTGTGATTTTTAAAAGATGGGTTTGGAGGTCTACGAGGCCGGTCTCTGTGCTAAATGAAGGGCAGACACCTGACTGGCGCCTGTTGAGATTATTATTCAGTTCAGTGAAGGCTTGCAGCTGGGAGGTGGTAAATGGGTCCAGTATTTTCAAAATGAATTGACAGTTAGTGATCAGTCTCAGATTACTACGGTACCTTGGATCGAGGTTTGATTTTTTGGGAATGGGGGTTATTGTAACTTTGTAATTACATTAGGAACTAGACTGTCTCTAAAAGAAGCATTAACAAAGAGTGCGAAGAAAGAAACAAACAGCTTTTTGTGCTCCAGTATGAGTTTGGGTCGCAGTAGGGTGTGATGGAAGGATGTTGCGTGCATAGAGGATAGCATTGTTGTAATATCTTGGGGCGAAATCTGTGAAAAGGAGAAGCTGGGATGTGGACTGTCTCCCTCTGTAATATTGGCTGATGTGGGAAGAAGTGTCACTGAGCTAATGAGATCTTATTCCTTGCACTGGTGATTTTATCCTTGAAAGCTACTTGTGTCCGAGCACAGTCTAGGATAGTCGGTGTAAATGAGGACTTGCAGACTTTAGGTTTTTCCAGGAACTTAAAGATTTCGAAAAGGTTTGAAGTCAAGTTGGACGACTGCAGGATTTGGGTGTTGAAGACGTTTTTATTTGTGTCTATGATTAAAGTCTCTTCTATTGTTCTTTTCCTGAAATGTGACTCTTTTCTCTGTTCTTTTGGTTCTAGTTCCTAGTGGGAAGATTTGGCTCTACTATTTTCTTGGATTTCTTTATTTAAATCAGGGGTCGTTGTATGGGTCAGAAAGGAAGCTTCTTTTAAGGCTTAGCATAACTATTCATCCCTATTCCCTTTTTCTTCCTTCACTATGATACTATTACTTGGATTGTTTGCCTCTTGTCATTGTCCTCCCGGGGCACCTGACCTGAACGTTGGGGCACTTTTGGGAACACCATAGTCTAAGGGTTCTATTTGGTCCTCAACATTTGTCCAATTCTCTCAGTAAATTCATTGACCAGTTGAGAGATCTTTTCTCCTTCATCATAGCCATATGGAGGTCTTGAGCCATGCCTGTCTTGCTCTCTGAAAGGCTAGCTGTCCCTCCTAGCAAAGCAACTCGGGTATGGTTGAAAGTTACCACTGTAGCCTTCCTTTCTGCGTCTCCAATCCCCTTGATTCTGGGCTCTATTGTGGAGGAGAAGGAAAAACATTATTTAGGAAATACTGATTTGGAGGGGGTGTTGGCTTTCTTTCCTGTGAGAAATTCTGAATAGGATTTCCTGGGAGAACGGCCTCTTGATTTGGATTCCCCCCTGTTGTGTAGAGCCCAGGTACTGTGGACTTATGTAGGTACAAGTGTAAGCAGGGTCAGTATTTTGGAACACTAGTTAAGTGTTGCTCGATTGAGACTGGACAGAGGGCCTCTTCTGTTGGTCACGGTCATTCTTTTTGGTGGTAAGAGGAACATTCATCAAACCCACTGATCCCCAGATCCAAAGGATTAGCACTCTTCACCTCCACCACTGTCGTGGTGGTCAGTGTTGAAGATGATTTGGGAGTTTGGGAGTTTGGGGATTCTTTTTGTTTTCTGCAGGCTTATGGACTTCATTGGTCCTAGTGGCTTGTGAAATTACCCATTCAAGTCATTGTGAATCGTCACAGTCCCTCACTAATTGGGGGACCATCTATTTTGGGAGTACATGGAAAAATGTTGTGATGAACTCTCGCTACTTATAATATTTACCCGCCGCGAAGTCTGGGCAAATGCACACCTCATCTCTTGGGCAAATTCTCTCGGAGGACATAATTTCCTCAAATAACTCTAGATGTTCCCATACAGAATATTTATCATTTTTGTCATAAGGGGCTATAAAACATTTGATGGCTTTGATTTGTTTGCTATGGTCTATGGTATACCCTCCCCCCTTCTCACTGGTAACTGCAGAAAGTCATGTATGTCAGATAAGTGATGATCTCCTGCCTGATCAGAATTAATTGGGAGAGGAGATGTTAGGCACCTTTAAGCATGCCAATAGGAATGTGTAGGTGGGTCGAATGAGGCCTTTGCCCAAAGGGAATGATCCGCTCTGTCCAAAGCATGTACCTCTGATTGGTGTCTGCTGGGTAATCAGATGGCCATTTTTATAATCCCATACTTTTTGGTATAATATTTCATTTTTTTTCTCCATATCCATAATCATTTTCTGCTTCCACTTGGCTTATTGCTCCCTCAATTTACATCTGCTGGCCTGATTATCTCTTCAAGTGTTTTGCTATTGGAAGTCAACAAGTCCTTCTTATTGTGTTTTTCCTTCTGTAAACATTAATTCTTGTGCGGGCAATTTTTTATTACACAAGACCTTTCTTGATTTTTCTCTTGCAGTGCAGCATTTCATTTTGAAAGTACACTTTTATTTGAACTGCAAGCTTCATGTCAGTTTCTATTTGTTCCAATTCATCCTGGAGATCAAAATTAGCATCTTTCACATTGGCTACTTCTTGGGAAGAGACTTCACTCAGGTCTTCACTTTCATGTGTCTGTACACAAGTTTTTGGATCAGTTGCCCTCATGAGCTAGAGCATCACACACGTGTGCAGGCTGAACTCTCTGTTTGTGACACTTTAATTATAATTAATTTGTTCAAATTAGTTTTAGGACTCAACCTCTTTGAGAATTAATGTATTCTTTGCTTGTTTTAATTCTGCTAAATGGAGTTTCAGGGTCACAATGGTGTCTAACAAGGCATTGTTTTGCACAGATTGGTCATTATATTTTTTGTAGCATATTTCTGGCCTCCATACACTGATTATAAGTGTCCTGGAGATTCAAAAATCGTGTCATCTGCTTTTGCAGTTCATCATAAGATGTCTTATTTTCAGTTTGCACTTGATCCGTGACATTGTGCTATTGCAATATGGAAACCTGGCTTTCTTTCAGTGATACTCACAGCCGCACAATGTCTTTCAGTTTGTCTTTACACAATTGAATGGGCAGAATTGCAGCTCATCAGAGTTTTTCTGGGCTACTTCTTTGATTTTGATTTTGAATTATTTATTATGCGCACCAGACCGAATGAACCGCATTCGGGCGCAGATGATCACTAAGAGAGAATCCAAAAGTACAGGCAGCTGGAGTTCTAGTTATGTTCAGTTTAATTTTTTTAATTTTTTTAAATTTAAATAGAAAGGTTTTTAATCTCTTACTGGAGAGATAAAGATATTCACACATTCTGATCTCTAATGGAAGCTGGTTCCAGACTTTGGCCCGAAAACTCCAAAGCTTCTGTCTCCTCTTGAGGTAGACTTAATCCGTGGGATGCAGGTCAGGAATTTTTCTTCTGAATGCAGATCCTTCTTGGGTGGTATTTCATAATTTTTTCAGCCATGTAATCGGATGCAAGCCCTTTCAGGTATTTAAAGACTAAACAGGTCATTTTGAATTTAATTCTATCCTCCACCATCAACCAGTGGAGGGATCTTCGCGTTAATGATACACGGTCCGGTTTGCCAAGGTTTCCCATTACTCTGGCTGCCGCGTTCTGAACTCTTTGAAGTCTGACAATTTTTTTTTTGTGGGATTCCTGCTAAAAGACTATTGCAGTAGTCCAGGTGAGGGTTAATCATTGCCCCCAACACAACTGCCCTATCCTCCAACGGAATATAGGGTAACACATTCGTAGTGCATAGTAGACTGATTTCACTTTTGCCCCCACCTGAGTCTCACTGCCTAGATTTTCCTGCCACCAGCAGCCCAAAATTTTAATTGTTTTGTAGTACTGCAGTTGTTCCCCTAGGAATAATGGTAGGGGGTTCTGTCTCTCAGACAGCATTTTGAGTTCTTCCATACACTGATTAATCCTCTCAAAGGCATCTTCAATACTCTGGATTTTAATGTATAACTGCATGTCATCTGCATACGAATGAAATCACAAGCCATACTTCTGAAATATCTTAAAAACCGGGCTAAAGTACAAGTTGAAGATGAGGGGTGATAAGGAGGAAAGAAGAACAAAAAGGCTCCCGTACCTAATATAGGTTTAGACACTCAATTCACTGGATGGTTGGAATAAATCACACTGAAAATCAATTTAGGACAGTGACACATAGAAGTTCATGGAAAATACAACCTTACTTCATTGCTAAATCTGTTAAAAACAAGTTTAATACAAAGCATACAAAGTTAAAATCGTTTACATAAAATCTAATAAGTAAAAAACTACTACTTACAAAGTGACCAGTGCTTTCAAAAAAGTGCTATGTGCTAGTCACCAATTTGCCAATAAATTGCACAATACTCAAATCAACTGTATCTCATACTTGGATACAAGAACAAGTGTACATATCATTATTTAAACCATTTCTGTAACATTTTTTGTAACAATTTCAGGAAAATTCAACCTTCGACTTGTTTTGGTAAACAAAAACCACACAAGCTACATCAATTGAGACCTTTCATTGAAAAGTGTCAATCAATAAGGCGCCTCGGTCAGAATATATCTAAAGTACACCAGAGGGGTTTTACTCCTTATTACAATACTTTATTTTAGTATCTGTAGTAGCCCTACATGTTTCATTCCTCTAGTCCTTTGGATTAGTATAAGGAACTTCTTCAGGGGGGTATGTGTGGGGGCTGGGACAGACAGGTCCACAGCCTCAGTCGTGATGGTAACTTGGCAGAACTTAACACGTTGAAACTGTTGTGGCAGTGTAGAGTCCTTGATGGTATTCCTAGTGGGTAATGCTAAATGAAATAAGCCCACAAGCTCATGTTCTTAGAACAAATGAGTATATCCAGGCCAAACCTAATCAAGAAAATATAGACCACATTATAATTATTGTGGTTAAACAATCTGATGCATAAGTCATCATAGTTGATTGATAAAACCCTTAATGGGAAGCTTACCTTCTCCTTAATGTTGGTAAGTGAATCTCGGGTATTACATAGATTCTTGGTGTCACAGTCACCAGAGAAATCCCTGTAAACACACAAAGATACAACTCAATATCCCATAAACCACGCGTGTGACGGTGACTACCTGCCAAACAATATACTGGCTGGTATTATACTCTCTTCCAAATGGTGCTCAAAAGTTGGCTCACGTGGAGACTTACTTCAGGCATCTGGCTGTAACGGGTTAGTGTTCCTTTAACCAAACGGTGCCGTTTTATTGTCGATACAGCTTGTGATTAGCGAGGCTGGTAGTTGGTCTCTACAACATAATTATAGGGCTGGTATCAGTGTAGTGACAAAGATATTACTTGAAGTAAAAGACAAGCTAGCTCTTATCTCTTAATGAATAATGAGAACTAAATAATTATAGCCAGAAGAAATAGGTAAAACAAAACCAGGTTGATAGATGTCTTAAGAGTTAATATAAAATATCAAGATGTACGATATAAGGTACTATGGGATAGTAATCAACTATCACCTCTCGTGCTCCGGGTGCACATGAGCAGGTATATTTCTAGACTTATCACTAAGCGGTTCCTGTTGAGCAGCGAAATAACGCTGAATAAATGGTGAGCAAGAGAAGTGTCACAAGTACCTGGGGTTCGAAATGCGGGCTCCATTATGGTTGACTTGCTCCTCCACACTGCAAAAACAGCGGACTAACGGCTGTTCCTCGGGCAGCTTACATGCTAAGAGCTATGCGGTTAGGATTAACTGCGCATGTGTGATGGTGGTAACACTACTCTATGTGGGGATAGACATGCCATATAATAAGATGCTGCTAATGCATCGTGTTAAAATCGTATTTAGTCGTGTGTGATTTGCGGTGGTAACCGACGTAGGGAAGGAAAAAAATGTCGATATAAATCCCCAGGATGTTGTATGCTAAGGTTGATCTAGCTAGCGCATAAGCAAATATTGCGCATGTGTGGTCATGAAGAACACTACATCACGGGAAGACGAGCATATCGTATCACTAGAGACTGCTGTGGCATAATGTCGTCAGCACATACTCTAGTTTGTGTAACGCCTCGGAGGCAAACATACGTTAGAAAAGTACTAGGTAAGCCCCACCGATGTGTTGAAACAGAGGTTTCGGAGCTAATGTATACTACATCCTTTAGTCTGTAACTACGAGACTCGTTGCTATAGAAACCAGAAACGCTTTCAGTAGGTCTGAAATCTGAATGCGCATGTGTTTAAAACAATACACTAATCTCGAGTAGAACGCGCAAGGCTGTCATTGAATTACAAACATTGTGGCTCAGATGTATAACTCAGTGTGCTCTAAACAGAGTAATATTGCAGTTGACGATGCAAAGATGAGTAAATAGTAGCAGTAGTAGATTGGTAGGTAAGTAAAAAGTTAACTGGAGCAAGTGCATCCTGGAAGTCCAGATACAAATAGGTTCAAGGACTGAGGCGGACACTTAAGAAGGTGAGCCAATCATAGCAGATCTGATGGAAAATTTAAAGATGAACTATGATTGAGACACGAGTAAGGGCCTCACCATATGGCGATATTGTGGTAAAGCAAGCTACAACAGGCGCTGCGTGTGGAGAAGCCAATCATTGCTCAACATAAAGGTTACGTGACCTATAGTAGCACTGATCATATATAAAAGCTAGCTTGATTCAGATTACAGATTGGAGGTTGAACATGGAAGAAAGAAGAGTACTGACTGCTTGAAGTCTAACTAAATGTGTGACCAAATGTATATGCTGCCAGGTAGTGCAGCCTACATACTATGGGGAAAGGAACTCGTTAAATTGAGGGACAGCCAGGTCACAAATGATCTTGGGATGCCCTAGGGGTGGCAATCAAGTGTAGAGATTGAGAGCTATTATTTGATAAATATACTCCAGTCAATATTCTCATTTAGGCCATGGGGATAGCTTTTCGTTAAAAAGATCATTTTTTGTTCTTGTACACTCAGCTTATGTTTATCGCTATTCGGGTCTTGAGTTTGTTCAATCTTCATAACTTCTGTCCACCATAAGTCTTCATGTTTGTGTCCCAAGCTTGTGAAGTGCCCCACTAGTGGTGCATTGATGATATTGTTCTTGATGCAGCTTTTATGTTTGCCTATCCTAACCTTTACTTTCCGTCTTGCCGATGTATAGTCTATTTCACGGGCACTAGATAGTATATACTACCATCATTGAGTTACAGTTTGTCAGGACGCATTGTTCCCATCTTTTATCAAGGCCCAAGTCGATGTCTTTAGACCTGATGGTTTGTGCACAACAGTTACAATGCCCACAAGGGCTGTGTCCTGTAGTTTTAGGCAAACCCCAACTCTCGCTTAGTGTAGGTTGAGCACTAGGCTTAATGGCCACATCGTTTTTAGTGACTAGTTCCTTCAGATTTGTACTCCTCCGAAAGGCGCACTTAGGTGTTAAAAACGGACAATCACCCTTTTCTAGTATATGCCAGTTGTTTCTCACAATCTTAGATGTACCTTTCGATAGTGGGTTGTATGTGCTAACAAACACAATGTTGTCACTATTCATTTTTTCTCTCTGTATTCCAAAATAGCATCTCTGTTGTTATTTGACGCTCTTTTATATGCTGTCTTGACAATTTTCTTAGGGTAGCCCCTCTGAATCAAATTTTGTTTCAAGTTGTCTGCTCCCATCACAAAATCTCTTTTGGTGCTACTGTTGCGTGATAAGGAGGAACCTTGCGCTACACCACATTCCAGCTCTACCATTTGTGAAGTGAATCCATCCAATATTACCCTCTGAGTTCTGTCTTTGAGAAATTATTCAAACTAGTTCATCACCTGTTTGGACGCTTTTCCCACATGCCCAATACGTTGTGCCATTATCCGATGGTTCACAGTGTCAAAGGCTGCGGAGAGGTCTAACATCATAAAAACATTTGACCCCCACTTATCATCAGCCTCTAAAAAATCATCATGTACAGCCAGAAGAGCTGACTCTCTACCATATTTCGGACGAAAACCCGAATGTAAGTTGTCCAAAAGTTTCTCTCTATCTACAAATGCCTGGAATTGGGTGCAAACCACCTTTTCCAAGATATTTGTTGGCCACATCAAATTAGCCACTGACCTATAGTTCTTCAGTATTTCTGTATCCAAAGTGGCTTTCTTTAATAGTGGTTTTACTAAGGCACTTTTCAAAGTTTTAGGAACTTGGCAGTGATTCATCTGAGCATCTGTGAGAAACCTGAGGGCATCCTCAAATCACTCCCCTTTAGTCCCCTTTTGAGGTGATCACAGAAAGGCCATCACTTTTGGATCCTGACCCTGGGGGGAGGGAGATGCGAGAGAAGATCACCTGGATGGAGGGTCATTGGGAATTGGGGAGAGGACGTCCCTGAAGGAGTTATTCCCCCTTTGCATTACATAATGAACCCAGAATCCAAGAAGCTTTTCTAGGATGTTGTTACCCCTTTTCCTATGGTCAGGGTAACCACAGGAAGAATTATAAATCTCTGAGACACAGAAGAAGGGTGAGAGAGAGGAGGCAGCCCGCAGGTGAGACATGGTATCCCCCTTTCAATATTCATGAACAACCTTACCCTCCCCCAACCTTTATGGGATACTGCAAGACCTCTCCCCTCATTTTACCACATTTGAAACTTCTGGGACAAGGAAGAGGAGAGTGAGAGTAATGAACACTACACCTTCATTTTACCACTCTGCTACTGGGACGAGGAAGATGCCTGCAGAGTACTTGAGTGTCAGGCATGTAACCTTAATCATGGTCAGGCAAGTCTAATTAGGCATTCAGACCTGCAGCCTGTTAGGGGAGACCAGTGAAGCAGAGAAGGGAGCAACAGGGAGGCCTGTGTAGGAGAGACCAGGGGACCTTTTCCATGGGGAGGCATCTGTGGTGGGACCTGAAGAGGAGCCAGGATGCCGGCCGACATCTCTGAGGTGTGCACACCTCTGTGACGGTGACTGAACACCTGCAGCTGTGAACAACAAGAGAGAGAGAGAGAGAGAGAGATGACGCCATCTGCATCTGTTCAGAAGCAACAAAGTTGCTGGCATATGCATAATTCCAACCAGCGTGCAAATGGGGCTCACAGAGGTCGAAGCACCAGCCTGGGAAGCACAAGGAAGCAGCAAGATCCACCGTAGGAAGACGATGAAGACCGGTGAATGCTGGGGGTAGCCACTTAGAAGCCGGGGCGCTCCGGGGTTGGGTGGGCTTCGTTCAAGAATGAAGCGCGGTATGAATGAAAACTTTAAACCAAGATGAGTGATGCATATTGAATACGAACTGAAATGGTAGTTTGAAATCATGCTAACTTATACATATTGAATACCAAACTGAATGGAAGTTTAAAACAGTGCTATCCTACGCATATTGAATACCAAACTAATTGAAAACCTAAAATTCCCATATAAAAACAAACTATGGGGAAAAGAGCAGGTATGAAGGTGTGAAACCAAAGGTGGGGCATGCACAAGACCACCACAAATTGAACCTTGTGAGCAGATGCTTTACGGCAAGGCCAAAGACTGACAAGAGGTGTGCAATACAACCTGGCAAAGCCAGGAAGCTAAATAGGAAAAGCCAGATGTTACTCCTCGGCAGGCCTGCAAAAGGGTTGTTGCACTCTGCAAGGGTATGCGTCGTTGCGTAAATCCATTCTATATCCACTGGCAGCTGCCCTGGAGAATAGTGGCTTCAGCTCACTCCGCAGCAATTTTGGACTACAATTCCCATGATTCTGCCTCTCTTTGTCAGCGCAGAGGCGATGACACGTGAGCCTCGTTTTCGCCCGATTCCGCCTCCTCCTTCCCGATTTAAACCTCGGAACCGGACAAAACGCTGCTTCTGATTAAAGTTGCAAACCGTCGTTAAGAAGTTTCGCCTTCTATTTTCCAATACTTCTTGTTATCGTGTACCAAATCTTGTTTACTTCATTGGATTCCGATTGCCTGCTCCCTACAGTCTCCTTACTCTCGCTCGTGTATCAGACACTTTTTTCCATCCACGGACTGCCTTGCCTGCTGTTTGGATAATTTCTACCTGCTTGTGTACCAGACCCTGCTATCGTCCCATGGATTGAACTTGTCTCCTGTTTTTGACAACCTGTCTGCACACTGAATTGTGTGACTTTCCGGACTCCCCTGTTTGCCATTGCTCCTGCTGGCTGTCGGTGTGCAGGTTCCCCGGTGCTTTGGTGCTGCATATCGACACTGGACACTTTCCATCCACTCACTGTGCGCCGGTAGCCAAGTCGAGACGCTGCTTGAGACCACTGCACCGGTAAGTAATTTTTTTATGGCAAAACATCCATCGTATTCTGTTTTCACCACTTGCTGCCAAGTAAACCTTCTGTGTTCATTTAACCTTGCTGCCAAATAAACCATTTGCATTACTCCACCACTTGCTGCCAAGAACCATTTGCATCCACTCCACCGCTTGTTGCCAAGTAACTCATTTACTGTTAACAACCTCTTGCTGCAATTAGACTTTCCATTGGCCTTCTTCAATAGTGCACACAGGGAGGCTTTGCTGATAGTGCACCACCCCGACACTAGTGCGCCCCTCGTTCCGCCCGGGAATAGCCTCCCTGACTAACCTACCTGTTTGTTATTTTGCCCTTACGTTGTCAATTCCTCCTTGGATGTTATAGACTCAACAGTTCACTAGTGGTAAGGTTTTTTTTTTGGTTATTCGTTCCACTTACTATTTGACATCTATAGTCAGGACAGTTTATAGTCCCTTCTTTAATTGTAGGTGGTTTCCAGCTTGCCGTGAATCAAGGGGAGGGCGTTGCTCAGGTATTATTAGAGAAGAAGTATTGGGGTAAGGGGACCGTTTTGTGCTCTCAGTCGCTTACCTCTTTTTCTTTCCTTACAGCTGGGTTTGTGGCGGTGCGTTCTCCCCGCTCTTTTAAGCGATCAGTCTCTCTGCCTGGTTCTACCCAGCAAAGGGTCATATCGTTGAAAAGATCTTGTGCCCTCACATAGAGGAGGCTAGGTTGGAGGCCCCGACCTAAGCTCTTCAATCAATAGCCCAGTCCTGCGCCTTCCAAGTTACTGGTTTGGCATGCTCCCTGTCTGGTGAGTAACACCAGAAGAGTATAAAACTGCTCATAAAGTAAAGAGGCAGACAAGAAGGAACTAAATGAATAGTAACTTGTACACAGAGGCAAATGCAGAAGAACCTGTGTGGGCTGAAGAGCCTAGGGGTCCTGGTTGAACGACCTATGATGGGGGGACCGTGTGGTCTTTCAAATGCGCCTAGACCAGTGAGGTGGGGCATGAACAGGACCACCACAAAGTGAATCTTGTGAGCAGATGCTGTACGGCAAGGCCAAAGACTGACAAGAGGTGTGTAATACAACCTGGCAAAGCCAGGAAGCTAAATAGGAAAAGCCAGAAGAGTATAAAACTGCACATAAAGTCAAGAGGCCGACAAGAATGAACTAAATGAATAGTAACTTGTACACAGGGGCAAATGCAGAAGAACCTGTATGGGCTGAAGAGCCTAGGGGTCCTGGTTGAACGATACATGATGGGGGGACTGTGTGGTCTTTCAACTGCGCCTAGACCAGTGAGCCCTACATGGTGAAAGACAAACACATTGTAAAGCCAACCAAGAAGGAGCCTTACAAGTGAGCTGGTGATGCAAACCAGAAGGAGGGTCAGGTTGACCCACAGTTAAGCTGAAATTTAAAAAACTAAAACACACATTGGTTGCTACGCTGAAGTCTCGGGGAAGGGAACCCTGAGACCTGATGAACTACAATACCGTCTCGAGGACAGGACCTCAAGATCGGTTTTGTTTGAACTGTGTAACTATCTTGAAACCTTTTCGTGTAACATTCTTTAAATTGGGCAAGGGGAGCTGAAGAAGAAGCTAGGGGCTTGAAGAAGCTCAGAATTTTGTGTTGATCACCATTCCTTTGATTATTGACACCCCTACACATTGTTTAGCTTTAGTTGTGAGGGCAAGCAAAGGTTCTGGACACAGACAGACTTTTAAGTTGAACTCTTTGAATCAGACTTTCCTTAGTTTTGTTCTGGTAGTGAAATCCCATTTTAGCATAGGGCTACTTAGGTTGGCCATTTACCATCCTGACATTTAAGTTAATAAATATCTTTTGTTTGACCTTTAAGTCAGTTGTCTGTGTCTTGGTTCGTGATGCCGTCACCCATCCCTGTCTGCTAACCTGCCCTCCACCAGTTGGAGGTGAAAATACAAATCCACAGAGAAGCTGACCAGTTTAAAATTCTCTTCTTTGCCAATGGAAGTCTTGTATAGCCTCTGTAGAGATTGGTTTAATGGGCCGTGTTCATCGCAGTTGTCTATGCCCACTGAGGTGATTCTGTCTTAAATCTCTGTCTTCGAAAAGGTTAATATATGTGGTGGTCCAATCCCCTTTCTAATATAACTTTGAATGGGCCTAGGCCTTTGCCACAAGTACTGCTATGTCAGACATCTCTCTGTTTCCAAAGTAACAGTCTACCGGCAGCAAATCTCACTAAGCAGAAATGCAAACTTTTCTTGCTCCTATTTTACCACTATCGCTAAATCACTTACAACTCCAATTCAAACCTTAAGTATTTGCTATGTAAAAATCTCTACTCCCGTGCCCACCTTAACAAATAATTGTAAATATTCCAGCCATCACCTCTTTTGTTTGGTTTAGTCACCCTGAGTGGGAGGGGTATGTCCAGACGTGGGAGGCTGAAACATATCTGGGGATGCTTGTGGTCTCATGCAGAAGGGATGTGACCTAACAGTTCAGGCTGCACTGCCCCATTTGTGGTGGGAAAAAGCCTGATTTGCATATAGTTTTTCCCATTGCTGCAATGGCTTGGCAGGCAAAGAACAATGGTCTGGAGGATTGCTCAGTGCGATGCCAGAAGTTAAGATTTGGTATGGCATTTATAACATGCCTATACACAAGTGTTTCAAGGCACAAAAAGGTTAAGAATAATTGTAAACCTTCCAGCTATCAACTCTTTTGTTTTGCTTTAGTCACCTTGAGTGGGACGGGTATGCCCAGACGTGGTTACAGTGCGTGCTGCGCCTAGAGACCCCAGCTACTCCTCACTGATGACACCCAATAAGGCCGAAAAATGTCCAGGGATGCTTGTGGCAGACAGGATGGTACCTAGCAGTTTGGGTTGGACTGCCCCTTTTGGGGTGTCACCAAGCCTGATTTGCATATTGTCTTTCCCCTTTTTGTAATCGCTTGGCAGGCAAAGAACAATGGTCTGGAGGGTGGTCCAGGGCGATGCAAGAAGTTAAGAATAATTGTACACCTTCCAGCCATCACCTCTTTTGTTTTGCTTTAGTCACCCCAAGTGGGACAGTTATGCCCAGATGTGGGTCCCATGCCTGCTGGGCCTAAAGACCCAAGCTATTCCTCACCGATGACACCCAGTAATCCCAAAACATTTCTGGGGATGCTTGTGGTCTTGTGCAGAAAGGATGTTACCTAGCAGTTTGGGCTGGACTGCCCCTTTAGAGTGTGACCATGCCTGATTTGCATATGGTCTTTCCCCTTTATGTAATGGTTGGCAGGCAAAGAACGATGGTCTGGATGGTTGCCCGGAGCGATGCCAGAGGTTAAGATTAATTCTATATCTTCCAGCCATCACCTCTTTTGTTTTTCATTAGTCACCAGGAGTGTAACTGATATGTCCAGACATGGATCCCGTGCCTGCTGGACCTAGAGAGCAAACCTACTCCTCACTGATGATGCCCAATAAGGCCAAAACATGTGTGGGGATGCTTGTGGTCTTGTGCAGAATGGGTGTGACCTAGCAGTTCTGGCTGGACTGCCTGTTTTGGTGTGGGACCAAGCGTGATTTGCATTTGGTCTTTCCCCTTTATGTAATGGCTTGACAGGTGAAGAACAATGGTTTGGAGGTTTGCCTAGAGGGATGCCAGACGGGAAGAATAATTATAAACCTTCCAGCCATCGCCTCTTTTGTTTTTCTTTATTCACCCTGACTTTAATAACATTGATTCCTTCCAGCTCACTCCCCTTTCCGGACACACAGGTTTGCACAGAAGATCTATTTATTACAAAAAAGAAATAATTGAATCAGATTAAAGATAAACAAATCATTTCTTCATAAAAAGCCAATGATTTTCTTTTTCATTTTCTTTTAAGAACTGATATTTTAGAAATGTTTTAAGCAAGAAAAAACAGTTACAGAACAATCACCCCCAATTTGGGGTGAGTTACCCATCTGTTTCCCATCCCCCCATCCGTTCTCCCCCCCCAGTCTACCGAGGTCATTGTCATAGTGCCACTTCCTTGGTGCATATCTGGCTATGCGTTGGTTTCTGTATTCTGGAAGATTAAGAGTCAAAGTTTTGGGGACTGTGCCTTCCCGACGAGGAAGATGCGTTCTCGTCTGCCTTGTTGATTAGGAATGTCACGAGTGGCCCCCAAACGTCGGGGGGACGTGTGTGTTGGGAAAGCGTCTTGATGAACTCTGATTCAACATCCTGACAGTAGAGGATGTCTTTAAGCCAGTTTGCCACCGACGGGGCTGGTCCTCTACCCCAAGACATTGCAACTCTCCTACGAGCCAGGGTCAGCAGTAACCCTGCCAGTTTCCTTATTGCTGGTGAAAGATGATTCGTCATCCCGAGCAGTGCCGCCATTGGGATCGGCTGCACTTCCTCACCTATTATTGCCGATATGGTCTGAGGGACCTGGGACCAAAATGGAGTAAGCTTGGGGCAGTCCCATTCAAGGTGGAAAAAGTCTGCTGTTAAGTTTCCGCACCTTTCGCATTTTGCTGGTAGGTCTGGTTGCTGTTTATCCTTTTTTGTGGGGGTGAAGTATGTCTGGTGTAGATAGTTAAAGTGTATTTGCTTGAGGAGTGTGTTGAGGGTTATTTTTTGGGTTTGTTGTATTATATATGTCCATTCCTCATCTGGGATCCTCAGCTGGAGGGACCTCTCCCATCTAGTTTTTGTGCGAGTATTAATGGATACCGTGTCTGTTAAGAGGGTTTATAGATTAATGAAACCAGTCTGCCTTCGGCCCTGGGCCTGGATCACATTGTGTAGCAGCTGCCATGTCGGAGGTTGGTGCGGGAAGGTGGGTAATAGAGCTTGCAGGGTATATCTGGTTCTAAAGTAGATGAACTTGTCTAGGGGTGTGTTGCCTCCTCTCTCCGTTACTTGTTGTGGTGTGATAAATGTGCCTTCGTTAAACAAGTTCCCACGAGAATTTATCTGTAGTTTTTCTATCCATTGATGGAAAACCCTTTCAGATGTCAAAGGGATCCCTGGAATGAATTTGATTGGAAGAAGGGGAGAGTACCTCACCTCAACTTGGTATTTGTGTGCACGTTTTTTCCATATCCCATATGTCGCGAGAACCTTGTTCATAGTGTTAATAGGCACTGGGAGCTGACTAATAACGACGGCTCTTAGTAAATTGGGGGTTGCTAGCGCCCGCTCTATTTGTAAGTGGGGTCTAATGAAGTGCGTGGCATACCAGAAGCTGAGGAACTGCGCCTGGGCTGCCCAAAAGTATCCCTCTAGATCTGGGAGTGCTAGTCCACCGCTGGACACCGGAAGTATCAGTGTTGAGTGAGTGACCCTGGCTGGTTTGCCCTCCCATAGTAGGTCAAGAACTAGGCTTTTGATTCTCTTTAGAAAGGATTGTGACTGGGGTGAGTGGGAATATAATTTACTTTGTGTGATTGATTTTAAATCCCGATATTGCCCCGAATGTAATTACTTCCCTCATGACTGGATTAAGATTATCTACGGGATCGCGTACAAACAATGCCACATCATCCGCATATAGGGATATAATCAGCTTGTGTGGGCCGATGGTGAGGCCCCTGTGGAGTTGCTGGGATCGCAGGTTCGACGCTAGAGGTTCCATTATTAATGCAAATATTAACGCAGAAAGCGGACACCCTTGTCTGTACCTCGTTGTAATTTGATGGGGGAAGACCTCGCTGATCCCACCAAAATGGTAGCTTGGGGGTTGCCATATAGTAGGGAGACGAGCTTAATGAAGTGGGCACCCAGGCCCATCAGTGTAAGTACTGCAAATAGAAAGGGCCATTCCACGGAGTCGAAGGCCTTTTCGGCATCGAGCAAAACCGCGACGGCCTGGTGAGTGGGGTCGAGAGCCTCGATAACGCCAAATAACCTCCTGATGCTGAACGTCGCGCAGCAACCGGGCACAAAACCGGCTTGATCTGCGAGCACGAGGCCCGGCATCAGCGGCAGCAGCCTATTTGGAAGTAATTTCACCAATATTTTATTGTCGAGGTTGAGTAGAGATATGGGTCTGTAGGATGCATACTCTTCCGTGGGTTTGCCCGCCTTGTGTAAGAGGATAATGTTGGCCTCATGGCATGACTGTGGAAGAGAACCTGTTTCTAACACCTCGCAGTATACCTCTGCGAGAAAAGGAGCTAGGGTATTAGCAAAGGCCTTGTAGAATTCTCCCGTTAGACCATCAGGCCTCGGGGCTTTGTTATTTGGAAGGGTTTTGATGGTTTCCACTATTTCCTCTGGTATGATGGTTTCGTTGAGAGGTTTGTGTAGCTCTCTTTCCACCCAGTAGAGTTCAGTGTCTTTGAGGTACCTGTTTAGGGCGTCCGTGTCCGAGTTATATTTGGAGGTGTATAGGTCCTGGTAAAAGGTTTTGAATTCCTCTATTTCTTCATCTGTGTGTATGATCATGCCTTGTCTGGAGCGTATCCTCTCGACTGTCGTCGGCTTCCTGTCGGCATTGATCAGTCTTGCAAGGAGGGCTCCGGGTCTTTGGCCTTCGCCGTATTGACGGACTTGGTTGTTTCGGCCCAGGAACTTCAGTTTGCATTCTGCCGTGGCCCTGAATGTTTGTAGCTCTTCCATAAGTGCTGCTTGGGTGCGTGGATCGTTCGTACTGGAGAGCTTGAGTTCGAGATGCTTTAATCTTTCCTCACTGGCAGTGAGTTCCCGACAGATCATCTTGAGGATTCCGTTCTCCTTGGCTAGGCAGACACCTCTTATGAAACACTTTAGTGTTTCCCAGATCGAGCTTGAGGAAGCTACTGTACCCAGGTTTATATCAAGAAATGTTGAGATTTCTTCGCGAAGTTCGGTTGAGAACACTTGGTCTTGTAGGGATCCGGGCTTAAAGTGCCAATGCAGCAGGCGAGATTTGGTAGCAGATGGATTGCATATGAGAGTTACTGGCGAGTGATCTGAGAAGGTTTTAGGCAGGATTTTACATTGTTCCCAATTGAGAGGGCCGCTGGAGGATACCATCAGATAGTCTATTCTGGAGCTGGTGTTGTGCACCGCCGAGTGGAACGTGTAGTCCCGCTGCTCCCAATTACTGTGTCTCCAAGCATCTACAAGGTTGTAGGCTCTACATATTTCCCGCACCTGGAGGCTGGCTTTGGAGATTGGCAGTGCCGTGCACCGCGACCTGTCCTTCACAGGGTGCAGGGCGGTGTTCAGATCGCCTCCCGAGATGATGTTGCTGAGGTTTGTGTTGAAAGGTGTGTGAGCACACAGACAAAGTTGTTCGTTCGGTCGACATTGTGGCCATAGGAGTTAACAAAAATGATTTCTTTGCCTGCAATAATCCCTCTCACTAACAGTGATCTACCCTCGGTGTCCTTCTCGGGGTTTAACATCCGAAAGCCGGTCCATCGGTTAATCAAGAACACCACTCCTCTGGCGTATGACGAGAACGAGGAGAAATACCTATGAAACCCCCAGTTTCTGGGCCATTGGTGTTCTTACCCAGGGAGCAAGTGTGTTTCTTGAATCACGGCAACATCCACTTCATTGCTATTTAAGTATTGAAGGATCCTTCTTGTTTTAGAGGGGAGATTGCCTCCGCTAATATTCCATGTAGCGACTTTGAATTGTTCGTGCGGTGTGGATGTTTGAGCTAATATTGTTGAGTTTGTCTTGAGGGATCACGGGGCGCTGTATGTGGCGCATCTTGCTGATTGCTGGTGATTTCCATGGTGGTCGGGGGAGTCGGGCTTTGCGTGGTGTCTGGGGGGTGTGGCGGGGGCAGTGGTCTAGAGGCACATTCCCAATCCCATTCTCCAACTTCCTTCCTTACACGGGCAACCCCCAACTGGCCCGTTTGCTTATGCCATCGGAGCCTGAACCGCAACAGTGCGTGTCCGTCTCCTGATTTCCCACCCATTAACAGTGAACTGTTTAGATAACTTTGCTGTGCAAGGGGTACCAGGGGCTTCCCAAGTTGCACGGCCTTGGAGTGCTTAGCTCCCATGTATGTCTTCGGTTAGGTCGCTGAGTTTCAATATGCAGATTTCGTGCCATTGACCGCTTGCTGGTTAAGGTGGATTTCTGTGTGTTCTCTCCCTCTGTGCCCGTGCTTGGTTGGGGTTTAGCCCGGGACATCCTGCTCTATCAAGGAAAGCATTGGATTCCTCCGGTGACTGGAAAAAGTGGACTTTCACCCTCATGCTGGATTCTGAGTCGCACTGGGAAGAGAATAGAGTAAGTGATTTGATTGTCTTTGAGCCTTTGTCTGACGGAGGTAAAGGAGCTCCTTTGTGATTGGACTGCTGGGGAGAAATCCGGATAAAAGTGTATTCTATCTCCATCATGATGTAGCTCACACTTTTCTCTGCCAGTCGGATAATGGTGTCTCGATCCTTGTAATTGAGCAGCCTGGCGATTATTGGCCTGGATGGGTTTGGGGGATGGAATCCTATGCACTCTCTCTACCACAAACATGTGGGAGAGGGCTTCTCGGCTGAAAAGGGTGGCACAGAACTCTTCAACGAAGTCCTCCATTTTGGATTGTATCTGATATTCCCTCACCCCAACAATCCTAATGTTGTTTCTTCTGGAGCGACCCTCCAAATCTTCACACTGTCATCCAGATTCGACACACGTTGTTCTACCTCATTAAGGCGTTCTGTATGGGTGTCCATTCTGTGCTGTAGGAGATCCACCTTCGAGGAGAGTCCGTCCATTTGTTATTGAGGCTCCCTATGCCAGCTTTGAGATCTAGCAGGAGGCTCTTGATGTCTGTGGAGGAGGTTCCCTCGTCCATCTGGAGTGTGCGACAGACGTGGGTTCTGAATCCTCTTGGAGCCTGGGGGTTTTGGGGAGTGCTCCGGGCTCGAAGGTTAGCTTCCTTTGGGATCTGTCCGCTGTCCCCATTGAGTTGGAGTGGCAGATGTCGCTGCGTGGAGTGTGATGCTTGCAGGTGGTTATCTAGCTGCCAGCCGTCTCGCGGAGATGAGGCTTGTGTGCGCTCTGCTGGGGTTGTTAGTGGGGCAATAGTGCCTGCTGGGGTCGGAACGGTGGTCAGGACTTTTGATTCTGATTGAAATTGTTCTTTTGCAGGTCTCTGGAGGGTGAGAGGCGGGTGAGGGAGTCTGGTGCACTCCACCCGGGGGTAGAACGCAAGGAGTCGCCCCTCCAAATGCTCAGCTTGAAGTCAGAGGGCCCTGGGTGCTTTCCGCCACTCTTTGCGGAGGGAAGGATATTTCCAGTGCCGTTAACTCGACTGGATGGAATTTTCCTGCAGGGGGAAGCGGCTGTATGAAGAGATGTGGCATGAAACCAGTGACAGGTCATGCACAGGGGAAAGGATTCCGGCGAGGATATACGAGGTCAGGCTTGGACACCCCCAGCATGCTCTGTACCTGAAAATTGAGCGGGGTTGTGGGGTGCTCGTCTTTGCCCTCTGCCAGTCTATCCCAAGTCTCGGTGATGCGCTGTTGCCTGGAGGCGGTCTTTGAGTCTCATGCGCTGCACCGGGCCAGACGGCAGGACGGACGGCAAGTCGGGAGGGAGCGGGCGCCCACTCCGCGTCTCCCTCACTCCTCCCGCTCGCTGCAGCTAGGGGCGAGCTCAGGTCTCTCGCGGCTCTCTGGCGCTGACAGTGGCCTCTGGGTGTTTGCAGCTGCCTCTGCTGCCGGCGCCACGCCGCGGGTTGGTGGAGACGGGGGGTGGAGGGGAGCCTCCAGCACCGCACACAGCTGCGGCTTGCCAGTACCCCCATGGTCATGTCCTCTGGGAGTGAGCCAAGGCCAGGCCACTTCCCTCCATCTGGTTCTCGCTGGGTCCCGGGCAGCCTCCTATTATGCCCCGCTGCCTGCTGAGCTCGATCACCGGCCTTGGGTTTCGGGGGATAAGGCCCAGGTGTGAGTGTATGGGGCCACCTGGTCACCGATTTTGTCCTATATTTCGCAGGGCGGTAGGGTAATGCTCCATTAGCAGGGCTGGTACGTGGTCAGGGCTGTGGAATACCGATTTAAGCAGGATTATGACAGATTAATTACAGGCCGTGCAGGAGCTTGTTAAAGTGTGGCCGTCTTGGTTGGCCCTCTAGCACCCTCTATAAAAAAAAGCCAATGATAAGCAATAATCAACACACTAGTCACTTCAGTTTTCAATGATACAGTTATGGAAATAGACACTTTAGTAACATACATATCATCATAGGTATCAGGGCATTTAATTCACGCTGAGCATGCAGGCACCATGGATTGAATGCATGGGAGTTCAGGAGGAATCTTTCATTTGTGAAAAAGAACGTTTTTAAATATCCTTGCCTATCCAATTCTCGTTACTTCCCCTTTATTCAAAATACCATCCCTGTTGCTCAATAGACATGTCAGAATTTCAACAGCATTTTAAACTCAATTGCAAAAACTATGTAGGTGGTTTACAGAAAGGAAAGCATGTTTATTTATTTATTTTATTTTTGCATTTTTAAAGTGCTCACACAGCCCGCCGGCATCGCGGCGCTGTTACAGGGATTGTTTTTTTTTTCTTAGTTGCGTATTCATGCCGCACTTAAATACCCATAGGTTTCTAAGCGCAGACCCCGGGTTCGAACCTGTGTTGCTTTATGTTGTCTTGCTTCCAAGGCAGGCACGTTGCCATTGAGCTATCCTCCCGGGACGATGTACAACCTATTTGTAGGCTGGTTTCCCTTCCATTATGTTTCTATTTAATCATCATGTAAAAGCATACCTTTCTCACTTTCAATGGGAAACTTTATACAGTGAGAGAATGTGTAGCGAATATTCACCTTCTCCATATTTTCTGGACCAACTTAGCTTTAACAACAGTATTCTACTCAATGGCGTATCCAGGAACTGACTTCAATTACTTTAATTGTCTAGGTATGCACACCGTGAGATGTCCTTTGCTCTTCTTTGATTGCACAATGCACAGAGAAGGATTCAGGGGATCACACTATATACTGACCATAGGTACTATTTCATTGATCTATAATTCCAGAAGCACATACACTTATGAAATATTTACTTATTTACAAGGATGTACAGTCAGTGTCTGTACCTCCGCCCCTAAGTACTTACAAATAACAGGGCCAGGATTTAATCAAATTCCCTTTATTGTAGCAATCCCCTCAGGATGGTTTCCCCTTTAGATCATACTCATATATGCATTTCTTTTTGGCTGGATCAGAGACAGGTGGACACCCTCTTAAGGACTGGTTCAATTCTCCCCCTCTAGGAAGAGGTAGGCATCAGTCAGACAGATGGGATCAGCTATCCTCCACAGCCTGTCTGCAATTACATCTCATGAAGAACTCCTGGGGCTTTAACCCCTGCTAGGGCCCACTTTCAGGGCACTAGTAATAATCAAAAATGGGGTCCAAAAGGAGAGAAATCTATTCTGCCTCATTTCTGTTGTTAACAGTTCTTCTTTCTCTCCATCAGTCAGTGAATGAGTGAGTCAATCTGTCAGTGTCTCTGTCCCTGAGTGAGTCTGCATTAAATCTCATATAAAAGAGTATCCCCACCTTTTTAAGTTGTGTATACTTTCCCCAATCTAATTGGTCGATGTATGTAATTGGACAGTGTTCCAAAAGTGACATCAAAGAAGACATACCCCTCCGCAGTCATTGGAGATATTAATGAAAAATGGAATCGGATGGGAGTAACATCTAAACCCAGTTTCCCTACCATGAAATGTGATGTCATCTCAGGGATTTTTTGATTAGCTAATGCCACATTCTCATGTAATGAATTCCACACATGTTACAACTATACTTATTTGCTCACCAGATTCCTCTCTCTGACACAAATCAATTAATGCAATTCTCATCTTAATAGCACAAATAATTACTGAGTTATAGATCTTTCCATTTAACTCTCTTCTATATTTATATTCAAATAATTTTGTCACCTTAAAGCGACAAGCTTTCGGATGCAGATGCTATGATATATAACACACTAGCGTGTACCATTTCTCTGCAACAAAGTGCACATTCACCTAATTTACATACTGAAAATGACTTCACCCACATTTCTCTAGTAGAGCATTTCTAGCTGTACATTGCAAAAGAATCATCAACGAGTTTCTGTTCAAGAATTATGGGCGAAAAACTGAATCCTACTGTAAAATAGGTATTTTTCCAATACCCTTTATTAAATTGCATCTGAAGTTGGGTCCGTCACCCACAGAGCATCTGGATTCTTCAGTTCTTTAGAGTTAGTTAAGGGCTAATCTTTGCGACCCAGAGTCCTGGTGGTGATATGATCTATAAAGTTTGGCTCTTCAGGGCTTTATTACTTTAGCGGCTGCCCCCCTTGGCCAGTTCCCGGGTCTGTAGATTCTTCAGATTAACCTTTGCTTTTCCTGATATTTTCTATTCTTCCTTCATGTGGGCCAGGGAGATCAGATCGGACACCACAGAGCTGCTAAACCCCCATTAGTTCATTATCTTAAACACACTAGACACAGATAAAAGCAATACAAATGTTGGCTCAGGATAGATTTCCATTTCGGCCTCTTAATGACTAAGTTGCAGGCCAGTCATTATCATTGTGTGTCACCCCCCATTAATTGTTACTTATCTGTGAGATTGCATGGAACCTGTTTTCACAGCTCATTTTTATGGAGGTGGCAGAATACAGATGCCAAAAGTTCAGTTCCAGCTTCCCTTAATGTGGTCCCATTCACCCTTTCAGGTTTTAAAATGTACATTTTTCTGTCCCCCTTGATTTAAAATTTTCCCCAAAAACACAGGAGCATAAAATGCAACTTTGTTTTTCTCTCTTGAAGCTCCTTTTCTTTCTCCTCATGTTACGCAGTTCCCCATTTTAACAAAAGGTGCAATTTATTTTCTGGTACTTTAAATGCTCATCTCAAGCCTAGTCTTATTTGAGTGACTGCAATATATTTCACGTGCGATTTCAATATGAGCAGCCGTTAGTTTATGTAGGTTTTTTTACAGGACGCCTTGCTCTTCATCTTTTCTTATGAATTAGACTTTCCGACAGCATTATTCAGTGCTTTGGCAAAAGCTTAAATGTACAAAACAAAAACGAAATAGAAATTTCCATTTCCAAATTCTGTATACTTCTCCTGTGACATCATAGCAGAGGATTATGAAACAGCATTTCTCTACCGTTTACATTTTTGTGTTTAGAGTGCCATGGTCAAGGGAAGAGGAAACCTGGTGCCTCATTATAAGGTTGACAGTATTTCCTGTATACATTCAGCCACTCAGAATCGGGTATTTCCACCTGTTTACAAATGTCCCTGTAGTTCATAGGTCCCCATTGAGGGTTTGGATGATATATATCTACCAGAAATCCTGCCCTTGGTAAATCTTCCATTTTTGTTCGATAAAGTGGTAAATAAACTCCAACAAGCCCTCAAGGTGTTTTCTCAATTTTCCGAAAGATGACAGTAATGGAACTACCATGAATGTACTGCCATTATCTCCTGCAACACTAAACTCGTAATTATGCTCTTCACATTTTTCATGTTGTACATAGTCCCTCATGCCACCACTCTACACCCATACAATGCTGGTGCATAAGTGACAGCACAGGGGTTGGAAAACGGGTACATGGGACCATACACAACCTAAAATTATAGATAGATAGGTTCCAACTGCAGGGTTAATTTCACCTCTTCAGAATATGTCCCATCCATAATTCTATATTTGTTCTCTGTGAAACCCACACTAGGAAGTCCTTTGCCTGGCTTTGATTTAATTAGCAGGTAGGTGTTCCTTACTGTTCACCTCCCTCAGAACTCTTGTTTTTTTTCCATCAAGCAGCAGATTAACGTAACAGATTTTGCAGGTCACATGGCTCATTTTGAGAAACTGTCACTTTTATGATAGAAAACATTTTACCTTATCAAAGACTATTTTCTTCTGTGATTTATGGCTTTTTAAATGTAATTTAAATTAGGATGAAGTATATTGTTTTCTCACTCTAATGATGTCTTTGTAAAAGTATTATCTTAATTCAGCCTTGATGCGCCACACTGTCATGCCACAAATATATACCGTACACATTTATAAAAAGAACTGTTCCACAGGAATGTCTCTAAAGGACAGGTGCATGTGATCTACCTTGATTCTCGTGCATGTCTTTATCTGGGCCTCACATTGATGGAGACTAAAATGAATAGATCTCATTTAATATCTTTATGGTAATGATATATTGACAAGTCCCAGACTTTCAAAGACCTTAACAATGCTTTTGATAAACTAGCTTGATAGCTGGATTTAGGATTCGTTCTTGCTAAATGACTTGTTCACTAACTCTTCACTTGAATCCTCTTATTCTCCCTTTCTGGCATATTGTGCCAATGATGTGGGTGATTAAGGGGGTTAGATCTCAATTCCTGTTCGTAAGTTGGAAGAGGCGAAATTTAAGAAAGTATATGGGCCAACGATCTTTCACACATGGATTATGCATGGCAAAACAAGCTTGTGTACCATTACACAAGTATAACTATGGAAACTTCCTTTCCAGGTGTGTAAGAATCTATTTTAAAAAAGTTTTCTTCTTTTTTTTCAATATTTTTTTATTCTGATTCTGGGTACTTTAAGTCAACCTTACACAAAACTGAAAAAGAAAAGACATATAAATACATTAATATGTACACCTAAATAATGTCACTATACATATTAAAATAGTTCACCAGAACAATTCATAAAAGAAGGATGAAATCAACTATCATAAATAAGTAGAACAATAAAAATAGGAGAAATGAGGTAAACCACATCAACCAAAAAAGAGATTACTAGATACCAATTACTGCAACAAATGTACAATTTCAGTTTTACCAAGCCAGCTCTATTCAAGATTTATATAACTGCTATTGTGGCTTTCGTTTCCTCGCCACTGGATACACGGGTAAAAAAAAGATGTGGCGTCTAGCACTTCTTAGTTATAGACCACATTTTCCAGAACTAAGGATCTGAAAGTTGAAAGCATTGGGCAGTGCAGAACCATGTGTTCTCTGTTCAGGAGCACACTCATATCACCACACAGGATGCAACCAACCTTGACCTCTCTATTTAGAGATCTTATTTGTATAATTTCTCCTGTAGGGAGCAGGTTCAGCCTATATCTCAGAAATTGCAAGGCCCAATATGCATTTGGGAATCGATCCAGGTATTTTGGAATGCTCCCAACGGTTTATCCAGGATTGATAAACTATAGAACATTTTAGATTGCTTTGTACTTGCAATTGTAGCTATCCAGTCTCCCCTTAATAAGAGCCTTTTCACCACGTTGGTATAATCGCTCTCTCCCTGAAGATACTCACCACCTGATGCCCGAAGTGTATGATATCTGTCAAATCCTCGTATATGGAGTCCTTCAGAGGTAACAGTATTCTTCTATATAGTGACAGGATTCTCCAGGCCAACACCCCGCTCAAAGTTGTGAGACCCAACTCGAATCGTAAGGAGAACATGGGTATACAATCCATTCGACCCAATGCCCTCTTCCAATTTCTGGCCTCAACCCTCTTTTACTGTAGAGAGCGTAATATGTGGCTAATCTCTGTTCCATGTAGCAAAGCCGGCACCACCTTCATCCTGTAGTATACCAACAAAGGACATATAGAGAATCTACAGTACTTAGATCTAATTTTCCTCATCTGGGCTCTGGCTTGAGTGTCCTTAGCAAGCATACGTGAGAGGGCAACATCTTTACTGTCTGTTGCGTTGAGCTTGAACCCCAAATAAGTATTAGAAGCTGATGGTTTTAGTAACTGGGAGTCCATGTGCCAGCTTGTCCCCTTTTATTTTATTTTTTGCTGTGAATCTAATTATACTCGTTTTCTTCTCAGTTATCACCAACTCATTACTCGCGGCAATATACTTTTATAGCATCCAATAATCTTTGGAGCCCCTGCTGCGTCCTATAGACTTTAACAGGGCATTCGAGAGGCAATTTGGGCCAGCTGCCCTCGAGTTTGATGATCTTTTTTTATCATTGTCTCAATTAGACCTGCCGACAAATTCAATTCCCATGCCGACTTAGTTGATGGGAAAGTAACCAAAAGTTTGGATTTCCTATAGACATACTGAAAATACTTTGTCCAGCAATACCTTACTTTGCTGATAGCTTTGTGTATTTTGCATAGAATTAATTATTTCCCAAAAGTTCCATGTATCTTTATTTACATCAATATAAATCTAAACCTCGTCATGCAATTGTTTTACTTTTCCTTCAGATGTTTAATGGCCACCGACTCTGTACCCCGAGACTGACCAGGTTCCCTCACTGAGCAAATCTCTCTTCTAACCTTTCTCTTTTTATGTTGTCTTCTTTGAATGGGGATTGGACTAAACATTTCTCTTGATACGAAATTGCGCAGGATTTGTCAGCCTATAAAACAGTAAACCAGTGAATATTATTTGTCTGTGGGCAAAATACATGCGTTAAACAAGTTTGCTTGAAGAAATATTTGATCAAAGCTATTGCTGCATTTGCATATCTAATTCATCTGAATAAACAACATTGTAGCGAATGAAACTTGATTACATTATTTTGATTTTTTATCATGTACACATGCAGTATTTCAGTAAATGTCAGCTTTTTCTATAGTAATTGATGCATTATCAGCTGGGTGTCTTATTGTTTAATTTCAACACGGTTAACTGTATTTCTTGGGAAACCATCAAGAAGTAAATCAAATCATGCCAACAATTCACCTTGTAAATAAGGACAACATGATTTCCTAGTGTGTTATTGTAATATTGGTATGTTTTATGGGTTTGATCGAATCTTGTTAACAAATACATTTGATTAAAACTCTTAGGAAAATTGGTTGGCTCCTCTACAATACATACCATCCATCAAGGATAGCAGAGATATCTGATTGTGATATCTTCCCCAAACCTCTTCCTAAATAATGCAAGAAAGTTGCAACTACGTATACTTTCAAATTATTTGTTTCTGTGAGTAATCAATGGACGAAGCATATTTAATTAACATCCCAATAATCTTGGCTCTGACCTTTTTGTTGACCAAATTGCCAATCCTGCAACTTATGTATCGGGTTCATCTGCACACCCCACATTGTACACTTTCCCCTCAATCTAATATTACCCTTACCACCCATGTATTTATATATTTTATTGTTCATTTATAACATGCTTAATACCAGCAAGTGGTGTCTAAGCGTGGGATCGGTATTCAAACCTGTGTTGCGCCACATCGTCTTGCTTCCAAGGCAAACGTGTTGCCCCTGAGCTATCATTTAATTATTCTCCCTATTAAGGTTTTGCTGTGGCCAAACTATTGCTGTGCAGTGTAGATGTTTGGCTATGTATAAGTGTGCAGCAGTAGTTTGGGTTGCTGTTTTCATCCTGTAAAGCACTCATCCAATCAGGTTTTGGTTTTGCCTGCTCCTCAAATGACAGAGTCAAGCAAACCCGACCTGGATGAATACTCCTGTCACTTATCTTGAACCCTGAAGCCCACTTGCACCTCCTCTTCCTCACTCCTGCACAGTATTAAGAAAGAGACCGTAGGTCCAATTCTCTGGACTTTCCAAAATCCTCCTTTTCCTTGCATAGTACAAACACAAGGCAGCCTGAGCTGATGTCCCGATGTGGAGCCAGGAGTATTAAACAGGGTTGCCAGAATGGGCTATTTCCTGCACATGTGGGCTACAGAAAATCCCATTGTATGTGAGCGCCTGGGGTTGTGAAGGCCATCTGGGTTTTTGGGGCTGCTTTGAGCTTGTTCATGCTTTGGAGAAAATATCCCTAGTTACTCTTGCTAGGGAGGTGAGGTGTGGGGAAAGGCATGCAGTTGAAATGTACGATTGGGAGATGGTCTTTGGAAAGGGAAGAGTTGGCCGCCTATGCAATAAACAGAGCAGGCTGTCAAGCAGCATCGAAACTTATAGAGCTGGTCTTCTGTTAGTTTAGGGTTGTATCTCTGGATGTGACATAATCCCCTTCCCCATCAAGCCAATGGCTGCCTCAACAGAGATGGAACAATACAAACATGCATACATAGCATTATTGCAGTGGAGGAACTTTGAACAGCTCCTCCCACCCAAAGCCCTCCTTATGAGTAGATTCTTCTTGTGGAGAACCTGCTGTGTTCATGCTGGGGGTCACATGTTCAACTCCTGGAAGGCCAAACTCAGTTTTTAATCCTTCTGGGATTGATACATTGTGTATCATGAAAATGGCTAGGTAGAACCTTTCTGACGAGCAGAGTATCAAATAGCTGTGTAACCAATATAACTATTAATTCAATCATGGCCAGTGCACAGCTTATTTATCCACAACCTTGTGTCGGAGCTTATTCACATTTTATTTTTTCTGGGGAAGAGGTGAGTTCTCCGATTGTTCCATGTCAGATAGATTGGCGCATATAGTCCTGGCTTTTGCTTTGCATTCAAGGAATTGTTTTTTCTTTTTAAAAAATTGTCCCAAGATGCAAATGGAGCAGCAGGGGGGAATGGGCTACGCCCGCCTCACGTGGAGCACCTTTATAGATGTACACAAGTCATTCCTATACAATTGCTGTAGGAATAAAGTGGAGCTACATTTCTTTTCTAACATAAATATGCTGCATATTCACTTTGGCTTCGGAAAAAAACACTCACTTGCATACATTAACATTCATGTTTAAATGGATGCAGTTGCACATCCCATGTCCTATGCAGGGAAAACGTTTAGACCCATGCTGATTGGTTGGGATGGGCGTAGGCTAGATTTGGGCTGGTGATTGGGTCCACTTTAACTATAATTATATTAATGCCATTGCTTTCTCTAAACCCCCAGCATATAAGGGCCACAACAGCACCCAGCCGCCCACCATACACACGCTCCTATTCCACAAATTGAGAAAATAACAGAGTCCTGCACGCTATTGAGGGTGAATGTCATGTTTCCCAGGCACTTCCAAAAGACTTGTGGATGCCCCTGTCGGATACAAGTTGATATATTTTTTTTTAATTTTATTTTCAATTTTAACAATACAACAATACATTAAAAACATCAAGGTGATACAAAAATAAACTATATACAAGATTACAAATCACTGAACACAAATTCCACCCCACCCCCCAATCGCAGAATTCACATCCGAACATATTCAATTGTCATTTTCAGTATATTGAAAGAAATCTCCCCCATATCTTATTAAATTGCATTTTCTTGTCTTGTCTTTTGTATAAAAACTTTTCCACATCAGCCAGACTATGCATTTCATGAAGCCAAACATCTTTGTGTAAGGTAGTAGCAGTTTTCCAATTCCTTAAGATGATTTTTTTCCAATCATGGCACCTCTATATAACCATTTCTTCTGGCATTGTGTTAGATCTAACAAGTTATCATCACAACCCAAGATCAGTGTTTGAAAATCAAGCTCAATCCTCTCATTCAAAACCTTCTCGAAGATCTCCCCTAATTCCGTCCAAAATTCTCACACCTTCCTGCAGTCCCACATCATATGTTCCAATGTACCACTCTCATGAACACAATTCCAACAACCTGGATCATCTTTCAGACCTCTCTTCCATAACCTTTCGGGGGTCCAATAAACCCGATTAATTTGTCTCGACCTCTCAGTCAATCCCAAGGAACATAGTTTAACATTTTCACTCATTCTCATCCAAGATTCCACAGTAATTTCAGATCCAATTCTGCGACTCCATTCATCTCTCAACAAGTCATTTCCCTTATATTCGTTCACAATTACTTTGTACACTCGGCTTGCTAGACAACCTTGCCCATCTTTTTGCTCTCTTGTGATTAAAGTCAGATTAAATCTAGCCTTCGCATCAATCTCTCCAACAGCATTTTTTAATTTCGTGTATTCTGAGGCTCTGAAATTTTCAATACTATATTGTTGTTGTATTTCTCTTATATTCAACCACTTTCCCTCCTTAAAGAGATCTTCAATCCAATTAACTCCCCCCAAAAACCATTCCGGCCAAAATAAAGTTTTGTTCTCCAATTTAATGGAAGGATTCATCCATATCGATGCCCCAGGATCTTTAAATGCATTCACATTCAGTAATCTATTCAATTTGTCCCATGAGTTTCTCAGACAAACAGTCAATGGATCTTTCACACATTTCGTTCTAGACTCTGTAGTCAACATCGCCCTCGGTGTTAGAGGACCATTATAGCTCGTCTCGGCCACAACCCACTCAAGTTGAAATTGAAACAGCCACTGTGGACATGTTTTCTGAGAGGTGCAACAGCACAGGAGCCATCTTTTAAGCTTACATGACAATCAGCACGAAAGGACAAATGGTCGAATTAAAACACTTTTTAATCTTTCAATAATAAAATTGACATCCCGGCGGAGGCTGCAGCAGGTAGTGGCTTCTGTGGGATCAGGCGGCACTGTAGGGCTGGAAGGACATGAGAAGGCGCCATCTCTCAGGTCACCCTTAAAGAAGATTGACTTTAATGGCATCATCATCCCAGGAAACTGAAACCAGGTAAGCAACACCTTTGTGCTAATTGGGCTTTAGCCCAGTCTGCAATTTCTGAGCAGGTGGTTGGGGGGGGTCACAGAACCTTGATCACCTCCAAGCTTTCATGAAGAGGACAGGATGCCAGTGATAAACAGTGCCTGGGGTGCCAACCAGCACCTTAAGAAAGGCATAGAAATTACTGTGGGCTTGCCTTTCATTGCTCTGTGACTCTTCTTGTCTCTTTGTCTCTAACCTTTTCTGAATCTCTCTCTCTCTATCTCTCTCTGTCTCTGTCATTCTTAATCTCTCTCTAATACTCAGTCTCTCTCCCACTCTCTCTAGAACTCTCTCTCACGTCCCACTCTCCCTTGCGTTGTCCTCCCGGGTGAGTGCTCTGAGTTCTCCCCTCCCCTCTATTCTCCTCTCCCTCGGCTTACTATTCTCCACCAGTCCCTCAAGTTACCTCCATATTGTGATCTTTCACCATGTTCTTTCTCAGGTACTCCCGCATCCTCATTCACTTTCCCAATAATCCTCACGCTCACTTATCCCACCCTCCTCACATTCTTATTCATCCGCTCATTCTCAAACTTATGTATCCACCCCAACATGCCTCTACAATAATCCATATTACACGTAACATGTATCCGTACATGAATCCTCAGAAAAGTAGATGCCCTTAAACTCATTCACCATTTCATCTTCAAATGATTTCATTGTTTCCTCCAGCAGCCGGTCAGATATCTCAGTGGGTTGAGCGCTCGCTGCTGCGATCTGAGCGTCATCTACAGGTCGCAGGTTAGAATCCCGGTAAAACCAACTCAGCCTTTCATCCTTCCGAGGTCAATAAATGAGTACCATTTTCGGTTGGGTGATATTGTATGTAAATGTGTGCTCTGTAAAGCGCTTTGGATTAAGGCGCTATATAAATAACACATCATTATCATGTATCCTCCTATTATTCCTTCACGCATCCTCCCTGGCTTTCATTCATTCATCACTCCTCACATTTGTATTTATTCATTTTGCCCCCCTAAACTCTCTCTCCACTGTCTGCTTCCCCTCACCCTATCCCCCATCTGCCTTACATGGTAATTAATAGATTTCAGCACAGAGGCAGCGCACACGAGCAGCGCACAGAGGTAGCTTGCGCAAGCGTGCGCCAGCCATGTGCGCTAAACAGCATTCTGGCGCACAGCGTATTCATGGAATATCAAAGCCATTTTGAGCGCTGGCGCAGAGAACATCCCACAGCGCCAGTTACGCCCCCAAAAACGCACCTTGCACAAGGATAAGGCATTGAAATCCCCAATGCAGCGCAAAGGGCCGCGCTAACCTTGCACCAGTTCACAGGCCCGGTACAGTGCATTTGGAGGGTGCGCAGGAAGTAATACACGCAATAGGCCTTGGGCGAGCAGGGTACGTGTATAACGGGGGTGCACAGGAAGTTTAACACGCGATAGGCCTTGTGCGAGCGGGGTAGGTGTATTCTGAGGGGTGCGCTGGAAGTTTCACACGCGATAGGGCTTGAGCGAGTGGGGTACGTGTATTTTGGGGGTACGCAGGAAGTAATACACGCGATAGGCCTTGGGTAAGCGGGGTATGTGTATAACGGGGGTGCGCGGGAAGTTCAACACGCGATAGGCCTTGTGCGAGTGGAATACTTGTATTCGGAGGGGTGCGCAGGAAGTTTCACACATGATAGGGCTTGGGCGAGCGGGGTACGTGTATTTTGGGGGTGCATGGCAAGTAATACACGTGATAGGCCTTGTGCGAGCGGGATACTTCTATTCTGCTGTGTGCGCGGGAAGTTTAACACGCGATAGGTCTTGTGCGAGCGGGGTACGTGTATTCTGATGGGTGTGCGGGAAGTAATACATGCGACAGACCTTGTGTGAGGGGTACATGTATACTCAGGGGTCCGTGGGAAGTTTCACATGCAATAGGCCTTGTGCAAGGGGGTACGCGTATACTGAGGGGTGCGTGGGAAGTTTCACACGCGATAGGCCTTGTGCGAGCGGGATACGTGTATTTCTGGGGGTGCGCGTGGAGTTGCACACGTGATTTCGCTGGGCGAGTGGGGTCCGTGTATTTTTGGGGGTGCGCAGGGCGTTTCACATGTAAATTCGCAGTGTGGGTCCTCCCTGGTGTGCCCTCCCCCCCCTCACCAGGCCCGCAGGCAGCCCATCCACCTAGGCCATGCCCCGCAGGTAGCCCATTCACCCTGGGCATGCCCCCCAGCCAGCCCACATGTCACCATGCACCAGTGAGAACCCACTCATGTGCCCCAGCACCCCCACCCACCCGGCAATGAGGGGCACCTGCCAGCAGGCCCCGACTCATGTGCCCCTGCACCCCCACCAACCCGGCAGTGAGGGGCACCCGCCAGCAGGCCTGACTCATGTCCCCCTGCACCTCCACCCACCCGGTAGTGAGGGGCACCTGCCAGCAGGCCCCGACTCATGTCCCCCTGCACCCCCACCCACCCGGCAGTGAGGGGCACCTGCTAGGAGGCCCCGACTCATGTCCCCCTGCACCCCCACCCACCCGTCAGTGAGGGGCACCTGCCAGCAGGCCTTGACTCATGTCCCCCTGGACCCCCACTCACCCGGCAGTGAGGGGCACCTGCCAGCAGGCCCTGACTCATGGGCCACTGCACCCCCACCCATCCGGCAGTGAGGGGCACCTGCCAGCAGGCCCCAACTCATGTCCCTCTGCACCCCCACCCACCCGGCAGTGAGGGGCACCTGCCAGCAGGCCCTGACTCTTGTCCCCTTGCAGCCCCACCCACCCGGCAGTGAGGGGCACCTGCCAGAAGGCCCCGACTCATGTCCCCTCCAATACGTCATCATGATCCACAATCATGGCCCTCATGGCCACCCAAATCCCACTGCATGCCACCCCTACCCAAAGAACCAACCAAGTATTACATTCACCCCATATTGAATTGCCCATTACATGATACAACCCAAATGGCATGTATGTACATCAACACATGTCCGTCACACACACACAATGGGTGCCAGTGAATGTGAAAACCCACATCGTGACATGCATGAAACTAATGAGAGAATACCACACATTGAAGTATGAAAAAAAATGTATTCAACACAAAATGAAGGGAATCAAATGAAAACACACAATAATGGAAATAACAAATAAAATGCAGCATGTCCCAAAATTCAAAAAAATATGAAATCAGAATCCAAATAAATCCAAATGAAAATGTGTCCAAAGTCTCCGTCCAACAAAGCAAATCCAAAGGGAAAGAAATAAGTAAAATCCATTGCTTCATGGTGAAAAAAAAAATGATGATAAATCCACTGTTCAACTATATACAAATAACAAATCCAGGGTCCATGAGCCCAACCATTGAAATCAAACCTACAAAAAAAACTACCTAATAAAGAACTATCTACAAAAAGGTGGGGCATAGTCCAAGCACCCCAAATGAAAGAAAAACATAAATGAAACTTAACACTAACTAACTATATACAATGGCGGTGGGCAAGTCCTACGGCTCACTTGCCGATTTCCTGGGCCAGGGCATCATCGAACTCCGGTTCTATGTCCTGAAGGCAGGCCTGTTCCATGGCCATGAGGTTTCGCAGGGATAACGCCATGTCCAACTCCAACTCCCTGCAAATTGCCTCGAGGCACTCGCATGGAGTTCTCCGCCCTGACCATAGTGAGCCGTGCCTCTTCCGCCCACCGCCACTCCGCATCTATGTGCTGGCCCAACCGCTGCCACACGGAAGACACTCCCAATCCAGGGTCCTCCTGCTCTCCGGCCGATGCCTGCCCCTCAGATGATGATGGCCCCGAGCCATCATCGCTCCCACCTGGAGCCTGCTGCTGCTGTGCCTGTGCCCTGCCTCTTGATGCCTGCATGTCCTCCTCCTGCTGGGTGCAGTTGTTGGTGTGGCCACCCCTGCTGGACCCGACTGTGGCAGGGGTGTGTCCTCCACCAGCGTGGCTGCTGGGTCAGAGGCAGCTCCACAGGGTGCCCAGGTGACACATGGGCCATAAGATGGCATGGAGGATGACTGGCGCATAGGGGGTTCAGGCGAGGAGGGGGTCGGAAGAAGGTCCAGCACACGGAGGAATCCAGAAATGGTGACCCGTCCTAGTAGGTTGACGCGGTCAAAGAGGCATCCGAGATAACGTGCAGTGTCTTCACGAAAATACTGCAGGTCATCCTGCATGCCCCGTTGACGCAACGCCACCCCAGCCAGGACAGGCTCAACCCGGTCTCGGATTGCCACGTCCGCAGGGATAGGAAGGCCAGTTGTTGTGCGCTCATCCCCTCCCTGAGAACGTGTCTGGACGTAGGCATCCCTGCTGGTGTGGGATGATGCAGTACCAGGATCGGGGACTGGATTACACACAGGCACCTCCGCGGCGGCCTGTGCTTCCTCCTGTCCCTGCCCATGGACTGCACCACCAGCACCAGTGGAATTCCCCTCTCCAGACCCCATGTGTCACTCCCTTCCACGGCCTCCTCCTCAACCAAACCCCCACCAACCTGGATGACTCTGTGCCATCTTCCTCTATCAGACCCTGTGCGGTCTCAGCTGCCCCTTCTGCTGCTGAGGAGTCCACCTCCAACCTCCGCCTCTTGAACCTACCCTCAGCGGCTGCGGCCACAGACGCGGCACCAGACTCCTCACTCCCCGTCGAGATGACAACATGGGAGGAGGGCCGGCCTTGCGTCTCCGTCTGGAGGGCGATCCCTGCCGCTTTGCTCCACAGCACCGTATCCGCCCTCTTCATCAGTTGACGCTGCAGACAGGGAGAGATAGAACACAGGCATCAGGGCACTGTAAATTGGTCTGATGAACACATGACAGTTGTACATGAGTGGCAGTGTCAAACTTCAGACATGGCATCACACTCCCAAACACACATGTCATTTGAACTCACACACATGAGCACATCAACAGGAATGTTGCACCAGGCAGCACCATCCATACACAAAAACAGCATGAGCAGCCGAAGGTGAGCCTCAGCTCCCATGCAACACGTGGAGTGCAGAACACATGCACACATACCACCAGACATACATGCATCTGTACATCTCTACCACCTGTCACAGTGATAAGATTGCCATCCATGTCACATCTGGCAATCAGCCTCCTACATGTCACTGTCACATGCATCCATGGTGTATCACAGTTGCACACTTGTCAAAAAAACACACATGCACATGTACATAGTGCAGATACATGCAGGTGGAACCACCATCCATGTGTGACACCACATCCATGCCACGTACATACACAGAAATGTAAAAATGTGTGCACCCACAACTGCATTTGGCCAGCATGCTTACCAACACATACACCATCAATGTGTCTCACACATGAGAGGACTCACATGCGGCATGCTCATTTCCCTGTACATACACATGCATACATGGCCCTACACAGACATATGTTCAACCTGCACACTCCTGACACACCTCAACATGCACAGCGTCCAATCAGTATGCATGTACACTTACCGCTCGACTCCACATGGGTCTGCCTCTCAAGGACCTGGAGGTGGGGCGCTGGGCGTATACGTTCCAGGACCCTCATCTGGTTGTTGGTTAGGCGGACCCGGCACCCGTTGGCATCCGCTGCCTTCAAGAGGTGCCGGGCCTTGTTGAGGGTCCTGGACCTGAAGTCCTCCCAGCGCTTTCGGACGTGTTGAATGTCGCAGACTGCCACCCCCTCCAAGTTGACGGTAGTCACGATGTCCATCTAGATCCTCTTCCATCCTTCATTGTCGGCGCACAAACTTCCAAAGAGGGCATCATACTGCCCCAGGACTTTCTCCACCAGGATACCAACTTCACTGGCACTGAAGCTGGTAGCCCTCTGCCTCTCTGGCTGGGGGTTGCCAGTGGTGCCAGAATGGTGTTGTGTCCGACATGGCAACCACAGAGGCAGGTGTGGGTGAGCAACTGGGTCCTGGGGCTGGGCTGTGGAGCGATGGTATACTAGTCGGGAGTCTTCTGTTCCAGCAGGGGTGGTCACAGCAACTGCACCCCTGCAGATGGCTGATGTGCAGGCACCAAACAGCAGGGCATGTGGGCAGCAGGCAGGCAGCAGCAGATGGCAGGTGGGAGCATGCTCGTGGCTCTGGGGGGCAGGAAAATGGTCTTCTGTGCAGGAGCGTGGTCTTCCGTATGTTGTTGCATGGCCAGCTTGATACCGAGTGATTTGGCACATGAAAAAACTGCACGTCTGTGTGTAATTTGAGGAAAGACCCTTAGCGCGTAAGTGCATATGTGACTTGACGCGCAAGTGCGTTTCCCTCAACACGGGTGCATGTTGATTGTACACATGCCAAAACTGCACGTCCGGGTGTCATTGCGTGCATTTGGAGGAAAGGGCCTTAGCGCGTACGCGCATAAGTGACATTACACGTGTGGGCTGGCTTAAAAGGCACATGTAGCACACCATTTTCTTGTACGTGCTTTTTGTGGAGAGCAAGCAGGTGATTCTTGTACTTCTTGTCGGTTCACACGCAATAAATTCACAACGGTTCCAGTTCGTACTCTCTGTTTACGCAGACAGCGTTCAATTCTGCTTTTGGTGGGGGTGTTGCCAACGCGCACACGCACATCTTTTTCACATTCTTTTTCCAGGCAGACGGTGAGTCGCGCACATATTTTCCAACTGTGGTTGCCCCCGGTGTCGCGTACCCATTCAGAGGTCATTGTAGGATGCGTGTATGTCGCGTACGCTTATTTTTGTGTTTCTGGGTGCCACAGCGTAGTGCGGGATCATTTTTCCACGCACGTGGTCTACCAGGGGTTGCATCCACATTAAATATTGTTTTCGGGGTGCCAGTGCATTGCGTGACCCGTCATCTTCCCCCAGGGGTCACAGACAGCCTTGCTAGAGCACTAGGGTACGAATTCCATCTAGTACCCTACCCCTTTCACCCCAACAGCCCAGGACAATTGTTTACTGCAACTCCCATACGCACAACAACATCAGTGCCATGGTTGGGAGGCAATCAAGCAGTAACGGAGGCAAAGGTGGCTGACCTCAAAAAGGTGGGCGCTGTAGGGGACGTGGCCAGGATGTGCAGGGTTGCCCAAGAAGCCAGTGTGTGGAGGACCAATCAGGGACACCTATGCCCCCCCCCCCAATGGTTCAGGGAGATGTAGCTGACACCATCCCAGCTCAGCCCTTGTTAAACCGGCACATATTGTCAACAGAACCGGAACAGGATGACTCCCAGGCTGATTTCCGTGTAACCAAGTCTAAGCCACGTGTGGCGCTGAAAGTTGCTGTCACCAAGCCACGTAGATCTGGGGCAGCAATGTCATCTGCTGCCCTAAGTAGCCAGGGTGAGGAGGCTGCAGGGGCAGCTGCAGCTCATTCCACCCCAGCTCCGAGTGTCCCAGCTGGGACAGTGTCGGTCCAAGTCCATCAAACCGAGGTTGGTCCTGCCAACATCACCGAGCATCCAATGCCTGCAGTGAGACCTTTGGTCATCGTGCCTTTGGCAACTTCCAGTGCCCAGTCCTCCTGCACTTCTGCCCCAACAAACCAGAGCGGCGTAACCCACTCAGGATCCACACCACCTTCCAAGAGGAAGAAGGGTGCTCTTGCAGTACAGGCTGGCACTCCAGACACGGCTACCCACTCCGGCACGTCAAGGAAGCCTAGTTTCAATGATGCAGACTAGATGCACTTGTGGGCTTTGTGTCGGCCCATGGCCGCGAAATGGTGGTGACTGCTGGGTGCAAGACTACGACTGCTCAACGTAGGGCCCACTGGCAGACCATCACGGACCACATTAGTTCCCTTGGATTTGTGAAGTGCACAGCTGATGATTGCTCTAAGCGCTGGAATGACCTGAAACGCAGAGCAAAGAACAAGCTGGCTTCAAATCATGCCTCTACTCTGGTGACTGGCGGTGGGTCTCCACCAGAGGACGAACAACTCACTGAACATGAGTCTGTCGCTGGAGCATTCATCACAGAGGATCAGATCCAAGGCGTGGGAGACCTACCAGATCTTGAAGCAATGTCCAGTGACTGACCATGCATGTGTGTGCAATCCATGTGTATGTTGCTTGGGTGATGTGTTCTGATCGAGTGCCAGGTGAGGCTGTCCAGTCATGACTGCTATGGATCACCCATGTGGTCCCTCAAAACCATTCCCCGGCCTTGTGTATCTCTTCTGACCACAGTTCACTTTTTGCACATGATTAATCCACTTGGCCTTCAGCTGTCCTCTTGCCACAACATTGTTCATACTGTTTTCCTCTTCATTCAGCCTGATTGATGAAATGATTAGCATATTTACCAGACATTTTTGTGGCCTACTGTCCCAAATGTGACATACTTCTGTCATAGATTACACCACACAATGGGCCACATTTCTTGACTTATTAGGGGAATGATTTCTACAATCAGGCTGATTGAGTAATGTGCACCTACACATGGCCTGCACACTATCATTTTGGGGCCCTTTTTGAATGTTGAACATGACAATTGTATCCTCTCATGTCGAAGTGACCAACCGTTGATGTATCCATGTGCCTGCCATCACTGCATCAGTGAACAATGGCTTTGTTGCAGCGTGTGGCACATGTGTGTTTTCTCACTCTTTTTTACATGTTTTATTTCATGATGTCAATCTCACATGGATGGGTGATTGTACTGATTTGCTACCATCTGGGTATCCTTGTCAAATCTGCCATGGCTATGGTACATGCCGTTTGTGTGCTGGCATGTGTCATGTATGTGGATTGTCCATGCCACACACAGGCTAATGTTTGATGCCAGTGCTATCCAGCATGCAGCACATGTGTTGGTTTTCCATCTTGCAGTCATCAGTGTGTGCTTTTTGCCTCCCCTTCCAACTCATTGACAGTGCATGCATGCCAGAGTTATTGTCATGTGGGACATGTGTCATTTATGTTCTGGATCTCTGCCTCATCATGCCTATGTGTGTGTGCTATGGTGCTCATGCCTGTTTCCATTTGTTATCTAGCATGTTTTTGCAGATGATGAGGCACTTGATGCTGTTGAGGAGGAGAAGATGGTACAGACCCAGGAGGACTAAAAGCCACAACCGGGCACCATTGGAGGACATGGGGTGGTGGTGGGTGAAAACCCATTACTCCTACAGACCATACTGTTCATGGGTGTCTCTGGGTACACCTCCGGAGACCTCTATGAATAAGGTGCTGAATCGGACATTGAGACATATGTGCCGTCGCAGGTGAGTGTTTCTGGCGGGGATGCAGTTCTGTCCAGCCCACCTGCACTGGGGGTAGACCCCTCTATGGGGATTTCAGTGTTGGAAAGTCGGCCTGTGGCAGTTACGGATGCAGGGTCACACTCCACAATATTTGCTTCTGTTCCTGGGCCAGCAGGCAATAATGTGTGGGAGAACTCCATCTACACTATAGCAGCACAACAGAGGTCATCGTGTGAAATGATGGCTCAGGCAATGGATAGGGTGGCCACTTCCATTCTCCCCCTTGAAAGGCATGTGGAGCTCCAGCAGCAGGCAACAGACTCCATTTGCCACTCACACAGGGAGGACATGTTGGCATCCGACAGGGACCGACGGGCTGAACTGGAGACTCTGCGCACAGCCATATCTGTAGAGTCACAGGCCCACAGGGAAGTCCTCAGGTTAGAACACAGGTCCCTCAGAGATACTCTGGGTGAACTTGAGGTGTCCTAGAGTACAAGGGCAGAACAGCAGCTTGAGCAGCTGACACGTACACTCTCAGCTGAGCTCCAGGCAGCCCATCAGGAGATCCGGGCATCACGCGAGGCCATGCAGGCAGAAATGCATGCTACCCGTGAGGTGCTGCATGGGGATCTCCGTACCATCATCCTGCAGAACCAAACCTTTCAGACCTGCATGCTTGCTGCCATGGAGGAGCATGCCAGGACTTTGCGTGGTCTGCCTACCATATCACGGCCACCTTCTGATGTACCACCACAGGGTGAGGACAGCGACGGCAGTTCTCCCACTGTAGCGTAGCCGTGCAGGCCATGAGCCCATGGAGGTTTTTTTTGTTTTTCTCAACATCCACGCATGTGGGTGTTGAGGTGCACCTTGTACCTCGTCCCTCCTGGGTGGCCTCCCCCCCGGTCCACACATGGCCATTTTTGCTATATTTATTTTTTACAGTGTCGTGCTTTGTGTGGCTCTGTAGGCATCCACTGGTTATTCCAGCTGGGCACATGCAGGCTTGTCCTGTCTTTGTGAGTTAGATGATGGGTTCCTGACACACACACCCCTCTTGCATCCCCTTTCCATGGGCTTGCAAAGGGGGTGACCAAGTGACAGTAACTTACACAGTGACATTGGGCTCCCATAAGTTGTGTGGACAGTGTGTAGTCAAAACTGTGTATACATCCCTAGTGGGTATTGTTCTAGAAATCTCCACTGCACGGTGGATTTATGTATGGTTCTACATCCATGACTTTTTCCTTATATACATGTACCTTCATCATGTCTTAACAAGCCTGTCTACTTTGCAGATGCAGCTCATGTTGTATGCAGTACACTGAAACCTTTGCCTACCACCAGCACTCTGCAGTTGGAAGGGGTCGATGTGCTGCCTTAGTGAGGTTGCGACACTTGCACTACTTTGATTTGTAATTCTCATATATTGCCACTGTTTGAACATGTACTGATGTTTTCTCTTGGTGGTATGTATTTGTTTATGTGTGTTGTTTTCTTATTCATTATTGTGAGCAAATTGTCTGTGGCCTGTTTCCATTTGGGACAGTGCACTTTGTGACACTTGTGTCGTGTGTTGTGCATTCATTTGGTTGCTTTCACATTGCATGCCATGCCATGGTGTGTTGGGGAGGTGTTGGGTGACATGCCACTATTTTGATGTGGTATTTTTCAAGGGGGTAGTCCTTCATGCTGCATGAATGTTTGCCTTTTTGTGACACAGCATTGGGTGTCTTTGAATAGCTAGGGATGCACACAATGTAGCACTTCCAGGTGAACAATCTCAGGCTGGTATGGTGGTAACAGTTGACTGTCCCTTTTGTCATCATAATTGATTGTGAGCTGGTATGTGCCAGGCCTGTGTGCACTCCGCAGGGGTGGGATTTTAGGTGAAGTAATTTGCCACAAGCTGGGTCCGGGCTGCCTCACCACGTGCCCTTTCACCTCCCATGCGCAGCGGCCGTGTATATGGTTGGGGATGTGGGGGCACCACCATGTCCACTGGCACGCCCTGCCGGGTTGCAACATTGTGCAGGACACATGCTGCCACTATGATCCTGCACACTACTGGGGCACATATAGCAGCTGCCCACCATAGCGATCAAGGGAGCGAAAGCGTGACTTGAGCACTCCGAATGTGCGCTCCACTATGCCCCGGGTTGCAATATGGGCTGTGTTGTATCTTACCTCGGGTGGTGTGGTGGGGTTCTGAATTGGCGTCATCATGTAGGTGCTCAGAGGGTAGGCACTGTCCCCTGGGGAGGTGATAATGGTTGTCATTAGTGGGGTTTTCCCATTTCTCAGTTTCTGACATGCATGCATGTGCAGAGGCATTTATACTCACCAATTAGCCATGTGTCGCCATGCCGGCCAGCTTCCAGGTCCCGGTTTAGGGGTGACATTCTGAATATGAAACTATTATGGCTGGACCCTGGATAGTTGGCATATACTGAGGTGATGATTCCCTTGGCATCACATACAACCTGCACGTTGATGGAATGCCAGTGCTTGCGGTTCCAATAGATATGCTCAGGGGCCCTGGGTGGACGTAGAGCCACATGGGTGCAATCAATGGCACCTAGGACTTTGGGGAAGTTTGCAACTCCGTAAAATTGCCTTTCTGCGGGTGTTCTGGGCATGTATATGTACCTGCGGACTGAGGGGCGTGCAGTCATGATGGCCAACACCTGGTGTAGGCAGCGTGACTACGTGGCCTGTGACACACCCCCCACTATGGCACTTGTCCGCTGAAATGAACCAGTAGCCAAGAAGTGCAGTACATTGAGCACCTTTTCCAAGGGGTTCAGTGCTTGCGAGCACAGGGTGGGTGATGTAAGGTCATCCTCCCACTCTCTCACCAGGTCTAGGATTATGTGTGGTGGAAACCTGTACCTCCCATACACCTGGTCATCAGGCATCCCAAAAAGGCTGGTCCTGGGTAAAAAAAATGCGGGGCCTGGCTATCCTCCTCCTCCTGCGGTGTCCCACGACCACTGCTGCGAGGAACGGTATATTCATCATAGTGTCTGAGCTTGTTTGTTGTTTGCGCGCACTTCCTGCTGGCATACGTGTTTCCGGATTAGCGCGTCTTTTTTGGCGCACGCCTTTCCCCTGTTCGATTCCATGAATACGTGTTGTTAGCGCGCGTGTGGGCGTTGCAGGCATTTACCTCCTGTACTTCCCCCGTAACGCCCACATTTTCACGCGTCGTTCCCCATTCCGCGTGTTACGCCCCATGTTCCGCCCACTTTTCTTGTGTGCGCTACACTATGTGCACTTTCCCTGTGCACGTAGCGCACGCGTTTAGTGACGTGTGCGCCCGCGTGCGCCACCCACGGATTAGGCGCACATCTCAGCTTTTACTAGCGCAGCGCATTCCATGAATCGATCAACGGCTGCGTGCGCGGCTTTGGCACGCGTGCGCTGCGATTTTCACGCTTGCGCTCCCCTTTTCAGTGCACATTTATTCCATGAATTACTCCGTAAATGTGTCTGTGCGCATTAACTCATCAAATGTTTTCGCCATGCATAACCCAAAAATAATGCCTTTGTCCGTGCTTGTTTATCTAGTAACTGAAATTCCATTTTCGGTTTTTCGGCAACTTTTTCCAAATTAGTTGGGTAAATCCCAACCGGTGTGCTTGTGTTATGCTTATGAAAAAACCAATGAATGCACAAAATGTACATTTCTTTCATAGATGTATATCACACAGAACGTACATACTTTTTTTCTGGTTAGGGCATGATGATTATTCAATGAAATGCCCTTGCTTTTGAGAAAAAAATAGGCTGGCTTCCACATTGCCCCTGGCATCGGCACTCTATTTTATAAAGTGGCTTAAACGTTAAGTCCCAGCTTAAAATAAATAAAATGTACTGATGAGATGGTGCAAATAATTTTCAAATAACTAGGAAGACAGCAGAACATGTTATTTCACTGATGATTACTGATATGTTCTGTTCATAGACACAGGGTTCACCCTTAAATAATGGGATCCTCATGTGTTGCAGTGCTCTTGGTGCCTAGCATATATCAAGTAATACACGTCTGATTGCTTTATATCGATACATCAAAGAATACCTTCTTTGTACCAGGACATTGATTGCAGTAGTCAAAGTGATCCTTTCTCTTTTAGGCTTTGTATCTCCTGTGTCAACACACATTCCTCTGGAGTGAATTAGAAAGATATGTGCTTGCAATGGCCTCTGACAGCTTTCATTGTGTGAACAAGTCATTACTTTTCCCTAATGAAAGTGGAAGAGACGGGCCAGCAGCAAATAATGCATTTTATTGACTGGAATGATTACATTGCACAAGACAGCTTTACAGTGTTTTTTTCAATCAACATCAGCTAACAATAGTGTAGGATGCAATCCAAGAGACACTTTTACCATATTTTGACATGTCTTCGATAAAATAGGATTGAAATACAGATATTAGTTGCGCCTGCGATTTTTTTTTTAAAGTAGTGCTCCATCTGCTTATTCCTACACACCCACCTGTTTGGGCGGGCGAAAAGAAATGTACACTAATGTACAAACTAATTCTTATGGTGCCATAAATATTACATTTTTTTAAAGAACTAAAGGCAAGCAAGCATAACACAGACCAACATGCGTTCCATAATGTCGTCTAAAATATGCAGGTATGATGCACTTTTTCAAGGTATATGTATTTAACATAAACACAAAACAACACAAGTTAGAGAGAACATGGCCTTAACACTATACGCCTAAAAAGGCAAAAAAAGTAATATAATCAGTACATTGTTCACAAGAGTATATCTGCAATGTGCATTCATTATCCACCCTGCACAGAAGTCTTACTGGACAAAGCTAATTTCTAAAAATGGCTCTAATTTGGATTCCCGGGGTAAAAAGAATCTAATGATATTGATGCTTAAATGCAGTGAGGCATCAGAGAACGCAATTCCCAAAATAAAGTTCTGTTACAAAATAATACAAAATATTTATATAGTAAAGATATTTTTCAACAAAGAATATGACCTAGTAAATATGTTTTGTTGAAGATGAACTGATTTTAAGCAAATTCTGCAGCAGGGGTGAGAGAGATGCTGTTCTGCCTGTTGCAAAGAGAGACAGTGTGAAAAAAGGACAATCCCATGTTACCGCCTAGAAAATAGCAAACATAACTGTTACTATACTGACAAATATAAACCAACAAAAGTCGGTTATGGTAAACTCACCAAAACATCAGAATTCTGAAGCGTATGAAAGTGGAAAAGTAAAAGACAGCATGATGAAGGGTTGGGTCGCTGCTGCTTCCGAAAGCCAATAACTCGATTTGAGGTCTGTACTAAGCATTGCAGTAGGAGACTCCACGTTTTATTGTTCAAGGATAAACAAAGGAATATTTGTGCATAAAAGTTGCATCATAGTGAACTGAGGCCTAGTAAAATATAAGTACACATTAACAATAGCATCAAATTAATGAAGAACATACTTAAATGTAAGTAAGTGTAATTACAGGGCCACTACCAGGCCCTGTAGTTATGGTTAAGTTGCACAACTCAGAGGAAGAGCACTTTTTGGGCGGCTTATAACTTTGCTCCTTACCAATCCTTACCAAACTTTGCAAAAAAAAGTATGTGGGCTCATCTGAATTTTTTTGGCAAGTTTAGTGAGGTTTCATCAAGGGGGGTCAAAGTTGTAGGGGGTCCCGCATTTTTTTTCTTCCATAGATGCAATGGAAAAAAATGTTGCTCATGCCTCCAGCCCAAACCGCTGGATGGATTCTGACCAAATTTGCGGCAGGAGCGGCGGCTGGGTCCCGAAAGTGTACTTTTGTAAATTTGGTTTAAATCTGTCGCATAGTTTTTTTTTTTAAATGGCCCAAAAGTAGTTAAAAAAATAATTAGTGATATCTGGTTCGGTCCGCCGACTCACTTCCCTGTTTGCTCTGTGGATGGGCATTTGATTGGCCTAGAAGGTGACGTGAACTCCGCTGACATCAGGCACGCCCACTGATTCAATGGTGAAAAGCATGAAGTGCGTCAGATTTTGGGAAAAACCCATCATGTTGGATTCACGGACATCCGCTGGTGTCCGTGAACATCGCAGTGAAAACATATTAAAAAACACAACATTGCATTTGTCAAACTTATCGAACAATCTCTGGGGATGTGGAGGGTGATGAGGATGGAATATGGCTGTAAGAAGCCAAAAAACAGGTGTTTTTCATCCCTGAGGTCAGCGAACAGTCTGGATATTCGGGTACAGTCCTGTCATATTTTCCTTTCTCAGTATCTTTCTCCGACCATGGTGCTGCATGCATCTTCCCGTCCGCGCAGTACTTTTGCCTTCTGGGAGACCATCGCTGCAGTCCGAGAAAGATACTGAGAAAGGAAATTAATAGGAAGATTATGGTCCTGGAAAAGTAAAAAGACACCCAGGAGAAGAATAACAGTGCCACTGCGTATATGAAAGGAGATCCACTGGTAGACCGCAGAAAGCTGGTCAACGACAGAGAACCTGCAACTCTGCCACTGAGGGGTTAAAACACGAAAAAGAATAAAGAAGAGAACGGAATCTCCTAAAAAAAAAAGTGATGGAGTCCTTGGCCATAAGAATAATGCCGCCAAACCTTTAAAAGTGACCCCACAGGGTTGGGACTCAGTCCTGAAGAAAGTGATTAGACAAAAGCAATTTCTGCTGAAACCAGTTGACTAGAGGTTCAGGGTGATGTCCTGAATGCTCAAGACACTCAGAAGAATTGAGAGCTTGGCAAAATGAAATTATGTTTTTAAACAGCAGATTTAGTCTTCTTTGCAAGCTTTTTCATGTACACTCTTTTACTTTTAGTTTTTCACTCTGGACAGAAGCAATATAAATTCTACAACTTCCAAAAATGTGTTTTAGATACAGGAAAGTAGTGAGCTAGGCAAGGGATATTCTCTACATTTCCAATATGCCTGATAAGAAGGTAGCATTGGTAGCCAATGAATGCACAAAGGATTACATTGTGGGAATTGAAGTCCACATTCCAAATACCTAAGAGGTAGAAGCTGAGCAAAGACTCATTCAAGTGTGGAAAGATTGCATTGTGGAAATGTAAGTTCACATTCCCAGTACTGTAGAAATATGTGTGTTTTACATTTAAATTGTAGGCTCACGTTAGGTTTACAGGGTTTCCCAAAACTTAAAATAAATTGAAAGTCCAGTTAAAACATAGGTGGTCTCCAGCTTTATAAGGAAATTAGTACAAAGATACACACACAATTTATCAAGACAAACTTCTCCCTGCCTACATGCCTTACTAATTCACACACAAGCACCCATTACCATAATCAATTCTAGGTATGTATTATACTCTAGGCATTGTAAACACTTCTACTGCATGTCATCCTAAACTTCACAAAGCCATTTCAACATGAGGCATCACATTATAGGTTAAATAAGTCAAAATACAATGTTAATGTTCCCAATGACAACCACCATTACAGATCAAAATACTTTCTCTACATTAAATGTGGTGCCACGTTCAATGTACAGGTGTGTGTACAGCTTTCCATCTATTTTTTATTAATTTACCTTCAGATCTACAGCTTTTGAGTTGGAGATGTAATAATCTCCATTAAAAGGTACTGTGTTAATGCACACTTGCGTGGTTACATTACACATGTCTAACAGTGCATTTTCAGGATAAGGGATAACATGGATTGGAACACTTTGCATGCTTTTCTGCATCTGGAATACACTCCCTGTGCTAATTTCCAGTGTGCAAACATCTAGTTTATGACTAGTCTCCCATCAGCTGCAAAGTTGCATGATACCCTGTCAGGCAGAAGTATTTCATGACAGAATTATGGTCTGCGCAAATCTATGTCAGCAGGATCAATTAATTTTATTTTAACTGGTGCTTAACTTTACAAAAACACTCTGCATTTAAGCTTATACCAAATGCTGTTCATTTTAAATTACACTTCTCAACACAAAATGCATTGGACAATACGGAAATTACATCTACTTTATACTGGATGTAAATGGCAGACATACGGGACCATATGTAACTCGGCACCTATATCTTTGTCACATTAACATCCCCCTTTCACTGCCAGCCACTTTGAATCCTGGGATTATACCATACTCTATCAGGACAATTTGGATTTATCTCACGCCCCAACTTGCATGTTAAGTATGGATTCTCATTTCCTTTTCAGTTGGCTGTCTGAATTCCAGACTCCAACATGGCTTACTTACTTCATCAAAGGGCTCCTTTCTCCCAAGAGCCTGGAAACCAGCTTCAAATTGGTCTCAGATTCCCAGCCATCTCCTTCCAGTTGTATCCAAAAAACATTCTTCAAAATTCCATTCTAATTCCATGGGCAAGCTATTGTATGGTCATCTACTCTTCCCCTTAGCAAGTGACTAAGGTGCAGCCTTCACCAGTCTCACAACACAGAAGGGAGGAGGGCAACTTATGAAGAGGCATTTCTTTTAATGGTGTATCTGTGGCTGTGAATAGGTGAGTTCAATAAAATAAAGATTGTTACATTCTGTAGATTAGAGCATACAATTCAAGAAGGTGAATGTTCCAATATTGCGGATATCAGTATTTTTCCCACATTTTACATATTTTTATCAACATGCACCAGGCAAATTTTAGGGGGCAAGATAGCTTTTTTGCTACAAACTGCAATTAGTTTTAAGTTGGTAGGAGCTTTCACACATTATCCTTCATGATATTAAGACATATGGAGGCTAGTTTATTTGGCTTTATCATGGAGATCAGATAAGGTGTCCGTTGACATTTACAAAAATGGTTTTTATGTGGGGCCCTGATTTGATGACTGTGACAGGTCTCTTTGTACTTTATCGATTAGCCAGTATATGGTAATGCCTATGTCTGATCTTTCAGAACTACTTTTAACACAGTAAATCAGGGCTTTACTATGGCCTCAAATGTTGTAATATGGTTGGAGGGATGCAGTGAGGTAAATCCTAGGTCAACGCCAGTCAACATCACACCACATGTTCAGGGATGTAACATTTCAAGTTAAATAAGAATACAATATTTTTTAAAGTATTCAAAGTTGGGTGAATTACCTTGAAAAATACAATGGCATTTTGGATGATGATTGTTTATACATTAAACTTAACATCATTCATTTTAGCCAAGCAAAATATACAGGAAAATATAATCATTGGAGATGAATAAAAGTTTATTTTAGTGCTCAATTGTATTTTTCTTCTGTATGGTTGGGACCCAGGAACTGGAATTCCTGGAATCAAGAAATTGTTCAATTAGGTGCTAAAATTCTCAATCAATGTTCTTGAGGCCTTATAATTTCCTTTGGATGTGGCAAACACGGTCTTTTTACATGTGCATTTTTCTACGTGTCCACTTGCTGATCAGGAAATAGTTGAACAAATACACAAATGGCATTTGAGTATTTAAAGTGTGAAATCAGGCCCTTTTGCTTTTTTACAAGTCGAAAGTACCAATTTAAGTAGGTACAGATCTCTGCATTCCTTAGCATTGACAAGCCAGTGTCTGGATTCTTAGACATGCTTGCATTTTGCCTCTCAGGTATGCATGCAGTCAATTTTACCTCACATTTTACAGTGGCACCCTTTTACATCATGAAAGTAAGATGCCCAATCCAATAGGATGCATACTTTTGTCAATGGTACCTCTCTCTCTCTTTCAGAAAGAATTTCTGTTGTCAGATAATTTTAAGGAAACTGCAGTGTATTTTCTTCTTCAGTGCATCTGAGGGATATGCTAAGTAAAGGCTCATCCAAGTGGAGAAAGATTACATCATGTGAATTGCAGACCCCATTGTCAACACCTAAAATGGAGAGGTCAAGTGAAGACTCATTGAAGTGCAGAATAATAGCATTGTGGAAATTGATGTTCATATTCCCAATGCCAAAGAGGTGGAGTTAGAGGCAGAGCAAAACTGATTCCAGAGAAGAAAGTTTGCATTGTGGGAACTGAAGTTCACATTCCTGAAACCTCTGAAGGAGAGGCGTGTGAAGGCTACATTGTGGGAGTTAAAACCTTCATTCCCAGTATCTCTAAAAAAGACGCTGTGAGAAGAAACATTCAAAAAGGAAGCCTACCATTATGGGAGTTGAGGTCAGAACATCACTAGCTGGCTCCCTATGATTTAGTGGGGGGGTGAAAGCACCTTCACATGCATACTCTGGTCTCAAGCACACGGCACTGAGGAGGAGAGTGTGAATCAGACATTCTTGCAAAAACAGAGACATAATCCAAATCTGTCATTTTTTCAGACACGCTCAACTCCAGCAACCTGGTAGGATGTAGGCACGGGACTCCAGTGAATCAATTCAAGAAACAGTATATTTAACACTTGAGCCATCATAGCATGTGACGTAAGAGCACTTTCAAGCTTAGGTGTTCAGGCACCACACAGTCCTGCCACGTGTGTAGACTTGTGGATAGGATGCACATCTGGGAACCTTATTTTCATTTATTTATTTATTTATTTATTGCATTTGTTTTATGCCCAAACCCAGAGGTACCACGGCATAGTTTACAGGTGTACTTAGTCTTGGTAGTTACTTATTTAACAATGGACAGTACAGATTACAATTACACGTTGTGATACACTTCTTGGAGACCTAACACTGGACTGCATAATACAAGAAAAGAAACTTATATGCAGGCATAGTTATATTGAATGTTGCAGAGACATGTAAGGGGATGGGGAACAGTGAGTCGGAATGGAGCCAAATTGTTAGTTTTCTAGCTGAGGGGTCATCCGTAAGGTTAGTATTTATTAAAGAGCCAGGTTTTGAGGAGTGTCTTGAATTTATTAAGTGAGGGCTCATTGGTGATGTTGGAAGGTAGTGTGTTCCAGTTTCTGGGGGCAGCTATTGGGAAAGTGGATCTACCTGTTCTGGTGTTCTTAAATCGTTGAATGAACAGGTGTAGGTGGGCATTTGATCTGAGTGCTCTGGTAGTGTTTTTCTGGCTTAAACGTTGATTAAGGTAGCTAGGTGCAGTGCCAGAAACACATTTGTGGGTTAGGGTGAGTGTTTTATGAATTATCCCTGCTTCAATTGGGAGCCAGTGGGCTTCTCTTCTATTTTGAGATATGTGATCCCTTTTGTATGCCTAATGCTGCTCTTAAGGCTTTACTTTAGATAAGTAGCATTTTGTTTATGTTTTGTTGTTAGGTACCTAATAACAGTATATTACAGCAGTCTATTTTGGCTCGAATAAGGGCTCTAGCAAGGGTGATGCAATTTTGTTTTGTAAGGAATGGTCTACTGAATGTGATGAGTTTAGCCGTGTAGGCTGTGGAAGAGACGAGTGTTTTGATATGTTTGCCCATGGTGAGGCTGGAATCTAAGTAAACTCCTAGGGTTTTTACTTGTTTAGAAATAGTGATGGGGGTACCATCAATATTTATTGCTGTATATTGTGAGGGAAGCTTTGCTAGTTGCACTTGAGAGCCTACAATGAGAATCTCAGTTTTTTCTCCATTTAAGCATAGACTATATGCTGCCATCCAGTTCTGGATGATTAAGTAGATTTTATTTACCTCGATGGTATCCTGTTCAAGGTTTCCTGATATAGGAATACGTATTTACCTTAAATCATTATGATTCAATTTCCTGAGCAAGTATTTAACTTTTGACCAGTTTTCCTTGTTACACACTGCAAACAGTATTTAAAAACAATTCAGACAGATATAAACCCAGTACTCCATCTCTCTGAATGTGAAAATAAAAACAGGGTAACTGAGGTGAAATACCTAAGGCCTACAGTGCTTGACACCTGTTCTAAAGTTTGTGCTAAAGGCACAGTATATGTTACTGTAACTGTTGTAAGGACTGTGGTACGAGATATAGTGTAAATCCATAAAGTCCCAGTGCCACTGTAAAAACTGAATTTTGGGCACAGCTCCTGAGAATAGGGGATAAAGGTGACCTCCGCCCATATGCCTCACTTGGAGGTTGCGCTTCTCTGTAAATTCCTGCTCCCACATCTGGGAGCCACCGTTGACCTCCTTAAGGTCCCTCTCCACCACTCATTCACACAAGGCTAATGGGAGATATTGTATACAGTAGCATTTAGGCCATACTTCAAGGGTACTTTGCACTGCCCAATTCCCCATGCTTCAGGCCAGGCTGATTTTCAAAGGAGTGTGAAGCCAAAAGAAATGTGCACCTTTTAACTGGGACAGTCCCTCAGTCAGTTTTACAGCCCCATTACAAACCCTCCACCCTCAGTGCCCCAGAACCCCATTACTTTCCCAAAACATGCCATTGCTGTGCAGTACATAAATAGTTTATTTCAGCACAAAACGGAAGGGAGACTGACCCCCCCCACGCCTAGATTACAGATGTTTGGTGGGTGATACCATTGAAGTAGGATTTAGCCCAATTTGTTTTTCTTTGCATTCTGGTACTTGTAGTTCTGATTTTCCCATTAGCTGTAAACTCAGGAAAATCTGCCATACAACCCCACCCCCCCTCCACTCCACACCAGCACCCTCTCCCGCTCAGCCCAGGGCAATGGTAAAGTGTGAATAATGTTGCAGTCCACCATGTTCAATCCAGAGATTGTCAAGCATGGTACATTCCTTTGTTCATGTGATGCGCGGACAAGTTGATCACATTTTGCTGTAAACGTCCTTGATCAGGTAGTCAGTGATCTTGCACAGGCACCTTAATTTACAGCAGTAATGTAATGTACAGGAGTGTTAGTGTTCAGAAGCACACACAACTTGTGTTGAGTTTTCGAAGGCAAAAAGGGAGCTGTGAATGTGCCCACTGACTGGGGGAGTGATATTTTCAGAGGGCGAAAGGAGGAAGACAGTAACAATCTATTAACAAAGTAACAATATTTATGTCTGCTTGGAAGTCTACTTCCTAAATAGAGATGATTGACATATATGGACACCCCTCAACTCATACAGTATAGAGTGCAACACCCCACCACCGCCCCTCCTGGTATAGTATACATTAGAACACTTACTGGCCTTCCCGTGTAATGTTTCTCTTTTGTGGGGGTGCTTTCCGACTGACGGGGTCTTAGATGGTAGACCACGTGAGGGAAATTCCAAGAGTGTAGAGACATTGCTGGATTTCTGTAATTGTATACCCAGCACCAACAACCTCCTTCATCTTGGCACTTATCACTAGGCTGTTGAGTTTAGGCTTTGTGTGGTGCAAGAAAAGTGGAGAATACAGCAAGCACAGCAGGTGATGTAGCTTACGAGTTCCAAAATAAAAAGTTGTAACATCGTTTTTCATAACAGGGTCCTTTCCATGTGGTAGTGTGAGAGGGGTAGCAGTACACAAGGCACACAAAACCATGGACTCTAGTTGTTTCATAGAAATTTCCAAATGACGGATCAACATTTTGACATCCCAGGTCGAGAGAAATCGCCCAGGCGAAAAGGTCCTATAATCTTGCCTTAGTCCAGAGGCAGTATCTGGAACTCTGCAGGAGGTTAGGATCTCTGTATCAGTAGGGCACACCCACCTCACAGCAACCCAAACTATAGGTCAATCGAAAGTAGTAAATAAATAAAAAGATGGGCCAAACAGTAGCATGAATTTAAATAGACATACTTTGAATATTCAGAAGTGTACGCAATGGGCAGAAAAATAAGAGATATCTTAGGAGTCCAAACATGCAATATAGAATATGCAGATGCCTTCACAAAGAGTGAGCCTTAGCACACTAATGCCCATATCGTTTCCCAGTGGGGGTTTGCCTTTATAAAACGGTTCTGTTTATTAAGCCCTGAGCAACATGGGTGGATAACTACACAGGTATCTCTGATGTAAGAGCAACCTGCACTTTGCAAGTTCGAATTCTGCAACAGAGCTAACTGAGCCTTTCATCCTTCTGAGGTTGATAAATCAAGTACCATTAATGATGGGGGGCGGAGTGGATAACGACGTTTGCTTTTACAGTGCCCGCAAGCTGGGAGTCTGGCATGAAGTGCTGTAAGAACGCAAGACTATTGCTGGTTTTATTTGGTTGGAAGGGTGGCTCAGATCCAATTCACACTACTTGAGAACAAGACAATGCCATGCAACTTGGATACGGGGATACAAAGGGTTTAGAAGCTGCAGGAGTCCAACATGAAGCGCTTTATAATTAACCAATAATAATAATGATGTTATGTGAATATGAAAGTAGAGTGCTAAATTAAAAGGAAGATGCTGTGATCTCACGGCAACCACCCAACCCAAAATTCTAATGAAAGAAATGAATATACGGTTTGGCCAAAGCAGTAGGTCACAATTTAATACAAAATCATTTTTTAAAAACAAAATCTGTACTCATTAAAAAGTGCGACTGTTTCTGTAGAGGGAAATAAAACCGATGTTGGATGTCAAGGGGCTCTGAACCTGGGTACTTTGAGCCACAAACATCTCAAATTATCAACCATTTCCCAGTGGCAGTGCCTCATCAGCTACTTAGCTAGGATGCAATTTCCTGGCCTGAATATATGCATGTTTTTGTCCACTTGTCAACGGGTAACGAAAATCTTGGGGGGAGGGCGAAGCGGTGTGGGGAGAGTCTGACTGTTTTAATGCTTATGATGTTGTGTCATAATATGAAACTAATAAAAATACATTTAAAAAAACTAGGCCAATTCAGATATGTGCTGGTGGAAGTGGGATTTGAACCCACATACCACGACTGTTCCTTTTTAGTGTTGAATGTCCACACCACTTTAAAACTAGCGCATAACTATGAATGATGTAGAAGCATAGGTGAGCAGTAATACATCATCGAACATCACCATGCAATCAGCTCAGCCCAAAAAAAAACGTGCGCATGAGCCGCTTGATTTCCGTCCAGAGCCACACCAAGGAGCAAGGCGAGTTTCTGTCTAGGCCAATCTGCAATGGGAAATAAAGATACATTAATCAGTGGTTCTCATCAAGACAAAGGGGCTGAGATTCATGGAAGTTTTTGATGGAAGATTGAGACTTTGCGTGTCAATTTTCCTGCAAAACCACCCTTCGTCTCAATCATGGAATCGACTTTGCAGGATTTGTTCATACACTGTGTGGCCTTCGCGCGGGTTTCGGCGCAGCCCTGCATGCAGTCGATCGCATTGCACAAGACTCCTCACAGAGCATCTGCGTGGACTGCTCAGAGACCAGAGCAGGGTTCGGAACATCCAAAATGGTGACGAACAAGGGAAATCTTGGGCGTTTTGAGGGACAGCCCGCACAAAGCAATTGCACGCCCCCAACTGTGTGAAACAAAGCATATTCATGGATCTGACCACGCAACCTCATATCAAAGAAATGGGCACGTAAAGCTCTTGATCTAACTGTCACCCAAAGGCAAGCGTACAGACACTTGCATATAGAAATCACTGCGCAAAGATAAGATCAGATGTTAGATTTAGTGGTGAGTGCATGCAGTCGGGTCTCCTATCGAATTTAGGAGTGCGCGTTAGCAGTGTAGAAGGGTGCAGGAACGGATTACGGGGGTTACGCATGCATATTTACTGGGAAATGACTGCTTTTACGATACATGGTACGCATGTTGCTGGAGTGCTGGGAACAGTTACAAGGGACCCTACCCAGTGTCGCTGGGGTGCTGCCTTTGTTGTGGGGGTTTGCATGCAGTTTTGCCAGGTTGCATTGCTTCGTGATCAAGGAGTGCGCAAAGGTCTGTATACGTGGCTGCAGTTGGTATGTGTGGGGGCTTGTTGTGGGAATTTCCGGGCGCAACTTGCGCACAGGGTTACTTTGCAGGAACAACTCCATGAATGAGTGGAGTGTGCAGAAAATAGTACGCGCGCAGGGGTGTGCATAGTCGTTTTCAGCACAAAGGCTTTGCCGGATCAATGCATATTTTTCCATGAATCAGCCCCAAACAGTCACCTGCGGGGTCAAAGGGTGTATTGTGCATCTGACAATTTTACAAATGTCTTCAACAAATACTGTACTGAGGATGAGAATGGATAGCACATGTGTACACATGTGTACAGGCGAATTATACATGACTTATCATGTCATATCATAAGAAAAGATTGTTCTTTTGGGAAATAAAGTCCACATTCTCAGAACCCTGAGTATAAAAATTGTTGTCTGCTAAAACCTAGTATTTACAGCATTCTGAAAAAGGGACAGAATATGTCAGGTTTGCCCAGCAGGAACTGAAGTCGAAATTTTCCCAGACCAACCAGAGATAAATACTGCAAAATTAATCCTCACTATAAGAAGAATCAATACTTGTGGGGAATTGAAACGCAAGTGCCCGAACACATTCAGGCAAGAGATGAATAGCTCTGCATCCAGTGACCAGCAAACATGCAAGAGGTAGGCCACCTGACAAACGGTGTCCTAATAAAATATATCATCTTTGCACCTGGTCTGATATCGCAATTTTAGAGGTGTCACACACGGCTGTACTCTCATTTCATCCAGGTGATTCAGTCCATGTGTAAGCGCCACCCCATTTGCTGTTAGTAGAGGCGAGGGAGTGGCTGTAAAGCAGGCTGATGTTTTTACAAACCAATGAGCCTCAGATGTTTCCGCTAACGAACTTGCAGGGCAGAGGACACTATATTACATCAGGATGAAGCGAGAACAGCACTGATTTGGTGTACCATACTGTTTTTATAGGTGTAGTCTCATCCTTTCCATAGAGTAGTCAATCATGCTAAAGGAGGGCGAGTGCTTTTGCATCAATCGGAACTGATCTGTAGCCTGTATCCTCTGTGGAGGCATATGCTCTGAAACTCCCCTATAAGGAAGGACTACATCCCTTGTACTGGGAGAGATGTTGTTAGCGTTTGATGGTGCATGTGGTAATACCTGATGCAGCAGCCATGTTAACACACAGATGAATTGTGTGGTTTGTGGAGAGGGAAGAAACAAGTAATCAGCTCTGCGAGGATACCAGATAGGCCCCGATACCGTAGAAGTGACCAAATCCAATGTTTTCGTGGAAGAAGTGGCTGAATTGTATTTTAAAAATTGTTTTACTGAAGAAAAAAAATTCAATCAAATATATGTGGTGGTGGGGTAAGGGATATTAATAAAGGTAGGGGGTAGGAAGCGGGGCTGCGGGGGTCTACCCCCACGATAAATAAAATGTGATCACTTCACTCTTTCAAAAACATGGATTCGGTCAAATCACCTACATCCGATGGGCCCCACCACCAACAAAGAAGTAGCTTGCCTGGGAAAGCAGGAAAAAGAGAGCAAAACTTGAGAACCATGGACAACTCGGGGCACCCACCCATACACACATCACTGTCATGTAAGTGCTGAGCCCCTGGACATGGGACAGGTCAAAAGTTCACTTTACAGTAAATACAGTGAGTTTTTTTAAATGGTCCAATAACACATTAGTAAATAAGTAAATGAAAAAAAAACAAGCCATATTTCTAGGATGCAGTATTTCCCTTGTTCTTGATGTGTTCCTAGACACACCATAGAAATATGATGAAAACGGCATAACATCATAACATCATTATGACAAACTTAATTTGTTTTTAAAGTTTTCAGGGTAAAATCAGATTAGATTCAGCTATGGTGATTTAAGTAAAATGGATTGGATACATTAAAAGTTGTTTCCAAAATGAAGCACATGTTTGACACAATTATAAGATGAAAAACTTTAAATTAAATAAAGAAAACATAAATATTATCCATCTTAACATGATGCTTCATATTTTAATTAATACAATTACTATAAAAATTACCTCGTTATAATAGAATTATTATTATAGCCAATTGAACATCTTCATATACTGGTTAGGAAAAGGCGTGTGAACTGAATTAACATTAATTCTAATTAAACAACTTAAAAAGCAGATCAGGAAAAAAGTAGGAGTTCCGCAGGTTCCACTCGCACTCCCACCACATAAAAAGCAACACAAATAAACAAGATAATTACAATTCAATACACTTTACAAAGCTGGAGAATTGCAACAAAACTGACACAAATCATAAAATATACCATTAAGGGTGAACGAACAAGTGTTTGCCAAAATGGCATTTATCCTAAAGTTTCTTCATCCTATCTAAAAAAATGTGAAACGAAAAAGTGTCGAAAATTGTAATAAAAAAGTAAGACTAATCCAGTCGTAAAGGTATTCTTCATGTTCTCATAGATTTGTTCCTAGAATGGCCATGTATAAACATTTATCACTGTGATTTCGTGGTCAGTGGACTTTTCCCCACGAATGGGCATTGATAGGCCTGCAATAACATTGTATTCCTTCAATAGACCACGGTTCAGACTAATTACGAACGTTCCCAATAAAAATATATTATTCTCAGGTGGTAGAATTATTAAGCTTCAAAATCCCATATACATGTGTTTCAAAACAATACTGAAACTCTGGTGCTTTCTCAAGTAATGCAGAATGATGACTTACAATCGTGTGAGGGAAAGACAAGACAGAACAATACTGTGCTTAGAAATGGGTATAGGAGACCTGGGCCAGATTACAGAAACTCTGCACCGTTGCAAGGGCAAAGTTGCATGGTATTAGTACTAGGGCAAAGTTTGCCCTATTTTCTAAAAAAAACTAGGACATATTAGAAAACTATTGCACTATGACAAATGCACATTGACATTGTATAAGCACCTGGGAAAAAATTGCCCTAGTGCAAGAAAGATACATTTTGGATGTGTTTTTTCACCGGGGCAAAGTGTGCCCTAGTGCGAATACCATTCCATATTAGCACTAGGGCAAACTTTGCCCTGTTGCAATAATGCAGGTAAAGTCTATCCCTTTTGCCCAAGAGCAATTTTTGCCCTTGTGCCTACACCATGCCAAATTGTACTTGTCATGGTGCAATCGTTTTCCAATATGTCCCAGTGTTTTAAAAAATAGGGCAAACTTTGCCCAAGTGCTAATACGGTGCAACTTTGCTCTTGCACTGGTGCAAAGTTTCTGTAATCTGGCCCCAGGAGTGTCCCCTCTATGTTGTTAGAGCATCTTCAGAGAAATCGGCACACACAATTTGCTTTACTAATTCTTAGCTTAGAGAAGAAAATGCAGATGTTTCGTCTCAACCATTGATGTTCTGGGCAAGGCAGGGCCAAGGGGGGTGGAGGGATTTGTGCAGTCAGTGGGGGAGATTTAGAGGGATTAGAGTATCCTTCATAATAAGTGCCCTGTTCAAACAGAAACAATAAGCCATTATTGAGCATACCTTAGCAACTGCATTTAAAAGCATTCCACCATTTAGTGTAAGGATATATTGAGAGACCGCCCTTAACCTGGTAGGTCCATCCTCCCCCAATCAAGGTACCACACAATAAATAATTCATCTAATTCAAACTAGCCCTATTGATGATTCATATAGATCCACGTAGATCCCTCTCCCTGTGCCAACAATGAGCCAAGAACCAGGCCAGGTTACAGAAAGAATGCATATTTATTTAAATTAGGGATACAATGAATATTTGCATAAAATGATCATACACACCACCTTCTCTGTGGCATGAAACGAAGCTTCAATACAAAACACACATTTTCCTTTTTGTCCCAGGTGCATGCAACCCAGGCCAAATAAACAGGTGAATCCTCTCGTCCCACAAACCCCTTTGATCTCAAAAGTAAATAATACCTTGCAACATTACTAGATCAAGAGCATTAGCATTTCTTGATAGGGTTTAGATTTAAAACAACTGCACAGTTTTCAAATCAATTTCACATGCAGCAATTTGCATATTTTATTTTCCCTGCCCACTTAATAAAGTTAGCAGTTTTGAATCACACAGATTATTCAGAATATCATTGATTGATTAGAATCCTTCTTCCTACTTCGCCTCAAAGAAATACAAAATCTTTCTTCTATCAGGGTCACTTACTCACTTCCAGCAGAGAGTGTGCATTTTTCAATTAGAAATTACACTTGGCTTCATTTAACCCAGCACTTCGCTACTGAGCACCAAAAAACAAGGCTTCAGTTATATTCTGCGCCCATCTGTCTAAAGTGAAGGTCTGGGGAGTGGTGAGAGTTAAGAATTTGGTTTTTGGACAATGACACCCCTTTTCTTTAGAGAAGTCTGGGGTTGACAGGAAAAATAGATGTACACATTAACTTTAAATGACTATAACTTAAATTCCTGCTAGGAAAGAGGGCAGAGGTTTTGAACTCCCCCCAAGTTCCCCCTTCATCCATCTATATGGGAGTTACTTAAATTATCGTTCAGTAAAATATGCTACAGTTCTACTCAGTTTACCCCCTACCGACTAGAAAGTGAAAAATATTAAGGAAAGCAGATCACACACACACACACTGAATTCCATCTGGATTAAGCTACTTACATTGCATATCTCTGGGTTTGGCGCGCAGGAAAGCCAGCCGGGTTTCAGGACCCTTTCTTGTGGAAGGACAGGGATCGGGTAAGGTACTTCAGTCAGAGGTAGACACCAGCTGCATCCTTCTATTTGGCTCTCCTCATAGGTCATAGGGCCCAGACAGCTTTTAGGCTTTCCCAATTGCTGTCTCCCACGTGAAATAATACTGCAGAA